>NC_091434.1:171358105-171658245 GCF_964237555.1 Oryctolagus cuniculus
AACCCGCTACACCATGTCCCCTGCCCTGGGTACCTGTTTTCTATTTGATTTATTTCCATTTCTTTATTGTCTTCTCCTTCTATACATATTCAATTTGCTTCACTTTTCCAAGATGCTTAATTTTCATTCCATTTAAAATATTTTCTTTTATTTGTGATTTTTTTCCTGGAGACTTCGCAATAGTTCTTTCTCCTCCAGTCTCACTTTATCTCATGCATCAAGCTTTTTCTTCTGTTCATTCATTTAACAAATATTTGTTAATCACCTACTACAAAATTCTAAGGACTGTACTAGTAACTTGTGTAACATGAGTGAGTAATAATATCCATGCCCACACACAGTGTATATTCTAGTGGGAGTTATAATTTTATACTCTGACTTGAATTTATCCTTAACAAGTCTTTTTTTTTAAGATTTATTATTTGAAAGGCAGAGTTATAGACACAGTGGGAGGCAGAGAGGATCTTCCATCCATTAGTTTACTCTCAAAGTGGCCAAAATGGCCAGGGCTGGACCAGGCCTAACCCAGGAGCCAGGAGCTTCCTCCAGGTCTCCCACATGGGTGACAGGGGCCCAAGCACTTGGGCCATCTTCCATTGCTTTTCCCGGGCCATTAGCAAGGAGGGAGCTGGATGGGAAGGGTACAGCTGGGATGCAAACTGGCACCCGTGTGGAATGCTGGCATCACAGGCAGCAGCTTTTCCTGCTGTACCACAATGCTCGACTCCACTCTAAATTTTAAATAATGCGTTTAAAAGCAAACAAAAAATGAGTACCTGATAAGAGATTAATGTCTGGAATATATTAAGAACTACAACTCAGTGACATTAATATGTTTCTTGAATGAGCAGTTTAAAATGGATGGGATTGGCATGGGCATTGTGGCACAGTGGGCTAAGTCACTGCTTGGGAGGCCCTCATCACATATTGGAGTGCCAGTCTGAGTCCCAGCTCCTCTCCTTTTGATACAGCCTCCTACTGATGCACCTGGGAGGCAGCCAACAAGGGTCCAAGTACTTGGATTCCTGCCACCCACATGTGAGAACTAGATGGAGTTTCCGGTTCTTGCTCCTGGCTTTGGTCTCATCCAATCTTGGCTGTTGTGAGCACCTGGGGAGTGAACCAGCAGATGGAAGATTCTCTCTCCCTCCCTCTCTCTCTCTCTCTCTCTCTCTCTCATATTCAATCTGTCTCTGTTTCCACCTTCTCCCTGTCAGTCTGCTTTTCAAATAAATAAATAAACTTTAAAAATATGTATAGGTTTGTGCAAATAGAATTAATTGATGCTACATTGTTATTATTTTTTAAAGATTTATTTGTTTTAAAGGCAGAGTTATAGAGAGACAGACAAGAGATCTTCCATTCACTAATTTACTCCCAAGTGGTCTCAAAGGCCAGGGCAGGGCCAGGCCAGAGCCAGGAACTTCACTTAGGTCTCCCACGTGGGTGCAAGGGTCCTTGGGCCATTGCTTTCCCAGGCCATAAGCAGGGAGCTGGACCGGAAGTGGAGCAGCCAGGATTCCAACAGGTGCCTATACGGGATGCGGACACCTCAGGGGATGGCTTAACCCACTGTGGGGAGCAAACCGGACTAGACTGAGTTACTGGAATTAAGACTTATTCTGTGCATCTGCTCTCCCACAATATGGCGCTGGGAGAGAAGTAAACAGCTTCCGCACAGCTGCCTCCAGTTCAACTAATAAACTGTAGGACTTGCTCCTGATTGGAGGAGAGCAGCGTACTCGGCGTGTGGGCAGCCGAGTTAGGATTGGCGGAGGAGGACTATAAAGGAGGAGAGAGATGGCATGCACCAGGAACATCTAAGGGGAACATCTAGCTGAAGGAACACCCGTGCAGCCCCCGAGAGACCCGGCCGGCGGTGTGCCGCTCCCCTGCGGAAGTGGGGAATGTGGCCAGGGGGAACTGCCCTTCCACGGAGGTGGAAGGGATAGTAGCCAACCCGGGAAGAACCAGCAGCAAACCCGGGGAGGGCCGAGCAGACGAAAGAACAGCGCAGGGTCCTGTGTCGTTCCTCCACGAAGAGGGGGAGCGACACCCACTATGCCACAATGCTGCCTCCTGATGCTACATTATTATCAGCACTGAATTAATACAACTTTTCCAGACATTTTATTCAGTTTTTTCCCCCTTTCTTTGATCCCCGTAGTTTACCCTCATTATGCTTCAGTCTGATGACCCTATAGCTACTCCAGGAGATCCTCTGAGTGCTTTCTGCTAAATTCATGGTGTGTCCCTGACTCTGCACAGCAATTCAAGGAAGATATTACCATTTCTATTTTATTAGGTGAGGAAACTCAGGCTCAGAGAAATTGAATTACTTGCTCACTGTCAGTCACTGCTGAAATAGAAATTTAAATTGAGGGCAGGCTGTCTCAGGAGTCTCTTTCCAACTCCACTGGCAAGCTCCACCTTATGTTGTTTGTCAATCTCTTCCTGAAATCTCAACTCCCAGATGAAACAGGAAGAGAAGATGTAAAATTCACATCACTGGGCTGGCGCCATGGCTCACTAGGCTAATCCTCCGCCTGCGGCACCGACACCCCGGGTTCTAGTCCCGGTTGGGGTGCCAGATTCTGTCCCAGCTGCTCCTCTTCCAGTCCAGCTCTCTGCTGTGGCGCGGGAGGGCAGTGGAGGATGGCCCAGGTGCTTGGGCCCCTGCACTTGCATGGGAGACCAGGAGGAAGCACCTGACTCCTGGCTTCGGATTAGCGTAGCACCCCAGCCATAGCGGCCATTTGGGAGTGAACCAATGGAAGGAAGATCTTTCTCTCGCGCGCGCTCTCTCTCTCTCTCTCTCTCTAACTCTGCCTGTCAAAAAAAAAAAAATCACATCACTGAAGAGCTGCCCTAAGCAAGGGAGGAGAAATTATGCACACAGAGCTTCATGTTAATTAATAATCTTTCTTTTTTTAAAGATTTATTTTATTTATTTGAAAGAGGGTTAGAGAGGGGGGGAGGGAGAGTGGGGGGAGAGAGAGAGAGAGAGAGAAAGAGAAAGAGAAAGAGAAAGAGAAAGAGAAAGAGAAAGAGAAAGAGAAAGAGAAAGAGAAAGAGATCAGTCTTCCATCCGCTGGTTTACTCCCCAAATGGCCACAATGATCAGAGCTGAAGCCAAGAGCCAGGAGCTTCTTCCAAGTCTCCCATGTGGGTGCAGGGGCCTAAGGACTTAGACCACCCTCAGCTGTTTCCCCAGGTGCATTAGCAGGGAGCTGGATTGGAAGTGAGGCAGCCAGCACTTGAACCGCTGCCTGTATGGGATGCCAGTACTGTAGGCCACAACTTTAACCCACTACACCACAGCGCTGGCCCAAATTAAGGATCTTAAAATCTTTCTCTTTTTATAGAAGAGCTGGGTTCAAGTCCTAGCTCTGCTTCTGATTCCAGCTTCCTGTTAATGTGCACCCTGGGAGGCAGCAGGTGATGGCTCAAGTACTTGGGTCCCTGCCACCCACATGGGAGACCCAGACTGAGTTCCAGGCTCTTGGGTTCAGACTGGTTCAGCCCTGCTTGTAGGTTTTTGGAGAGTAAATCAGCAGATGGAAGCTATTCCTCTGCCTATCTGTCAGTGACTCTGTGTGTCTGTGTCTGTGCTTTTCAAATGAAATGAAAATAAATAAGTACAATTTTACATAATTCTCTGGCCATTGTTTTTACTTATAATATTTCCTATTGTCCTTTGTTTCTGAGTTTACATCATATCTTGAACAGTTCAGTAGTTTATTTCAATTAATGCTTTCTTGTTTCTCGTCTGTAGTTTCACTTTTTGCTTTATTCTGATAGGATGAATGCCTTGCTTTTTCATCACACTCAGACAGAATTCTGCTTGCTTTGGGAACTCCCCACTGTCTTTCATGCACTGCCTACCCAGGGGCCGAGTCAAGTACCTATTCATGCTGGTTCCCAGAATACAATCCAACTTTGTTCTGATCCAATAAATTGACTGCAATCAACACTTTTGCACTACTCTATCCTTACAACTTCCTGCTTTGTAGGTACACTGTTGTGGCACATGCCCCAGACAGGATCAAATGCCTGGCACAGAAGAAAATGTGGATCTCTCCATACCAGATCCAGAGTACACGTGCCAGTGCTCATGGATCAGCTACTCGATGTCTGAGCAGGGCTAGGAACTGCTTGAAACCTCCCCCAGGCTCCAACACCTCCAGTTCCTCTGGTCCCTCCAGCTCTGTGACGTCCAGGGGCCACATCTTTTCCTGCAGCTTTGGAACCGTGGAATTGATGTGAGCAGAGAAACAGCAAACAAATGGAATCCCGGCTGTCAACCAGCTCTCCACCAATATGTACAATCATTATGTGTCAAAAATGAAAAAGATGGGCCCATTCCTCATTGCAACATTGATAGCCCATGAGTGCCACTTGGAGTCCTGGCTGCTCTGCTTCCAATCCAGCTAATCATCTGGGAAAGCAGTGGAGGATGGCCCAGGAACTTGGGCCTTTGCTCCTGTCTGAGAGACTGAGATGGAGTTCCAAGCTCCTGGTTTTGGCCTGGTCCAGTCCTAGATATTGCATCCATTTGGGGAGTGAACCAGTAGTTGGAAGATCTCTATCTCTCCAACTCTGCCTTTCAAGTAAATAAAATACATCTTTTTCTTAAAGAAAGAAAGAAAGAAAGAGAGAGAGAGAGAGAGAGAGAGAGGAAGGAAGGAAGGAAGGAAGGAAGGAAGGAAGGAAGGAAAAGAAAAAGAAAGAGAAGGTATGAATTCCTAAGCCAGCAGAGTTGTTGCAATTTTGTGAACACCACACCTTGGGGCTTTTCACTGCTCTGTTTCCCTTCTCCCTACCTCCATACCTGTTCATGACCGTGTGGAGTCCCATCATCTATCCATCAAATGCAACTTAGTTCATGTAATTGACAAAACTTTCATTTCCATGATTCTCAGCATGAAGTCTCTTTATCTTAAGATTTCAAATAACTTTGTGTGTAGAGTTGACATTCAATTAATTTGGCACAAGAGTGAATTTACAGTCCTTCCTGTTACTCTAGACTAATCACAAATCATTTAATTGCTTAGCGCTTCCAGCTCTGCAGTGCACTCTAGAAACTTGCTTAAGTCCTAATTAACTATATTTCCACTTATTTTGCCTTAGAAATAGTTTATTTAATAAAAACACTCATGGGGGGAGGCATTTGGTACAGCAGTTGAGGTGTCACCTGCATCTCTCTCTTCCAAATAAATAAGTAAAAAAAAATTAAAAACCACTCATATGGCACTATGTGTCAGGTATATTTTAAGGACTTTACAAATAATCCTCTGAACCATAATCTGATGTAAGTTCTAATATTACCATTCCATTTATAGAGGAGAAAAGTGAGGTACTTTGGAGGGTTTTACAGCTAATAAGTGACCGGAGTAATTTGAATTCAGGAGGGCTGAATTCATTCTAAGGTATGTGCTCTTGACCACAACTGTGTATGGCCCCTCTGTCTGCCAGTGGAAGGTAGAAGCACCAAGCTCTGCAAATTGTTTTACTGAATTGTAATCGAGAGCCGGAGATGCAGTAGGAGCAAGAATGCAACTATGAAAAGACACAGCTGTTGCTCTCTAAGAGTCTATCAGTTATTTGTTGGGCACAACCAATCACAACACTGTGACTTCAACCAACAGTCATTTGCTTGCTCACCATTCTGCCATCTGGTGTGGACTCAGGCATTTGCAGTCAAGTGGTGGCTTGATCAGTCCTAGAGCAAAGGTGGGGAAACTTTTTCCTGCCAAGGGCCATTTAGGTAGTGATAACATTATTTCTTGACCATACAAAATTATCAACTTAAAAATTAGCCTGCTATAGATTGACTGAATTTTCCCCACAGTTGCCTTGGCAGGGCCAGGCCAAAGGATTTTTCAGGCCTTACACAGCTCCCGGGACAGATATTCCCCACCCCCTGTTCTAGAGGATCTAGTACTGGATGGTCTCACTCGTGTTTGGCATCTCAGCCGGGATGTCTGGAACAGCTGGGGACTGGTAGACCTCTCTATTCACCTTTAATCCTTAAGGCAGCTAGCTTGGGTTTCCCTTCATGGGAAAAAGAACAGAAGAAGTAGCAAGTCTTCTTAAGTCTGAGGCTTGGAACTTTCCCAACATCACTTTCACTATGTTCTTCTTGTCCAGGCAAGTCAGCAGACCAGCCCACGTTCAAAGTGTCAGATGATTACATAATGACTTGAATTCAGGGGCCGGAATGTTGTTCACTAGGAATCTTGTTTTGTTTTGTAATTTATTTATTTATTTGAAAGGCAGAGTTACAGAGAGGCAGAGGTGGGAGAGAGAGAGAGAGAGAGAGAGAGAGAGATCTTAACATCTACTGGTTCATTCCCCATATGGCCTCAACAGCTGGAGTTATGCTGATCCGAAGCCAGGAGTCAGGAGCCTCTTCTGGGTCTTCCATGCAGGTGCAGGGGCCCAAGCACTTGGGACATCTATATTGGATGCTGGCATTGCAGGTGGCAGCTTAACCCTCTGTGCCACAGCACTGGCCCCAGGAACCTTTTAATAACAAATTTACATTAAGAAGTTAACAGTTTCTTTTAAAAAAAAAAAAAAGCTTTATTTATTTGAAAGGCAGAGTGAAGGGGGAAGAAAGAGAGAGATTGAATGAAAGAAATCTTCCAACCACTGGTTCACTCCCCAAATGGCCACAACAGCCCGAGCTGGGCCAGGCTGAAGGCAGGAGCCTGGAACTCCATTGGGGTCTCCCACTTAAATGGAAGAGGCCCAGCTGTTTGAGCTACCACCTACTGCTTTCCCAGGTGCACTAGTAGAGAGGTGAATCAGCAACAGAGCATCTGAGACTCAAACCAGCACTGTGATATGGGATGCCGTAGTTGCAAGTGACAGCTTAACCCACTGCGCCACAATACCAGCCCCAAGAAGCTAACAGCTGGGGCCAGAGCTGTGCTATAGTGGGTAAAGTCACCACCTGCAGTGCCAGCATCCCACATGGGCACTGGTTCGAATCCCAGCTGCTCCACTTCCAATCCAACTTCCTGCTAATATGCATGGGAAAGCAGTGAAGATGACACTAGTCCCTGGGCCCTGCACCCTCTTGGGAGACTTGGAAGAAGCTCCTGGCTCCTGGCTTCAGCTCCAGATGTTGCAGCCATTTGGGGGAGTGAACTAGCAGATGGAAGACATCTCTCTCTCTCTCTCTCTTTCTCTCTCTCTGCCTCTGCCAGTAACTATTTCAAATAAATAAATAAATAAATCTTTTAAAAAAAGAAGCTAACAGTTTTAGTGTCATGGCATATAGGGTCATCACAGAGGTGAGTGACAGTGCAGTAGGTAGGTAGGGGAAGAAACCCTTGAATTGGTTGAGAGGAGCAAGGATGACATCATGGAAGCAGCATCAGCACTGGCCCTGAGACTAGGAAGACAGGTCACATTTGGAGGTTAACTTGCTGGGTAGTCAATAGGGAGTGGGGAAAGGAAGGAACATTCCAGAAGGAAAGGACAGCAGGTTCATAGTACAAGAAAGCTGTTTGTACTGGGGTGATAGCAAACAGTTCTGAATGATTAGAATGAATGACACTTGGGGAAAGTGTGGGTGAGCAAATTGAAGGAGGAGGCTGAACCAGGGAGAGATGCATCATGAGTGCTTGCTAAGAAGTTTCCAAATGATTCTCTTAGGTAATAGAAAGTCATTGAGAAAGTTTTATCAGGAGGGCAAGCCTACCCCCTGCTCTGTGTGTTTGAAAATCACTTCAACAGTCCTGGAGCTGGGCGGATGAGATAGAAATCAGGAAGACGATTGCAGAATACCAGGTTTGGGAAGATGTCACCCGAGGAGATAAATGGCACAGGAAGCAGAGAAAGGAAAAATGGTTCCAGAATATTCCTGAGGTAGAATAAACAGGATTTGACAGTTGAAGGAAAAACAATATAGAACGACTCCCAGGTTTCTGACTTTGGCTACAGGTGGCAGAGTTTTAGGAGAGCCTTGATCACTTAGGCTGTGGACATGCTGATTTTGAGACAACTGTGTGGCAGGCAATAGAGACTGGAGACCATTGGATATACAATATACACCCTTTCATGAGAGAGGATTGGACTCAAGATACAAACACAGAATTCATTAGCAAACTGGTGACAGTAAGACATCATAAAATTTACCAGACAGGGGCTGGCGCTGTGGCGTAGCAGGTAAAGCCACCGCTTGCAGTGCCAGCATCCCATATGGGCGCCGGTTCTAGTCCCTGCTGCTCTTCTTCCGATCCAGATGTCTGCTATGGCCTGAGAAAGCAGTAGAAGATGGCTCAAGTCCTTGGGTCCTTGCACCCATGTGGGAGATCCAGAAGAAGCTCCTGGCTCCTGGCTTCAGATTGGCGCAGCTCTGGCCATTGCAACCATTTGGGGAGTGAACCAGCGGATGGAAGACCTCTCTCTCTCTGTCTCTACCTCTCTCTGTAACTCTGTCTTGCAAATAAATATGATAAATCTTTAAAAAAAATTTACCAGAGAAAGTGCATAGCCTAAAAGAAAGGAGGCTGGTAGGGGAGCTCCATTTAATGGGTGAGGAAGAAAAATCCATAGTGGAAACTTAAAAAGAAGTGCTGGTGCCCCACAAGTCACAGAAGGGAAGTCTTTTCTTTCTTTGATTTATTTATTTATTTGATAGGTAGAGTTACAGAAGGAGACGGGGAGAAACAGAGAGAAAAGTCTTCCATCTGCTGGTTCACTCCCCAAATGGCTGCAACAGCTGGAGCTGAGCCGATCCAAAGCCAGGTATCAGGGTCTCTCACGTGGGTGCAGGGACCCAAGCACTTGGGCCATCTTCTACTGCTTTCCCAGGCCACAGCAGAAAGCTGGATCTGAAGAGGAGCATCCAGGACTTGAACTGGCACCCATATGGGATGCCAGTGCCACAGGTGGAGGCTTAGCCTATTACACTACAGTGTCGACCCTATGGGAGGGGATACTTTCTAAGACATTCACAACAGTAACTATGGAATTTGACAGTTGATCACTGGTGACCACATTGAGAGTAGGGTTTTTTTTTTAATTGTTAAAAATATTTATCTATTTATTTGACAGAATTACAGAGAGAGGGAAAGACAGATAGAGATTTTCTACCCAATGATTCACTCTTCACATAGCTGCAATGGCCAGCTTGGCCAGGCTGACGCCAGGAGCCAGGAGCTTCTTCCAAGTCTCCCACAGGGGTAGCAGGTGACCAAGCACTTGGGCCATCTTCCACTGCTTTTCCAGGTGCATTAGCAGGGAACTGGATCAGAAGTGGAGCAGCCAGGACATAACCCAGAGCCCACATGAGATGCTGGCATTGCAAGCAGGCTCTACCTGCTAGACCACAAGGCTGGCTCCTGAGAGCAGCTTTAGAAGCAGTTAAGCTGGCAATATCCTGACTGCTTCAGAGAGGGGAATCCTGGAGGAGAATTCTTTTAAGTGTCATGATGGGGGAGGGAGAGTTGCTGGGAGTTAATGAAATTGTTATCAGAAAGCAAAGTGATCTACTGAGGGGGAAACGCGTGGGCTTGAAAAGCGTGGAGGGAGGGAAGGCTTGCAATATCTACACTGAGACAGAAAAATCTTTTTTTTTTTTAAGATTTATTTATTTGAAAGGCAGAGTTACAGAGAGGCAGAGGCAGAGACAGAAAGGTCTTCCATCCACTGGTTCATTCCCAAGATGGCTGCAATGGCCAGAGCTGCGCTGATTCAAAGCCAGGAGTCAGGAGCTTCTTCTGTGTCTCCCATGTGGGTGCAGAGGCCCAAGTGCTTGAGCCATTTTCCACTGCTTTCCCAGGCCAGAGAGTGGGATCGGAAGTAGAGCAGCTGGGTCTCAAACCAGCGTACATTTGGGATGCCAGCACTGCAGGCAGCAGCTTTACCCATTACGCCACTGGCCCCCAGAAAAATCTTTTAACACCATTTCCTATCAGGTTCCTGCTCAATATTCTTCTTTCATGTTAACCTTTGTGAAAAATTTGTCTTTTCATTGTTTATCCCCTTCTCTCCTTAAAACCACTTTCATTGTAGTTTGGGATTTGTTTCTATAAACCAATGACTTTCAGAAAACTACCCTTGGGGCTGGCACTATAGCCGGCAGCACAGTGGGTTAACGCCCTGTCCTGAAGCTCCGGCATCCCATATGGGCGCCAGTTCAATCCTGGCTTCTCCACTTCTGATCCAGCTCTCTGCTATGGCCTGGGAAAGCAGTAGAAGCTGGCCCAAATCCTTGGGCCCCTGCACCTGTGTTGAAGACCCAGAAGAAGCTCCTGGCTTCTGATCAGCGCAGCTCCAGCCGTTACGGTCAATTGGGGAGTGAACCTCCAGATGGAAGACCTCTCTCTGCCTCTCTTCTCTTTGTGTAACTCTTTCAAATAAATAAATAAATAAATCTTAAAAAAAAAAAATCACCTGTGGGGCCGGCTGCTGTGGCCTTGCAGGTAAAGCTACCGCCTGCAGTGCCGGCATCCCATCTGGGTGCTGGTTCAAGCCACGGCTGCTCCACTTCCAATCCAGCTCTCCGCTATGGCCTGAGAAAACAGTAGAAGATGGTCCAAGTCCTTGGGCCCCTGCACCCACGTGGGAGACCTGGGAGAAGCTCCTGGCTCCTGGCTTCAGATCGGCACAGCTCTGGCTGTTGTGGCCAATTGGGAGTGAACCATTGGATGGAAGACCTCTCTATCTCTGCCTCTTCTTCTCTCTGTGTAACTCTGATTTTCAAATAAATAAATAAATCTTTAAAAACAAAATCACCCTTGGCTTTTGTGTGTCTAAGCACTTGATATTATTTGTTCAAAAGAATGAATATGCCTACTAGTCTCAACAACATATTCCATGTGTTTGTCTAAATTATTTGATCCTCACTTCCCACAATGAAATGTAAATGTAAGCACTATCTCCTCCCAATCTCATGGAGGTGTTGGTGAGTGGATAATGTGACATTGTAAGGCATGGAGAACATCTCAGATATGAGTGGCTAGGCCGGTGCCGCGGCTCACTAGGCTAATCCTCCACCTTGCGGCGCCGGCACACCGGGTTCTAGTCCCAGTCGGGGAGCCGGATTCTGTCCCTGTTGCCCCTCTTCCAGGCCAGCTCTCTGCTGTGGCCAGGGAGTGCAGTGGAGGATGGGCCAAGTCCTTGGGCCCTGCACCCCATGGGAGACCAGGATAAGTACCTGGCTCCTGGCTTCAGATCAGCGCGGTGCGCCAGCCGTAGCACACTGGCCGCGGTGGCCATTGGAGGGTGAACCAACGACAAAGGAAGACCTTTCTCTCTGTCTCTCGCTCTCACTGTCCACTCTGCTTGTCAAAAACAATTAAAAAAAAAAAAAGATATGAGTGGCTATAGCTGTATCATCTTCCCAGTATGATTGTTGCAGGAACTAAACGAGACAAAGCATGTACATAGCTAATAAGCACCTGGCATATGGTAGTTACATTTAGGTTTTAAAATTAACAAGCTAAAACTTAAGTGCATGAACAAGCCGAGGGCAGGCACTGGGCAGCAGGTTAAGCTGCTGCTCGGAACACCCAGATTCCATACGGGAATGCTGATTTGATTCCCAGTTACTCTGCTGCTGACCCAGCTGCCAGGAGGCAACACACGATGGCCCAAGTACTTGGGTCCCTGTCACCCACATGGGAGATGCAGGTGGAATTCTGGGCTCCTGGCTTTCTGCTGGCCCAGCCCTGGCTATTGCAGGCAGTTGGAGAGTGAACCAGCAAATGAAAGCTCGCTCTCTTTCTCTCTGCCTTTCAAACAAATAAACCAATCTTTAAGTAAAAGGGAGTCTAGCTATTTTAGGTACTCGGGTAGAAAGAAACTTGATGATTAGGGTTGGAATTCGCATCAAAACAATCTGTGTCAGGGAATTGGTCATGCTATTGAAGCTGAGTGTTCATTATCCTGATTTTGCATATGTTTAAAATTTTCATAACAAAAAATTGTTATTCAAGAGTAGGCATTTTGGTGTTGTAGGTTAAGCCTCGGCTTGGGACACTATCATCCCATATTGGAGTGCTGGTGCGAATCCCAGCAGCTCTGCTTCTGATCCAACTCGCTCACCTCACAAACCTGGAGAGCAGCCCAAGGATGTGGGCCCCTGCCACCCTCGTGGGAGACAAGGGTGGAGTTCTCTGGCTCTTGACTTCAGCCAACCCAGCCCCAATTGGTGCAAGCATTTGGGAAATGGATCAGCAGGTGGAAGAACTCCGTCACTTGCTGTGCCTTTCAGGTAGGTGAAAGTAAAAAAAAAATTTTTTTTAATTATGATTTGTTTTACCCTATGCCAGTATGTTGACACAATGCACTTGGTAAAATGAGAGGTTATGGAAACTTGGGTTTTTTGTTTCTTTTTATTTATTTATTTGAAAGGCAGAGTTATGGAGAGACGGTGGTGGGGGCAGAGACAGAGATCTTCCATCCGCTGGTTTACAACCCAAATGGGCTCTAGAGCTGGGGGTGGGCCAGACCAGAAGGAAGCCAGGAGCCAGGAGCTTCTTCCAGGTCTCCCACGTGGGTGCAAGGGTCCAAATACCTGGGCCATCTTCTGCTTTCCCAGGCGCATTAGCAGGGAGCTGGGTCCGAAGTGGAGCAGCCAGGACTCCAGGGGTGGATTTACAGGCTGGACCACAAGGACTTGGTTTGCAATGGGTCACGTGGCTTTCTGCGGTGTAAACAACTCTCCTTCCATGCTATTCCTCAAAGTACGGAAGGAACGCAAGGAAGATTTCACTTGAAGGCGGTGCTTCGAATGTTTGGCTTTGAAAATAGCACGAATAGGCGTCCTTTGAACACCTAGCCCAGCATACTTCTCCCACTTCGCCCAACCAGGCTCGTGACTACAAGTTCCAGGGTGCATTGCGCGGCCCGCTGCGCAGTAAGGACCCCGCGCCTCCGAACTGGTTGCCCTCGCCTCATTCGAACAGGGCTGAGCCCAGTGAGAAATCAAAGGTTTGTGACCCAGAGCAGGCGTTTGAACGTTGCGTCCGCCTGGGCGGGCCAAGCGCGCCCTGCTGGGTGGCCGGCGTTGTGCCTTTCTGTTCAGGCGGCGCCTCGGGCAGCCTCCCCTTCCCTGGGGGCTTCGTGCGGCGGGAGGGCTCCGTTAGTGCGCCTCCAAGATGGCGACGCTGTTGGCGGTAAATTCAGGTGAGTGTGGCCGGGCAGCCAGGAAGCGACGGGCGGGGACGATGACCCGCTCTTCAGACAGAGACCCGGGCCATGAGGTTCCTCGGAGTCCGAGCCTCCCCTCGTGCGCGGTGCTACTTCTTCCTGGGCTCTGGGCCTCGAGTCCCGCCCCTTCCCGGTTTGAATGGCGCGCGTCCGCGCCGTGGCTCTAGCCCTCGAGTTGGGGTTCGTGCGCCGAGGCGGTGGAGCTTGGTCGCTGGAACCAGTTGTGTGGACTTTAGCAGGCCTGAGCTGAGCCTAGCCCCTCCCAGCCTCTCCCCCGTTTTGTGTCCGGGGTGTGCGTCGAGTCTCCAGCAATGAGGCCGCAGGACCCGTGCTGTCTTAAAGACGGGCGTCCCGGGTTGGCACCGGGGCCTCGTAGACTGAGGGTTCCCGCAGGCAGGAGGACCTCCGGTCGTGAAGGTGGCTGGGAAGAGCGCGCCGCCGGCTCAGCAGAGGACTCCCAGGTCTGCGGCCGTGGCCTGGCCCTGCACGCTGCTCCGCCTTCGCCGCGGGTTCGCGTAGTGGGGTAGACGCTAGAAGACAGCGGAGGAGCGCTGAAGACTCGGGGTTTGGCCCTCTCCAGGGGCTTGAGTCCCGGGCCGTACTGCCCTCCAGGGGCGTTTGAAAGAGGTGAGCGCGCTTTGATTGCTTGGCAGAATTCCCTGGTGCGCCCTGCAGTGGGCGGAGCCGTCCCGAAAACTTAGTGGAGGATGTTAACACCTAATGGAGACACCCGTAGCTTCATGGGCACTTGGAGAGGCGGTCCGTGTGGGCAGTGCCTGCGGAGAATCTCACCGGACTCTGCTGGGTGCTGTCTGTGCACATCGGGGGTGGGGGCGAGCGCCCACGGGTTCTGCCGCTACAGAAACGCTACAGGCTACCTTGTAATAGGGAAGGCGTCTGTGTGCGGAGCACCCGTCCTGTCCTAGCCCTGGACCTAGGCTTGTGCTTGAAGCGTCGTATGCAGCCCCTTTTATACTCTTACGGTGTAGCTGCTGCTCCACGTCACACATTCGCAAATAGAGACTTCAGGTGGTCATATAACTTCCTCAGTTAAATAGCGAACGATTCTAAGCCAGTGTTTGGTGCCTAAAGTACTGTGTACTGTTTAAGAGCAACCTATATCAGACTTTATATATCTGAGTGTTAGGAATGAAGTCACGTGCTTAATCATCCTGCCCCTATCGAAGGATGTGAACTTGAAGGCTTGCGTGTTACGTGTGCGGTTATGTACTTTTTTTTTTTTTTTTTAATTTTGGCAACACCCATCCCAAGTTAATCCTTAAAGGTGAATCATGGAAGGGAAAGGAGAACGAATTGGCAGTCGCCGAACAGTTTACATTGTATTAAAAACCTTGTGACTGAAATGTTTCACTGGCAGTGTAGAAAGGAAACATTTTTAAAAGCCAAGAGTCTGGAGACTTTTTTTTTTTTTTCAATTGAACCTCTTAGAGAAGCAACCTAAACATCATTGGAAGACAGGTGAATGGATAAACAAAATGTGTTATGTAGATGCAGTGGAATAATGTGTAGCCTATAAAGAAGGGAATCTTGTTACATGCTACAGTGTGGACAGCCTTGCGGCCCATGTGCTCAGTGAAATAGCTGCTCACAAAGACAGATGCTGTATGATTTCACTCAGGTGAGGCCTCTAAAGTAGGCAGACTCATAGAACAGCAAGTCCCTGGTGGTAGCCAGTGGGAAATGGGGAGTTGTTTGGTGCATGTAAGTTTCGGTTTTGCAGGATGAAAAAGGTCTGGTGATCTGTTGCACGATAGGAATGTACTTAGCACCACTGAAGTATGCCCTTAAAAATGGTTAAGATGCCACTCTGTGTGTGTTTTAAACCATATTTCAATTTTACAAAAATCCCACAGTTGTGGAAGGATGCAAAGAGTTGTGGCGTGTTTTAGGAGTGTGCACTTGGATTTCAGCTCCTAACTTACTAGTGGTGACCTGTTGTCATCCGCCCGGGCTTCTGAGTGGTAACCACGGACACTGCTTGACAGCCCATCCGTGCTGGTGTGTCACCCCTGGTCACAGCAGTCACTGGTTCCGGCCTCTTCCTCACTCCTCAAACCCCTCACCTCGCACCGACCCCTCAGGCTGCTGTTACAGAGAAAACGGAGGCCCACAGGCACGGACTCTTCACCCTCAAACCTACGAGCCTAAGTAGGTCTGCACCCCTTTGAGTCAGTTTCCCTGTGTTCACTTCTCTTGCTGTTTCCTGTCCACTCACCATCTTTAGCTTGCTCAGGTTTCTCACCAGTTAGCATCCTCTTGCATCTCTTCACGGATGTTCGAGAAGATTGGTTGATATTCACTCACTCCATCTCCATACCTCCTGTTCTTCCCGCGATTTTCGTCTGCTCCCATCCTCTTCCTACTGATATTAGCACGTTTTTCTATTTCACCGTGACAAGCAGTTTTTTTTTAAGATTTACTTATTTAGGCCGGCGCCGCGGCTCACTAGGCTAATCCTCCGCCTAGCGGCGCCGGCACACCGGGTTCTAGTCCCGGTCGGGGCGCCGGATTCTGTCCCGGTTGCCCCTCTTCCAGGCCAGCTCTCTGCTGTGGCCCGGGAGTGCAGTGGAGGATGGCCCAGGTGCTTGGGCCCTGCACCCCATGGGAGACCAGGAAAAGCACCTGGCTCCTGCCATCGGATCAGCGCGGTGCGCCGGCCACAGCGTGCCGGCCGCGGCGGCCATTGGAGGGTGAACCAACGGCAAAGGAAGACCTTTCTCTCTGTCTCTCTCTCTCTCACTGTCCACTCTGCCTGTCAAAAAAAACAAACAAACAAACAAACAAGATTTACTTATTTATTTGAAAGGCAGAATAGAGAGGCAGAGACAGAGAGAGAGAGAGAGGTTTTTCATCCGCTGGTTCACTCCCCAATTGGCCACAATGGCTGGAGCTGCGCTGACCCGAAGTCAGGAGCCAGGAGCTTCTTCCAGGTCCCCCATGCAAGTGCAGGGGCCCAAGGACTTGGGCCATCTTCTGCTGCTTTCCCAGGCCACAGCAGGGAGCTGGATTGGAAGTGGAGCAGCTGGGACTGGAACTGGTGCCCATATGGGATGCCAGCGCTGCAGGCAACGGCTTTACCGCTATGCCACAGCGCTGGCCCCCAGAAATGTTTTAAATCTTCATTTTGTTTGCTCTTTTAGGGTAAAGAGCAAAATCTTAACATGGGCAGGAGCAGTCTGCTTGGCTTGGTGGTCGCCTGCCTTGCTGACTCTGGTGTCTGCACTGCAGCTCTGTTGCTGTGTGGCTCTGTGACTGCAGTGTTCCCTTTGGCCCTGGGGACCCATTCCTAGAATGCAGGTGCTCACCTCCCACCCTCAGTTCTCTCCCACTTAGATCCTTCAGATTCCAGCCTAACCATCCTTCAGGGATTCTTTTCCTCCCCTGAGCCTCTGCTGGGTGAGATTCCCCTGGGCACCTCTCCTGGGCACTCCCCTGGGCACTATCATAGATAGTGTGTCACACAATTGGTTATTACCTTTGAGTGTGGTTGGTTGTGTGATTAATGTATTTCCTCAGTGTACTGTAAGCTTACCCGTACCTCATACACGATGAATGAGTGATAAATGTGACTTGCTGGAGGGATCCCTAAACATGAAGGAAAACGTTATTTCTCTTCTCTTTTCTTTTCTGTCTCTCTCTCTCTCTTTCAGAGTGGACAGTGAGAGAGAGAGACAGAGAGAAAGGTCTTCCTTTGCTGTTGGTTCACACCCCCAATGGCCGCTGTGGCTGGTGCACCGCGCTGATCTGAAGCCAGGAGCCAGGTGCTTCTCCTGGTCTCCCATGCGGGTGCAGGGGCCAAGTACTTGGGCCATTCTCCACTGCACTCTGGGTCACAGCAGTGAGCTGGACTGGAAGAGGAGCAACCAGTTCAGAATCCAGCGCCCTGACCGGGACTAGAACACAGGGTGCTGGCGCCACAGGCGGAGGATTAGCCTATTGAGCTGTGGCGCCGGCTGTAAACCTTATTTCTTAAGGGAATAAATCACGTGTTACGTATTTTGTAACTTGGAAAAATGGGTAGCTTTCTTTCGTTGTTAAAAAAAAAAAGGTGGTTACTAACACTTGTCATTGAAGGCAAATCAAAGTTAAATTTTTGTTGCAGTTCTTTTTGCTTTGTGTGTTGATATTAATGATGGAATAGCTAGATCAGTAATGTGGATTTGGTGTGTGTATTGATTTTTGTTCTGTTATTGGATGCCTCCCCAGGAAGGGGGATAGAAACTTTTCTCTATAATAGAGCTTATTACACTAAGTGTGAACACTACAGGAAAACCTGCTCCTCAGAGTCTGTTGTATGTTAAGTATTAGATTTTTTTTAAGCTTTGATTACTTTTTAAAAAAGATGTATTCTCATAGTGTTCATTTCACTTTAACAGGTTTCCTTTTTGGTGCTCAGTTAGTTGTCACCGATCAGGGAGAACATATGGTATTTGTCCCTTTGGGATTGGCTTATTTCACTCAGCATAATGCTTTCCAGATTCCTAACAGGGATCACTTTTCAGTTAAAATTTAAACACCTAAGAATAATTGTGTGTTAATTACAGAGTTCAACCCATAGTACTGGAACAAAAAAAAATACTAAAATGGATAAAGTATTACATTGTACATCAACAGTCAGCACAAGAGCTGATCAAGTCACTGTTTCTCATAGTGTCCATTTCACTTCAACAAGTTTCCCCTTTGGTGCTCAGTTAGTTGTTGCTGATCAGGGAGAACATATGATATTTGTCCCTTTGGGACTGGCTTAATTCACTCAGCATGATATTTTCCAAATTCCTCCATCTTGTTGCAAATGACCGGGTTTCATTGTTTTTGACTGCTGTATAGTATTGTATAGAGTACATGTCCCATAATTTCTTTATCCAGTCTACTGTTGATGGGCATTTGGGTTGGTTCCAGGTCTTAGCTATTGTGAATTGAGCTGCAATAAACATTAAGGTCTTAATCAGCCCTTGCCCTGACTGTTGATGAACAACTTAATACGTTATTCCTCTTAGTATTTTTTTGTTTGTTTGTTCTACTTAATACTTTTGGTTGAATACTGTAATCAATACACAGTTATTCTCAAGTGTTGAAACTTAACTGAAAAGTGATCGCTGTTAAGTATAAGAGTGGGAATAAGAGAGGGAAGAGATGTGCAATTCGGGACATGCTCAAGCTGACTTACCTCAAACGGTAGAGTTAGAAACATACCAGGGGATTCCACTTCAATCCCATCAACGTGGCATGTACCAATGCCATCTCACTAGTCCAAGTGATCAATTTCTGTTCACAATTGATCATAATGATAGGACTAAGAGCCAAAGGGAGCACATAAACAAGACTAGTGTCTGCAAATACTAGCTGATAGAATAAAAAAGGGAGAGAACCATCCAACATGGGAAGTGAGATACACAGCAGACCCATAGAATGGCAGGTGTCCTAAATAGCACTCTGGCCTCAGAATCAGCCCTTAAGGCATGTGGATCTGGCTGAAAAGCCCATGAGAGTATTATAGGCATGAAAAGTCAAAACATTTTGGCAAAAAAAAAAAAAAAAAAAAAAAAAAAAAACACCAAACCTAAATGAAAGATCTCCGCGAGAGAGATCCCAGTGAAAAGAACAGATCATCAGAGAAGGAGGTACCTTTCTCTGAAGGGAGGAGAGAACTTCCAATTTGACTACAACCTTGTCTAAATATGATCAGAGTTGGTGAACTCAAAAGGCTTCCATAGCCTTGGCGACTCATGACAAGAGCCTAGGGTGATTACTGATGCCATAAACAAGAGTGTCAATTTGTTAAGTCAACAACAGGAGTCACTGTGCACTTAGTCCTCATGTAGGATCTCTGTCCTTAATGTGCTGCACATTGTGATTTAATGCTATAACTAGTACTCAAACAGTATTTTTCACTTTGTGTTTCTATGTGGGTGCAAACTGTTGAAATCTTTACTTAATATATACTAAACTGATCTTCTGTATTTAAAGAGAATTGAAAATGAATCTTGATGTGAATGGAAGGGGAGGGAAAGGGAAAGGGGAGGGTTGCAGGTGGGAGGGAAGTTATGGGGGGGGGGAGATGTATTGATTTGAAAGGCAGAATGACCAGGGTTGGGGAGAGACAGAAAGAGAGAGGGAGATATCTTCCATCCAATTGCCTACTGGTTCACTACCCAGATGGCCACAATGGTGCGGGCTGGGCCAGACTGAAGCCAGGAGTCTGGAACTCCATCCAGATCTCCTGCATGAGTGGCAGGGGTCCAAGTACCTTTTTTTGCTATCTTCCCAGAGCATTAGCAGGGAGCTGGATCTGAGCAGGACAGCTGAGTCTTGAACCAGTACTCTGTTATAGGGCTCCAGTTTCGGAAGCAGCAGCTTAATGTGCTGTGCCACAAAGCCAGCTTGTTAGGTATTACTTTTAAGGACAGATACTTAACTTTTTTTAAAAATTTTTTTATTTTTTTGACAGGCAGAGTGGACAGTGAGAGAGAGAGACAGAGAGAAAGGTCTTCCTTTGCCGTTGGTTCACCCTCCAATGGCCGCTGCGGCCGGCACACCGCGCTGATCTGATGGCAGGAGCCAGGTGCTTCTCCTGGTCTCCCATGGGGTGCAGGGCCCAAGCACTTGGGCCATCCTCCACTGCACTTCCCTGGCCACAGCAGAGAGCTGGCCTGGAAGAGGGGCAACCGGGACAGAATCCAGCGCCCCGACCGGGACTAGAACCCGGACTGCAAGGAGGAGGATTAGTCTATTGAGCTGCGGCGCTGGCCAGATACTTAACTTTTATACTTACCTTATCTGATTTCTGAAGTATTTGTGGCAAAGCAAATTTCTAGTTTGCTTGGGAGTGATTTTTGATACCCTCTCTTTATACCATATATATATATATATATATATATATACACCAGCTCCCAATTCTGACTACTTTCTATTATTAATAGGCCTTTTCTTCCTACTTTACTGCCTCCTTATTTTAATTTAGGTTCCATCATCTTGTGAGTGGCTTATGTACCTGTTAGTTTCTTAATACTTCTTGATCTAGTCCAGCCATGCTTGAACACCGTTTTCCTGTAATGCCAATTTCATTTTGTCATCTACTACAGATTGAATGTGTCTCATTTAGCATTCTTGGATCCGTAAGTGTTTCAGATTTTGGATTTTTCCAGATTTTGGAATATTGGTGTAGACTTCATTGAGTATCTTTTTTTCCAAAAATCTGAAACCCAAAGTGATCCAAAATCTGGAATTTCTGTGTCTTGTTGGTCTTAACAATGTTTTGGATTTTGGCACATTTCTGATTTTGGGTTGTAGTTGAAACTTTTCATTAATAATAGGAAAAATTTCATCTTAGCATTGGAATCCAAGGTTTAAGTTTACTCTATTCTTTGCCATTCCTGAGGGCTGCAAAAATGATCCAGAGAGAAATCATGAGGATCTAGGATTGGGTCCACATTTTGGCGATCCCAGGAAACTGGCTTTTGTCAGTGTAACTGGAGTTGATTAGGCCCCATTAATTGATTTTTTTCTAACTAAATTTAGAAAGACATAGCTAAACCAATATGCCAGTTTATTGGTCTTTAACCAGAAGTCTGTCTGCATTGGTACTCATGTTGATTTGTCAGCATGTTCTTCATTCTGCAAGTTTATATATCACAAAATTGGCAAAAGTGAAGGAGGGAGTTGGATTATGTGTCTGTATAGGGATGTCTGCATTTGCTGATTCCCATTCTCCTAGATCCCCACCCCACAGGCCTGAATGTCACTTCTTGCCCTGATGTTCAGATTGGTTTAGGTTCTCATTTGTATAATGTTCTATAGCACTTATATCCGTTCTGTCTCCAGGCTTGATTTTGAGCTTTTGAAAGACCAGAATTTGTTCTCTTTTCCTCTGTGATACCTTACTGTTTATTTGTGGAGCTTGAATATTTTCAGGTAAATGAATTTGGCTGAGCTCAGACAAATTAGCCTGGGCTTGTCTAGGTGTGCCTTAATTTCTTCACTTACCAGACTATTTTCCAGATTACTTGTGACTTACTTAAATTTATACTCTCAAACATTTTTACTTTTCAAATATTGTGTGCAAAGAGGCAATCCAACCTAGTGTGTAAGGCACACTCTGATTCCAGACTGCCTGGATTCAAAACCTGTTTATCCATTGTGACTCTTGAGTGTTTCAACCTCTGTGCCTCAAGCTCCGTATTTATAAAATAGAGGGAAGACAGTGCTGGCATCAGATATTGTTAAGAAATACAGAAAGTGTAAAAAATTTAGCAACACATAGCAAAAGGTCAGTAACTATTAACGGGCCCAGTATTGTTGTGCAGCAGGTTAAGCCAGTCATCTGCAATGCCAGCAGCTCACGTGGGCACTGATTTGAGTTCTGGCTGCTCCACTTCCTATCCAACTTCCTGCATATTTGTGCCTAGGAAAGCAGAAGATGGCCTAAAGTACTTGGGCCTCTGCCACCTATGTGGGAGGCCAGGAAGGAATTCTAGGCTCCCACCTTCACCCTGCCTCAGCCGTTGGGACCATTTGGGGAGTGAACCAGCAGATGAAAGATCTCTCTTGCCGTCTGCTCTGTTCTGTCTGTATCTGTCTTTCAAATAAATCTTAAAAAAAAAAAAATAACTGTTAACTATTAGTGATACTATGTTTATAAATAAAAATGTGAGCATATTCACATAAGCTTGCAAAAGTATCCCATTTTCCTAGTCTGTTAAGTTTTTTTTTTTTTTTTTTTTTTTTTTGTATTTATTTGAAAGGGAGAGATTGAGAGACATCTTTCAACTGCTGGTTCACTCCCCAAATGCTCATAGCTAGGAATGGGCCAAGCCAAAACCAGAAGCCTGGGAACTGGGTGATAGGCACCCAAGTACTTTACATAGCATCTACTGCCTTTGAGGGGGTGCATTAGCAGGAAATGGGAATCAGTAGCTGGGTCTGGACTTGAACCCAGCCACCCAATATGGTATGCAGGCATCCCAAATAGCATCTTACCTGCTGCTCCAAATGCTTGCACCTCTATGTTGTTTTTTTGTTTTTGTTTTTGTTTTTTTCTTTTCTTTTTGACAGGTAGAGTTAGACAGTGAGAGAGACAGAGAGAAAGGTCTTCCTTCTGTTGGTTCACCCCCCCCCCCCAAAAATGGCCGCTACGGCTGGCATGCTGCACCAATCTGAAGCCAGGAGCCAGGTGCTTCCTCCTGGTCTCCCATGCAGGTGCAGGGCCCAAGGACTTGGGCCATCCTCCACTGCACTCCTGGGCCACAGCAGAGAGCTGGACTGCAAGTGGAGCAACTGGGACTAGAACCTGGGGTTCTGGCGCCACAGGTGGAGGATTAGCCTAGTGAGCCACGGTGCCAGCCTATGCTGTTTTTTAATAGCTGGTACCCCAGCCAAAGTAAAGTACATTTTTTTTTTCATTTTCGAAAACAAAAACTTTTCCTTTTGTACAGAATCTGAGTGTTTCCTGCTCCTCCTTTTCATTTGGGTGATAGGGAGGGAAGGAAAGGCACTATATTGGGTAGTTTTCCTAGTTTATTTCATTTGAGGACTCACAACCTTATTTATTTATTTATTTATTGAGATTTACTTACTTATTTGAAGAGCAGAGTTACAGAAAGGCAGAGGCAGAAAGAGAGATCTTCCATCTGCTGGTTCACTCCCCAGATGGCTGCAGTGGCCAGAGCTAAGTCGATCCAAAGCCAGGAGCTTCTTCTGGGTCTTCCATCCGGGTGCAGGGGACCATGGACTTGGGCCATCTTCTGCTCCTTTCCCAAGCCATAGCAGAGAGCTGGATCAGAAGTGGAGCAGCCGGGACTCAAACTATAGCCTGTATGGGATGCTGGCACTGCAGGTGGCCACTTTACCTGCTGGGCCAAGCTGGCCCTGGACTCCAAACCTTCTGAAACAGATGGGGTTTCTCTGTTGCATGTAAGGAAACCAAAGCTTTAAGAACTCGGTCCAGCTGATGCAGCTAATAAAGTGGTAAAAGCAGGGCCAGCTGACGTGGCAGTTAAGGTCAGGATTTATTTGATTTTATATTGTTAGATAAGATTATGTTTATATTATTGCCAATATAATAATCTATGCTTTTATTTTAATGTTTGATTTGTATTTGTAATTTGTGTTTAAAAGTAGCCATGAGTGTCACTAAAATGTACAGATGATAACCTCACTTCACTTTCTCAGTGTATGTTTTATTGATGCTGGCTTTATTTTTTCTTTAAGCTGCTAGTCTATGGGGTCCTTACAAAGACATTTGGCAAACAGTGGGAAATGCACTTTGGAGAAGACAACCTGAAGCTGTGCACCTCCTTGATATGATTTTGAAGAAACACAAACCGGACTTCATCTCATTATTCAGAAACCCAGTAGGAAATTTTGTTTTCTACTTCTTGGATTTGCTTTAATTTTTTTTTTTTTTTTTTAGTTTGAGGGAGCAAAAAAACTCTTAATGCATGTAAACAAAATATGTTACTTTTTCTCTAGTAATTCAAGTTTTCTAAGAGTAATAGCCTTCTTTTAGATCTTCATAGAAATTAATATTTATCACTAACCATGAGATAAACGTAATAACATTTGAAGATGATTTAGGGTATATCCCAGTGACACTAGCCCTTAGAATTTCTTACCTATAGTTAATAACACATCTATTTTTGGTAAGATTATTATTTTATGTATTTCCAGGTACACTTCAGCATTTTAAGTCTTCACAGAATTAGGTAACTTGTGTTAGCTGAACTAACCAATTATTGTATATCATTAATCATTGCATCTTGAACTCCTTTGCAGTTAGAAATAGAGTACATCAATAGAGAGGATTCAAATTTGGAAATCCTTCCTTGCTGTTTGACAGTTTTCTTTGTGAAGAGGTAATTCAGAAAGTTCATGAGGGATTGGTGTTGTGGCATAGTGTGTAAAACCACGTCCTATAACACCAGCATCCCCATATGGGCGCCGGTTCCTGTCCCGGGTGCTCCACTTCCAATTCAGCTCCCTGCTAATGGCCTGGGGAAATCAGCAAACGATAGCCCAAGTGTTTGGGTCCCTAGCACCCCCGTGGGAGACTTGGATGAAGCTCCTGGCTCCTGGCTTCTGTCAGGCCCAGTGCTAGCTGTTGTGGCCATTTGGGGAGTGGACCAGCATATGGAAGATTCTCTCTCTCTCTCTCTCTGCCTCTGCCTCTCTGAACTCTGTCCTTCAGATAAATAAATCTTTTTTTTTAAATTCATTTAGAAATGATATTAAAAGGTAAGTTTATTTTGGTAGCAAAAATTTTTGGAATACATGCAGTTTTTTCATAATACGCACTTTCCATGAACTTCTTGAAGACCTCTCTGTGAATGGATTTCGAAACATTTGTGTGAAAATAACTTACCTTTTAATTCCATTTTTCTTTGAACTTTTTGAAATACCCTCATGTACCAAAAGGACCATCTAAAAACTATTTATGGGATTGTATTATAAGAAATAGCTTTTCTTTTTTAACATTTTTTAGCTTTCCTCAGTAGAAGGAGCCCTCGCCTAAGAGGTAGTTGAACTGAGTTCCAGTCTTGGCTCTGCCTTTCAGAAGTTGTATGGCAGCTGGAGTGTGGCACAGCAGGTTAAGTCTCTGCCTGCAACACCAGCATCTTATATGGATGCAAGTGCGAGTCCAGGCTGCTCTGCTGTCTGCTAATGCTCCTGAGAAAGCAGCAGATGATGTCCCAACTACTTATGCCGCTGCCACCTATGTTGGAGACTTAGATGAAGTTCCAGGCTGCTCACTTTGTCTTGGCCCAGCTCTTGGCCATTGCAGCCATCTGGGCAGTGAAATAGTGGATGGGAGATCACTCACTCTGTCTCTCTCTCTAACTCTGCCTTTCAAATAATAAATAAGTCTTAAAAAAAAGTTACTTAAATGGGTTTTTGTTTTCCTGTGTGTAACAGAGGAGCTGGATTAAATGACTTGTGTAGCTTTTATTAAAATTTAAGTTTTAAGATTTTTTGATCTATCGGTGTAATTCTTTAAAATATGTCATTTGTTAAATATTTGAACTTGAATTATCTTAAATTTTTAAAAATTTATTTGAAAGAGAGAGAGAGAGAGAGAGAAATTTCTTTAGATCACTCCCTAAACGACCACAACAGCCAGATCTGGGCCAGG
Organism: Oryctolagus cuniculus; assembly: GCF_964237555.1. NCBI lineage: Eukaryota > Metazoa > Chordata > Mammalia > Lagomorpha > Leporidae > Oryctolagus > Oryctolagus cuniculus. The sequence goes on from NC_091434.1 coordinate 171,383,421, forward strand.
CTGAAGCCAGAAGCCAGGAACTCCATCCAGTGTCCCACATGAGTGATAGGGACCCAAGTACTTGTGCCATCTTCCTAGGCGCATTAGCAGGGAGCTGGATCTGAAGCAGAGCAGCCTGGCCTTGAACCAGTGCTCTTGCATGCGATGCAAGTATAGCAAGCAGTAGCTTAACCCACTGTGCCACAACACCCAGCCCATGCCAAGTTACCTTTTATAGAGTAAATTAATAAACTGTTTTTCATTGGACTTTGTAATTCTCAAGTCATATATCCATTTGTTATTTCCCATTTGTTGATCATATTGTTCGTTCTTTATTAGATATATAATTAGAAAAGTGCCTTAGATACTTGAAAAATGATTTGCTAATGGTGTTTTCTCCAAATTTTGTAGTTTAGAGTTTAGCGTAAAGAACTTACTGAGAAGGTAGGATTAGGAAAAAAATTGAGAATGCTGCAAAATGCTGCTGCATAAAGTCTAGTTCTGAAATATCTGATAAGAAACACTTCCGTTTGCCATGTTTCCAGTCTGTACTGTCATCAGTAAACTTCTGTAGGTGGGGCCGAGTCTCCAATGTACCATTTTTATTACTTCATACAATTTATTATTGTAGCCGAAAAATGTTCAACAGCATGAGAAGGTTCAGAAAGCCAGTACAGAGGGAGTCGCCATCCAGGGTCAACAGGGAACCCGACTTCTTCCGGAGCAGCTCATTAAGGAAGCCTTTATCCTCAGTGACCTTTTTGATATTGGGGAATTGGCAGCTGTTGAACTTCTCCTTGCTGGTAGGTTGACATTTTACTGAAACTCTAGTAAGCTGGTACAGAATTATATAGCTGTTCACCATAGTTTGAAATATTTTATTATTCAAATTCCAGAGTAGTTTCTGATGATGTAATTTATTTGATAAAATTGTATTCAAAATATTTCTTTTTGTTTTTGACAAGAAGGCTTCAATGTATGATCAGAGTTGTTAAAGGTAATTGAATGATTGAAGGTAGGCTTTTATGTGGTAATTTACTAGCCAAGTAATTTCTGACGTCTTAGAAGTTTTATAGCATAAAGCACTTACTGTCATTTTGTGAGTAGGGATGTAAAATCGCTGCTTTTTTGGAGTTTGTTTTTGAGGGGGTAGTTCACATAATGAATAGATTGAAAATAAGGTAATTTTTCAAAGCAGTGGAATATGGAGAGGTGGAGGCATGTTGGGTAATTCTAAATCGGATACTTAGAGGTGGCTTCTCTGGGTTGGTGACTTCTGACCTCAGACCTGAATGATGGGTGGCTGCTTCTCTCAGACCTGTGGAGAGAAGTACTTCCAGACAGAGGGAGCAGCAGGAGTTTGAGGAGGGAGCAAAGGCACGTGTAGGGATGAGAAGACCACTGTGGCTGAGCATCAGGAGTGGGGGAAGCACAGATAGAGCAGGAGTTTGCAGATCATGAAAGTTAATTTGGATTTTATTTTAATTGTGGTGCAGGGTTATTGATGGAGGCTTAAATGGAGACTTTATTTAACTCAGAATAACTGCATTTCTTTTTCAGGCTGCTATAAGAGAAATGATTGAAAGTTTCATAAAATAAGATGTTCATTTTAGTTATAATAAGAGCCATGTCAAGACAATATAGGTTGTTTTAGTGGAACAAAAATTTATTTAAGATTTATTTGTTTGAAAGGTAGAGTGACAGGGAAAGACAGAGAAAGACAATGACAGCAACAGCTAGAGCTGGGCCAGGCTAACGCCAGGAGCCTGGAACCCAATCCAGATTTCCAGTGTGAGTGACAGGAGCCCGGTACTGGGGCTATCTTCTGCTTTCCGAGGTGCATTAGCAGGGAGCTGAATGGAAACTAGAGCAGTCAGGACCCCAACTGGCACTCCTGTATGGCATGTGACATCGCAGTTTAACCTGTTGTGTCACAACACTGGCCCCCCCCCCAAAAAAAAAGTTTTTTTTTTTTTTTTTTTTTTTTTTAGCAAAGCACAAGTTTTATTGAAAGCAGGGAGCTTCTTATTGTGCTAGTCAGGAGGGAGGTCCTCTAAGGCAGAAGTTGCCATGTCTAAAGAAATAGTGTGGGTATCAAAATTCTTTCTTTTTTTTTTTTTTTTTAAAGATTTATTTATTTGAAAGTCAGAGTTACACAGAGAGAGGAGAGACAGAAATAGAGAGAGGTCTTCCATCCGATGCTTCACTCCCCAGATGGTCGCAACAGCTGGAGCTGCACTGATCTGAAGCCAGGAGCCAGGAGCTTCTTCTGGGTCTCCCACACGGGTTGCAGGGGCCCAAGCGCTTGGACCATCTTCCACTGCTTTCCCAGGCCATAGCAGAGAACTATATTGGAAGAGGAGCAGCCAGGACTAGAACTGGCACCCATTTGGGATGCTTGCGCTTCAGGCCAGGGCATTAATCCACTGTACCACAGCGCCGGCCCCTCAAAATTCTTTTTTAAAGTCTATTTATTTTCAGTTAATGTGAAAGGCAGAGAGACAGAGCTAAGGCTGCATTTAAAGAAGTACATTATTGAGAATGAGGGAGGTGGTTTCCCCATTCTGTGACAAGGGGCTATTAACTGGACATGTTTGAACTTTGAGTTTAACTCAGAACTGTCATTTAACACACATTCTGTCCCTGCTTTGTGCCAGGCACTGTGTTACAATCTTGGCAGTATGAAGATGAATAAAACCTCAACTGGTGTAATAAAGGAGCTCGTAGACTAATAATTGAGAAAGATATGGAGACAGAAAATTTTGACACAAGTCCAGTAATGGCTAATTTGTGCAAGAGTTAGCTGCAGTCCAGAGGCAAGGGGGTTCATTTGACCTTGGATCGTACAGGGAAGTCTTCACAAAAATAGTGAGGCATGGGGTAGGTGTTACAGAAGGAGTAGGCAGGTGGGTACTCAGGAGCATGATGGGCATCCAGGTCGGGAGAGTAAAGCCAGGTGTTGAATTTGGGAAACTGAAGGCAGTAGAGTGGAGGAATGATGGAGAAAAGAGAGAAGACAGCTGTAGGAGATAAAACTGGAAGTATAGGCAGGATACTCTAAACACGATGAGCTAGAACTTACCCAAAGGAGAGCAAATAAAAGGATGAGTGAGGGGCTGGTAATGTGGCATAGCAGGTTAAGCCTCTTCCTGGAACGCTGGCATCCCATATGGGCTCCGGTTCAAGACCTGGCTGTTCCACTTCCAATCCAGTTCTCTGCTAATGGCCTGAGAAAGCAGCAGACGATGGCCAAGTGCTTAGGGCCCTGCACCCTGTGGGAGACTTGGAAGAAGCTCCTGGCTCCTGGCTGCAGCCTGGCCGAGTCCCAGCCCTGGCCATTGTGGCCATTTGGGGAGTGAACCAGCTAGTGGAAGATCTCTCTCTCCCTGTCTCTCCTTCTCTTGTAACTCTGCCTTTCAAATAAATAAAAAATAAATCTTTAAGAAAAAAAAAAAGTGTGAGTAAAATTGAAATGTAAGAAAAATTAATTTTCAGAGAAGACTCATACAAGAAACTTACAAATATTTGAAACAAAGATTTCATTTGAAAGCGAGTAAAATGGGCATTGAATAAAATCAGATTCAGTGGACAATAGTGATTCCCACAGATTTTCACCCAGAACATGGAAATCAAAGATGAAAGTGACAGTGAGAGTTTGGAAAATGGTGAATTCCATGTTGCTGGATTGGATGGCCCCTTGAGTTTGTGGTGTAAGGAGTAAAACAGTGGCTGGATGTTTGCAGTGGAGAATGCTCACAGCCTTTTAAACCCTAACATTCAGTGATGCTTAAACTGAACACTAGTAATAGTGATTTTTGTCGCATCCTTTAATAAAGACATACTGTTTCTTACTCAACTGTTTCTCAACTTCTTTTTCTAGGAGAGCACCAACAGCCACATTTTCCGGGCCTCACCAGAGGATTAGTAGCTGTTCTCTTATACTGGGATGGGAAGCGGTGCATTGCGAATTCCCTGAAAGCTTTGGTGCAGTCTAGACGAGGAAAGACATGGACTCTAGAACTCAGGTCTTGTTGCTTCTTCAAACTTCAGGACTTGAAACAAAAATTTCCCCATAGTATGTGTGATTTAAGTAGACTATGTAAAAAGCAGAATAAGGTACTCCCTGTTTTGTCAAGAATGTTGCGATAGTTTAAACCTGTTTTACTTTGGTTACAATTAAACAGTTCAGTTATTTATGGCTAGATGTTTATTGAAACCCAGTGAGGTAGAAAGGATCAAAAGAGCTGGTTTCTAAGTCACCTTGATTGTTTCCAGTAATGTAACATTATTGTCAAATAGCATTTCCTTCTGTTGTTATAAGGAAGTGTAAATATTGATCAATATAGGTTGTTTATTGATTTCTTTTCATTACAGTCCAGAGCTGGTTTCCATGACAACGCGCTTTACAGATGAGCTAATGGAGCAAGGATTGACTTATAAAGTTCTTAGTCTGGTGTCACAGATTGATGTGAATAATGAGTTTGAGAAACTACAGCGAGAGAGAGGTTTGGGCAGTGAAAAACATCGCAAAGAGGCAAGGATTCAATCAGATAAGTTAATGGTTGTGTGGAATCTCAGTGGCAGAAAAATCGGCATAGTTAGAGTGTTCTTCTCATATAGGTATAGGAAAATTAATATTGCATATTAAAGTGTGTAGTCAGCTGTGTTTGAAATGGACATACAGTTGTTTCAGCTTCTGTTTAGTCATTTGTGTGCCATTCCATCTTGTTTCCTGGAGTGAATTCTTTAAGAAATAGGTCATCCCAATTCCTTAAGTAACTTAAGAATGACAGTTATACAACAGTTTTTGCAGAATTCCAGAAATCAGAGTTGAGGATCACTTGTGATTTCAGATAGGTTTATTTTATTAACTTTTGTAAAAGACAGTATGTTTGAGTTTTGGAGTCAGGCCAGGCTTCTCTTTGATTTATTTATACTGATAATCATGTTTATATTTCTAGGTTTCAGATCTCATCAAAGAATGCAGACAGTCTTTGGCAGAAAGCCTTTTTGCCTGGGCTTGCCAGTCACCCTTAAGCAAAGATGACACCCTTCTCCTTATTGGCCATTTGGAGAGAGTGACAGTTGAGGCAAATGGCTCACTGGATGCAGTGAACCTGGCTCTTCTTATGGCGCTTCTGTACTGCTTTGATATCAGTTTTATAGAGCAGAGCACGGAGGACCGAGATGGTACTGAATTTTTTATCTTTCCATATACTTAATTTTTTAAGTCTGGATTGTGGATAACTTAAGAAGGGCAATGTTTTAACTACTGTACTACAAAATTATGTGCTTTGTTGCTGTATGTGCAGTTTGCACGTTTGAATGTTAGAAGATCACATGAAGAATGATTGCAGCTCTGTTGGTATTTCTGCGGGGATGGTTTCTTTTGAGATTTGGAATGGGAAGCGTTGAAGGATACACAGTGCTATTTATAGGTCATCTTTAAGAGTTACAAATGCCTGACTTGTCTAATTGCTTCTCTACTATTTATTCATGTTTTCAGAACCTGTATGAAAATGCTCTAAGGGATGATGACTAATTTCAGTAATATATCATCTTTGACCTACATTTAAATGAAGTTTTTTGATACTTAAATAGCATTGATTTATGTGCAAAAAAATGAGTGACTCCAAGTGAAAACAATAAAATTAAAATCTAGGATTATTGTCTATTTCCCTTTTCATTTTTATCATGTATATTGTCCTTAACAGTAATGTACTTCTTGGTATGTTAAATATTAATGCTATTGACTTAAAATTCTTTTGTGAGAATGCTCAGATTTTCTGACTTTAGGCATTATTCCTATATGTCAAAAGTTAGAATTTGTTTGTGTAGTTTTGGTTAAGTGGTCTATTTTTGTGTTTTCAGATGTGATTCATCAGCTTCCACTGCTGACAGAGAGACAATACATTGCAACGATCCACTCTCGCCTGCAAGACTCACAACCCTGGAAGCTGCCTGGGTTGCAAGCCACTGTTAGGCTTGCCTGGGCATTGGCATTGAGGGGAATATCCCAGCTACCTGATGTGACAGGTAAATCGATTATAAGTAATTTTATTATTAGGAGAGGCAGCATTTAATGAAACTTTGGCAGGAGTATTATCTTTACATCCATAAGCATGAGTATAGGCAGATAGCCAAAGTTGTTTTAAATGACATTTTGTAGAGTAATAGTGAAATACAGACCTGTTTATCCTTGACTATGAAAAGAAATAAATATTATTTTCCTTCCTTGGAACCAGTGACAGTTCCCTTTCACACCTTCACAATGCCCTTTTAACCTCCGAGGAAGAGGTTAAGAATTTGAAATTACGAAATGACAGTATCACATTAAATATTCTTTTTTTTTTGACAGGCAGAGTTAGACAGAGAGAGACAGAGAGAAAGGTCTTCCTTTTCTTTTGGTTCACCCCGCAAATGGCCACTACAGCCAGTGCGCTGCACCGATCTGAAGCCAGGAGCCAGGTGCTTCTCCTGGTCTCCCATGTTGGTGCAGGGCCCAAGCACTTGGGCCATCCTCCACTGCCTTCCTGGAACACAGTAGAGAGCTGGACTGGAAGAGGAGCAACTGGGACTAGAACCCAGGGTGCCGGCACCACAGGCAGAGGATTAGCCAAGTGAGCCGCAGTGCTGGCCTTTTTTTTTTTTTTTTTTTTTTTTTTTTTTTATTTTATTTGAAAGGCAGGGTTAGAGAGGGAGCTCTTCCATCCACTGGTTCATTCCCCAAATGGCAGCAATGGCTTCAGCTGCGCCAATCTGAAGCCATAAGCCAGCCTCTACTGCTTTCCCAGGCATAATAGCAGGGAGCTGGATCAGAAGTGGAGCAGCTAGGGCTTGAGTAAGTGCCAGATGGGATGCTGGTACTGAAGGCAGTGGCTTTACCTACTACACCACAGTGCTGACCCCTAAATGTTCTTTAGAAGTATAATTTACTATTTGATTTTTAAAAAGATTCTCTTTATTTGAAAGGCAGAGAGACAGAGAGGTCTTCCATCTGCTGGTTCACCCCCGAAATGGCCGCAGTGACCAGGGCTGGCCCAGGACGAAGCCAGGAACCGGGAGCTTCTTCTGGATCTCCCATGTGGGTGCAGGGGCCCAGGCACTTGTGCCATGCTCTGCTGTTTTCCCAGATGCATTAGCAGGGAGCTGTATCATAAGTTGGGCAGCCAGAACTTGAACCAGTACCCATAGTGGATGCCAGCATTGCAGGCAGAGGCTTAACCCATTATGCCACAATGCGGGCCAGTACTGTTTTATTTTTACGTATTTTCTTCTTGGTTTGTTCAAAGACAAGCTAGATTCTCAAATTTTGTCAAATTAAACTCATTTTTTACGGAGTATTTATTGGGGATAGGTGTGTAGTACAGTGATTAAGATGCAGCTTAGAATGCCTGCATCCCATGTCAGCATGCCAGGGTTCAAGGCCTGTCTGCTTCCTATTCCACCTTCCTGCTAATGCACACCCTGAGGGGAAGGAGATGGTAGCTAAAGTATGTGGGTCTCTGCTATTCACTGGGGAGACAAGATTGAGTTTCTGGCTCCTGGCTTCCTATTGGTCATCTGGGGAGTGAACCAGTGGTTAGGAGATTGCTCTTTCTGTCTTTATTTATTTAATGGAAATAAATAAATTTTATTTATCTTGAGGTAAATTAAATGAAATAAAAGGCAAATTGGATGAAAATGAATAAAAATTAATTTTTGTTTATCTTCATTTGAGAGAAAGAAAAAAGAAAAATCGCCTATTACTGAGGCACTTGTAAGATGCCTGCCATAACCAGGCTGGGCCAGACCGGAGCTGGTACTTGCCAGCAGGAGGCTGGAATTAGGAGCAGAGCTGCTGTTCAAGCCTAGACATTCCAGTATGGAACGCAGGCATCCCAGTCAGGGTCTTTGCTACATCACATGCCTGCCCCTGGAACTCTTACTATTATTTTTAAGATTTATATATTTATTTGAAAGATTGTCATAGGGAGTGGTAGAGACAGAAAGGGAGAGAGAGAGGGAGAGCATGATCTTCATACTTTGGTTCACTCTCCAAAGTGCCTGCAATAGGCAGGGCTGGGCCATGCTGAATCCAGGAGCCAGGAACTCCATCTGGGTCTCTCACATGGGTGGCAGGGGCCCACATTCTTGGGCCATCATCCAAGACAGGAAGCTGGGTTGGAAGTGGGATAGCCGAGGGACTCCTACTGGCACTCCAACATGGAATGCCATTATTGGCGTAACCTGCTGTGCCACACACTGGTGCCTTGGAATTCTGACTTTTAAACAATGTTACTCATTATAACATAAGCTATTATGCAATTTACATTCATGTAATTATCATATTAATAGTTGTTCACCCTAACAGGATAGAAACTGCTTTTCCTGTATTTTTTTTTTAGATACAGACAGATATAGAGAGTCCCATCTGCTGATTCACTCCCCAAATGCCTTAACAGCCAGTGCTGAGCCAAGCCAAAACCAGGAGCCATGAACTGAATCCCTGGCTCCAAGTAGGTGGCAGAGACCCAAGAGTCATTACCTACTACCTCCCCAGGTGTACATTAGCAAGAAGCTGGATTTAGAAATGGAGCTGGGGTTTCAACCCATGTATTCCAACATGGGATGCAGGTAGTTCAGGTGGCATTGTAACAACTAAGTCAGATGCCCAAGTATTGTCACATCCATGGGTTTTTCTGGTAAATCTGGGAAGGCTTTATTCAAGTTTACAATTCATGTCAGTATTTTCTTTTTTAAAGGTTTATTTATTTATTTGAAAGAGTTACACAGAGAGAGGAGAGGCAGAGAGAAAGAGAGAGAGAGAAAGGTCCTTCATCTGATGGTTCACTTCCCAATTGGCCGCAACGGCTTGAGTTGTGCCGATCCAAAGCCAGGAGCCAGGAGCTTCCTCCAGGTCTCCCACGTGGGTGCGGAGGCCCAAAGACTTGGGCCATCTTCTGCTGCTTTCCCAGGCTATAGGAGAGAGCTGGATCAGAAGTGGAGCAGCTGGGACTCGAACCAGCGCCCATATGGGATGCTGGAGCTCCAGGCCAGGGCGTTAACCCGCTGCCGGCCCCATGTCAGTATTTTCTAATCCTACAATGTCAACAGATTGTAATGTCCTATCAGTTGTATAATTCTCTTGTTTGCAAAAAGGCTTTTTGTGGTAGGAATCATTCTTTGTCTACTTTAAAAAATATATTAAAAAGGATAGATAGCTAATTGGACGTTAACATTCACGTGCAGATTCTGTTTCTCAACCCTATTTGTTTATTAGTCCTATTACTTCTCTGGCATAAAGTTACTCTTTAAATTCTTAAGAGGCTATGTGGTACTTAATCAAATTCTTACATTATAATTTCTGGTACTCTTGCCTTAATGTTAAGAGGCACAGTAGAATTTGCTCTACTTTGTTACAGAATAATAGATGACAATACAGTAGAAATCACAGCCCTACTTTGGATTCTCAAATCTTTGGCTACTTTCTCTCTTTGGTTTTGTGTGCTCATACCCTTTTATAAGCTTTAATAATAGAGGTATTATAATTTAAGTTTTAAACTACAAAAATTAATATTTAACACTAATTAGTAGTAATCATTGTTATTGGTAATAATAAAGAAGAAAATGTTTCGTTGTCAGAGAGTTTATGCTAGGAGTAGATATGCAGCCCTTACTTCAAAGTACAAAATAAAACAAACCAAAGAAACCCATAACTCTTTTCCCCTGGTTGAGACCATCCTGGCTATTTTATTTCCTGACCCTTTTCAAAGAAATGAAAATGTATCTTCAATAGTGAGCTATGTATTTGGTCTCTGTACCAATCAAGCAGAAAAAACTAGGTAGCAGTTCTTTTTCTACAGGTAGATTGCCAAAAACATACTTAGTAACTTTATATTTAAAATTTATTTTAAAATTGTATTTAATTTCTTTAAAAGGCAGAAAAAGGAAGAGACAAGTAGGTAGATACTGATCTCTCATCTGCTGCTTCACTCCACAAATGCCTGCGATAGTTCCATCCGGGGCAGGGTAAAGCCAGAAGCTGCAGGGCCCTGACTACTTGAGTCATCACTTCTGCCTGCCCAGGTGCTTTTTAGTAGGAAGCTGGGCTTGGGCACAGAGCTGAGACTTGAACTCAGGTGTTCCAATATGAGATATGGTTGTCCCAGGCAGTGGCATAACCACTGTGCCAAAGGCTTGGCCCTATATTTAAAATTTACAAGAATAAACAATGTGCTTCCTGATGACAAACTCCTTAGAAAAATTGGAAGTCAGGTCAGGCCTTTCTGGGTCAAATTTCTAATTTTTTGTTTTAACCTCCTGGGTTGTAATGCCAGACCATGTTGTGGACTTAACTTTTTCAGCCGACTAAGGGCAAATAGAAAATAAAAAAGATGCATGGGGATCCTACAGATATGTCATATTTTTTTTTTTTTAAAGATTTATTTATTTGAAAGAGTTACAGAGAGACAGAGAGAGAGAGAGGGGTCTTCCATCCACTGGTTCACTCCTCAGATGGCGGCAATGGCCAGAGCTGTGCTGATCTGAAGCCAGGAGCCAGGAGCTTCTTCTGGGTCTCCCACGTGGGTGCAGAGGTCCCAGGACTTGGGCCATCTTCCACTGCCTTCCCTGGTCATAGCAGAGAGAGCTGGATCTGAAATGGAGCAGCTGGGACTTGAACTGGCGCCCACATGAGGTGGCGGCTTTACCCACTACGCACAGCACTGGCCCCTGTCATGTAGTTGCACTCTGCCTTTCAGATAAATAAATCTTTCAAAAGATTTTTTTTTTTTTTAAATTAAGTTTCTTAGAGCTCAAGCACAAGCAAGAGAAAGTGATCTCCCATCTAGTTCATGCCCCAGTGTCCACACTGGCCAGAAGCAGGCCAGAGGCTGAAACTTGGAGCTGGGAACTCAATCTAGGTCTCCCATGGAGGTGGCAGGAACCCAGTTCCTTGAGCCATCACCATTGCTTTCCAGGGTCTGCATTAGCAGGAAGCTGTAGTCAGGAACTAGAGTTGAGTATTGAACCCAGTGACTCTTATATGGGACTTGGGTATTAAAGATTAGGCTATCCTTCTATCTCAGTAGCCATTGAAAAGCAGCAACCATGGCTCAATGCTACCCCATTTCTGTGAGCTTCAATAGAGGCTACAAGGTAACTAAGCCAACAGTGTGGGCATCTCACCAAGCAAACCAGGTGTGTGTTGGCCGCGATCAGGGAGGTGTATGACTTGTCCCTCTGGACAGTGCGCCATGGAGCTGCTCTAGGCTTCCAGGGACAGTTGGGCCACACATTTATGCCTACGGGAAGCAGTAGAAGCTGAGCAGTGACCTGAGTGCAGTGAGGAAAGCAGCCTCCAAGAAGGACTGAGTCCCACTCACAGGATAAATCCCTAAGTCTCTCTTCAGAGCCCATGCTCTTCTGTCCCAGCAGTGAGGGAGAGACATGGACACAGAGGCAGACACCAGCCAATACTGGAAATGGCTTTTAATCATAATTAAGTGACTCACTCACGCCAGGGTTGGGGCTGGTGGGAAACCAGGCCAAAGACCCACCCCCTAGGCCAGTTTAAGTTAGAATTAGTTTTTCAATTTTAGCTACTTGTTTACCAAATTGTTCAAATTTTTTTCTTCAGTCATTGACTGTGAAGAATTTTTTAGAATGACCCATGAGACTTTATTGATATTAAAGCCTTAGTATTGTTTTAATGTTTGGTTAATAGTTCCCTGACTGTTCTGTATATCATGTATCTCTAATTTTTATTTACAAAGAGAATATGTTTTTCTAGTGTACTTTTTTAGGAGTTCATTGGGATTTGTGATTCAATTACAGTTAAACAGTTTTGTGTGTCACACATGCTAGAAGGTGGGGAACATGTCTTAATTTTTTTCCATGCTGATGTGTTATATCACATTTCTTGATTTGTGTATATTGAACCATCTCTACATCGTGGGATGCGTCCCACTTGATCATGGCAAACAATTTTTTACTGTGTTACTGAATTCAGTTTGCTAGTATTTTGTTTAGCATCTTTGTAGCTATGTTCATCAAGGATTATTTGCCTTCTAGCTTTTTTTTTTTAAGGATATATGAATTTTGAGCCACCAGCAGAGTGTTATGCATTATTAACATTTTGGTTAATGCCCTTTCCTCCATGTATTGTTTCCCTAAATATCTTTCCAGCTCTGGCTGAGTTCACAGAAGCAGATGAAGCAATGGCAGAGCTTGCAGTTGCTGACAATGTTTTCCTGTTCCTCACGGAGTCTGTAGTAGTGTCAGAAAACTTCTATCAGGAGGAATTTTACATTCGTAGAATCCATAATCTCATCACAGATTTTCTTGCACTTATGCCAATGAAGGTGAGTATAATAATATATGATGAGGGTCGGCACCTGCAGTGCGGGCATCCTATATGAGTGCTGGTTCGAGTCCTGGGCCCCTGCGCCCGTGTGGGAAACCCAGAAGAAACTCCTGGCTCCTGGTTTTGGAGTGGTGCAGTTCTGGCTGTTGCGGCCAGCTGGGGAGTGAGCCAGTGGATGGAAGACCCCTCTCTCTCTCTCTCTCTCTCTGTGCTTCTGCCTGTCTGCAACTTTGCCTTTCAAATAAATAAACAAATAAATCTTTAAAAAAAAATTTCTGTTGGCATTGAGTTCACACAAATACTGTAAGGCAGAGGTTCTGAACCCAGGCTGTAATGTTCTTCAGAGCAGTTTTCGGAAATGAGTAGGTCAGTTTTGCTTGTAATATTATTGGTAGTTAGTAGTTAGGTTCAGGGATATTGAATGTCCTGCCTGTTTAGGATGATCCAGCCCAGAGAAGAAGTTTCAGCCTACGAAGTCAGTAATGTCCTCTTTGAAAACTACTGTGGTTGAACTCAGCTTCTCTGTCGGGGAAAATGCACTGACGTTTTAAGGTACTATAAATTATGGCTGTAATATTGAAATAAAATTCCTAGTGTATTTCTTCACATCCATTAAAGTGGAATGGATATTTAAGTAACACTTTTCATGTATGTGATCACTTTAAGATAATTGCCTAACTTCTGTTGTCATTTTTATTAACCTATATAGGATAAATTGACATTTAAAATGGTATCAAATTTAATAGGTGAAACAGCTGAGGAATCGGGCGGATGAGGATGCGAGAATGATTCACATGAGCGTGCAGATGGGTAACGAGCCCCCCATGTCACTTAGGAGGGATCTGGAACACTTAATGCTCCTGGTAAGCCATCATTCCATCACTTGCCATCTTTGCTTCCTTCCATTGTTTTTCCTCACTGTGGAAAATTTCAGGCCTAATGCTATAAATCTGCATGTGCTTTTTAATTTAAAGTAGTTTCTGAGTTACAGACTCCCCACAATTTCTGCTTCCTCTTTGCAGATTGGTGAGCTATATAAAAAGAACCCTTTTCATTTGGAACTTGCTCTGGAGTACTGGTGTCCCTCGGAGCCTCTTCAGACCCCCAGTATCATGGGTTCTTATCTGGGGGTGGCTCACCAGCGGCCTCCTCAACGCCAGGTGAGTCTTTAGTTTTCTTACTGTTATGCTCGTCTCTCGTCATCTGATGTCTTGAGACATGAAAGTTAATACTTCCTGAGATTTCTGTTAACATGGATGACCACTAGTAAAACTTTTAGAAGTATGTCCTTTTCCCTTTTTCTTCTTGTTAAGGAAATTTGAAACCCTGAACTTTAAGTTCTGATGATTTTGGAGTTTATGTAGTCAAGTCTGTATTGATGCTAGGTGTGTGTCAGATCGTTGGAACAGGAAGCCATCTGGGTTCTCGATGCTTTGCTTGTCGCTCCCCCTCTTCGTGGAGGAATGACACAGGACCCTGCGCTGTTCTTTTGTCTGCTTGGCCCTTCCCGGGTTTGCTGCTGGTTCTTCCCGGGTTGGCTACCGTCCCTTCCACCTCCGTGGAAGGGTGGCTCCCCCTGCCACTTTCCCCACTTCCGCGGGGGAGCGGCACACCGCCGGCCGGCTCTCTCGGGGGCTGCTCAGATGTTATCTGGATGTTCCCCTTAGACATTCCTGGTGCATGGTGTCTCTCTCCTCCTTTATAGTCTTCTTCCTCCAATCCCAACTCTGCTACCCACACGCCGAGCACGCTGCTCTCCTCCAATCAGGAGCAGCTCCTACAGCTCATCAAATTGGCGAGAGGCAGCTGTGTAGAAGTTGTTTACTCCTCTCCCAGCGCCATATTGTGGGAGAGCAGATGCATAGAATAAGTCTTAATTCCAGTAACTTAGTCTAGTCCGAGTTGCTCCCCACACTTGCTCATTAATGTTTTAGCAGTATTTTAGCCTGTACTGCATTTGCATGGTAATAACCAGTGTATATACTTCCTACCACGTTGAGAAGATGGGAGAGATACAGGTGCTAGAGAGGCTTAGAAGTTGTAATGGATGACAAAATGCATATGAATCTATAGATTAACATTTACTTTTATCATTTGTGAGGGTTAAATCTGAGTACTTAATATAGTTTTGGTTTGGCCGGTGCCTTGACCCACTAGGCTAATCCTCCACCTGTGGCGCCGGAACCCCGGGTTCTAGTCCCGGTTGGGGCGCCGGATTCTGTCCCGGTTGCCCCTCTTCCAGGCCAGCTCTCTGCTGTGGCCAGGGAGTGCAGTGGAGGATGGCCCAAGTGCTTGGGCCCTGCACCCCATGGGAGACCAGGAGGAAGCACCTGGCTTCTCCTGCCTTTGGATTGGCGCAACACGCTGGCCATAGCAACCATTTGGGGGTGAACCAACGGAAGGAAGACTTTTCTCTCTCTCTCTCTCTCTCTCTCTCACTCTCTCACTCTCTCTCACTGTCTAACTCTGCCTGTCCAAAAAAAAAAAAAGTATATATGTATAGTTTTGGTTTACATGTAGTCCTTGTTAATTGGCTCATGTTGCCTTAAACTCAAGAAACACTTTACATATAATCTCTTTGTTTTTTTTCTATTTCAGGTTGTTTTGTCTAAGTTTGTTAGGCAAATGGGTGACTTGTTGCCTCCAACTATTTATATCCCTTATTTGAAAATGCTGCGAGGATTGGCCAGCGGGCCTCAGTGTGCCCACTACTGTTTCAGCCTACTCAAAGTCAATGGTAGTAGCCATGGTAAGGAAGAGCTACATGTTGTTTGATTTTCCAGTCTTTTTTTTTTTCCTCTCATTTTAAAAATACTTATTTGAAAGGCAGAGTGACAGAGAAAGAGATCTTTTAATCTCTGGTTCACTCACCAAATGTCCATAGCGCTAGCTCTGGGTCAGGTTGAAACCAGGATCTGGGGATTCCATCCTGATCTCTCACATGAGTGGCAAGAACCCAAGCACTTGGGCCATCATCCTCTGCCTTCACAGATAGGTTAGTGGGAAACTGAACCAGAAGAGTGAACAGCTGGAACTTGAACCAGCACTCTGGTACGGGAGGCTGCAGGGGGTGTGCTGCTGGGGATGGCTTTGTGTGGTATACCACACTCTGTTCAGTCGGTTTTGTTTTTTAAGATTGATTTATTTATTTCCAAAGCAAAGTTACAGAGAGGCAGAGAGAGAGAGAGAGAGAAGTCTTCCATCCGCTGGTTCACTCCCCACATGGCTGCACAGCCAGAGCTATGCTGATCCAAAGCCAGGAGATTCTTCTGGGTCTCCCACAGGAGTACAGGGGCCCAAGCACTTGGGCCATCTTCCACTGCTTTCCCAGGCCATAGCAGAGAGCTGGAGTGGTAGTGGAATAGCCGGGACTCGAACCGGCATCCATGTGGGATAGCGGCAGCTTTACCCTCTATGCCACAGCGCCGGCCCCTGTTCTTCACTCTTGAGTTCAGTACCCCAATTACCTTTTAAAGAATATTGGTGATTTTTTGTGAGGTTCTTTCAGGCCATGTATATAAGGTGTATATGAAATATCATTGGATGTTGTGTTTAGATTGGGCCCTATTCCTCAGTTATCTCATTGTATATGTACAGATATTCCAGAATTTTAAAAATAAATCCAAAATCTGAAGTATGTCTGGTCTTAAGCATCTTGAGTAAAGGATGCTCAACGGGTATATACATTTTCAATAATAAATCTAGTGTACAAAGTATGTGTACTTGTGACCTATCTTTGATTTCTTTAACTTTTAGGTGTTTATTGTCTTTTTCTTTTTTTGTTAGTATTTAAGAGTCTTTTCTTGACCAATTTTTCCTCATTTGCTTTTCAGACTTTTAAGTCTGGTTAAGCCAAAAATGCTGCAAAAGAAGAACCATACCTGCTTTGTTAGGTGGATATTATTTTCATTTTTACATGTGAAGAAGTGGAGGATTAGAGAAGTTAAGTAATTATTCTAGGGCACAGGTATTTAAAGAGCCGCAAGTGGAACTGAGCTGTCTTTGACTCCAAAGTCAGTGTGCTGACACTCTGTCAAGGCCTGGCTTATGTGCTATGGTTTTGCTCCCAGCTTGGTATGTAGTGGAGTAGTAGAATTCACAAACCTAGGCTGTAGTTACCTCTTTTTTGGGGGGGAATTCAAGCTCATCATTTGTGAATTATCCTGTGGAAAAATAGCCCTGTTTAGTTACAGAGAACTCCCCTGAATATGAAGCAGGTAATGGGCTTGTCAGGCAGTTTACCTTTACATATATGTGTCCCTATTCTTAGCTCTGAGCAGAAATTCAAGTTCTAAGTTACAGAGGAATTCTAGCCTATGTAGTACAAAGATTGCCTTGATGCTAAGACACAGATAAACAAAATTTATACTTTTATATAAATCCTCATTTCCAAGCATATGTGTAGGGATTCTTGAGAGAATTCTGTGCTTTTCTTTACAGTTGAAAATATTCAGGGTGCAGGTGGCAGCCCTGTTTCTTGGGAGCATTTCTTTCACTCCTTAATGCTTTACCATGAGCACCTCCGGAAGGACCTCCCGAGTGCGGATAGCGTCCAGTACCGCCACCTGCCTTCTCGTGGCATCACCCAGAAGGAGCAAGACGGGTTGATCGCTTTCTTACAGCTCACGTCCACCATCATTACTTGGGTAGGTAGCCCCTCCATGGCAGCACTCTCTGTATTCTAGCTCAGTGGCATGGTAAAGGGCCAACATCTTTTACTGCTTAAAGTTTATAAGTGATACAATTAGCATATCATTAGCATTCTGTCTTTAAGTTTTTTGTTTATTTGCCCTCTAAAGGGAATAAATTATTATAGCTTTACTTACTGGCCTAATATTAGGATGAAAGTAATAACCTGAGCCTGACGGAAAAAAAGGGCAAATAAGAATTAGTTATTGCATGCACCTTCTTCCAGAAAGTTTGCTAGCTTGGTTGTGAGCATATACGTGTGGGATGGGTGTATGAATATTTATATAAAGAAAAGTTTTAATTAAAAAGTTATGTACTGAAATTAATTTCTTCTCTCACACCTAACCATTTTGGTTACTTCTATCAAATTACCTTTGTAAAAAAACATTATTTTGATTCCATAATTTTCCAACTCAGAAATCTCATATTTATTTTTATTGTTTGCTAAAACAAACTTATATTGCTTAACTTTGCATTCTCTCTGAAGGATAAGCATAGTGTCTTCTCACTTATTAATTTTTCTAATGATGCTTAATAGTGTTTAGTAGTCATTTCTCATTGAATTAAAAGGGCCCGATACTAAAAAGTAGAAACGACAGAGTAGTTATTCATTTGTACATTATAGTATAGTATAATATGTACTTTATAATGTCCTAGAAAGCATTGAAAGTGCCTAGGTTAGATTTATGACATTGGCAGGTCATTTATCTTTTTTTTTTTTTTTTTTTTTTTGGATAGGCAGAGTTAGAGAGAGAGAGAGAAAGGTCTTCCTTCTGTTGGTTCACCCCCAAATGGCCATTGTGGCCGGCGCGCTGCGCTGTTCCGAAGCCAGGAGCCAGGCACTTCCTGCTGGTCTCCCATGGGGTGCAGGGCCCAAGCACTTGGGCCATCCTCCACTGCCTTCCTGGGCCACGGCAGAGAGCTGGAGTAGAAGAGGAGAACCGGGACAGAATCCGGCACCCCAACCGGGACTAGAACCCTGGGGTTCTAGCGCCGTAGGCAAAGGATTAGCCAAGTGAGCCACGGCACCGGCCAGGCCATTCATCTTTATTTGTATTATTTTCTGTAATTGGAGCTGCAAGAGTAATTCTAAGGCAGTTTCTCTTCCAGTCTCTCCTGTGATCTGATTGGATCCACAGGGAGACTTACAGTGTAAGTGATAGGCTTGTTTTTGTTTTAGTATGTATTAAACCTGTGAGTGCCCAGTGTAAGTGCTTGCAGTTCTGAGGATTGTTGGTCATTTCTCTCAGCCTTTAAAGATGGAAAATCTGTCTCATCTTTGTGTGTTCCATTCTCAGAGTGAAAATGCCCGCCTGGCCCTCTGTGAGCATCCGCAGTGGACCCCCGTTGTGGTGATTCTGGGGCTCCTGCAGTGCAGTATTCCACCTGTTCTAAAGGCCGAGCTGCTGAAGACACTCTCCGCTTTCGGAAAATCTCCTGAAATCGCTGCTTCCCTCTGGCAGTCACTGGAATACACTCAGGTAACATTGTGAACTCCTGATTCCACAACTGAAGTTTGGAAAGGGAATCTGATGATACCGTAGAAGCAGGAGCATCTGGTCGAGACTTGGCTTATACCATGAAGTTCCCAGCTAGGAAGTTACAGTTTGGAGACTGAGCATAGCCACAGAATTTTAGAGGCGTGGGTTTGTCTCTCTTGGATCCGTTGATAAGTTCACTGCATTGCTGGAGGCTTAGTCTTCATATGTCTGTAGAATTTTTCAATGTCTGTAACGTAGTACTAGATGGACAGAATTCTTCAACTGTTTTTTGAGACAAGGCTGACATAAGCCTTCATGAGTCATCTTACTCGTTAAATGTGAGAACATCCGGTTTTGTTTTTGGTTCCTTCCTACTGCGCGCCTCTTGCTGCATACCAGAAGTTGAAGCACCTGAGTAGCTCTGTGTGCTCAGTGGGGGGCAGCTTCACTGTCTGCTGAGTTTGCACAGACTTTAGTAGCCAGATGACCTCCTTGGTGCTCATAAGAGATTACTGGCAGGATCATAATCTTAACTCTGGCCAAAAGTAGTAATGTAATGGGAATTTTTGACTTCTGCATAGAGAGTGTACCTATGCTGACATAGGTGGGCAGTTATACTTGTTTGGGTGATACAGTTTTTTGTTTTTAATTTTTATTTATTTGAAAGAGAAAGAGGGAGAGAGATATCTTCCATCGCTGGTTCACTCCTCAAATGGCCACAATGTCGGGAGCTCAGCCGATCTGAAGCCAGGAGCCAGAAGCTTCTTCTGGGTCTCCGACGTGGGTACAGGGCCCAAGGACTTGGGCCGTCCTCTACTGCTTTCCCATGCGCATTAGCAGGCCAGCTGGATTGGAAATGGAGCAGCTGGGACTTGAGCCAGCACCCATATAGGATGGTGGCGCTGCAGGCCTGGGCTCATAACCACTGCACCACAGTGCTGGCCCTGGGTGCTACAGTGTTTGAAGTCTCAATGAATTACTAACTTTTCTTAGTATAATTGTAACCTCTAACAGGTATGTCTGATGGAGCTTGCTTTTTTTGGAATTTTTCTATCAAGTATGCTCAATCTATATGTGATAAAGTTATAAAGAAACAAATATCTTTAGGAAAGTGAGAAGATGGTATATGTTTGTCTTAGCAGTAATACAGCGTAAAGGAAGCATGTGGTTCTCATTCATGGACGCATCATTGTGAAGCAGTGAAATAGATATTTCCTAACATAGGTATCTTGAGGATGTTCATGAGTCTTTATCAAAGTACGACTGTGGAGTTGGTGTGTGCTGGGTGACTGAGTTAACTGGGCTTGCTTTTGATGAATGCAGCAGTACATGCCAGTGCCTACATGATTAGGGCTTTTTTTCACCTGAAATGAAACATGATTAGGTTAAATGTTTCTGTCCTTAAAACAACACTGGTGTTCCTAAAGAATTCTACCTAATAGCACTCTCCTGACTTGCAAGAGATTAAAGTGTCTTGATGATGGGGCTGGTGCTGTGACATAGTGGATGAAGCCGCTGCCTGCAGTGCTGGCATCCCATATGGACGCCAGTTTGAATCCTGTCTGCTCCACTTCTGATCCAGCTCTCTGCTAATGTGCCTGGGAAAGCAGTGGAAGATGGCCCAAGTCCTTGGGCCTCTGCACCCACATGGGAGAGCCGGAAGAAGCTGCAGGCTCTTGTCTTTGGGTCAGCCTGGCTCCAGCCATTGTGGCCAATTGGGGAGTAAACCAGCAGATGGAGGACACCTCTCTCTCTGCCTGTGCCTTTCTGTAATTGCCATTCAAATAAATAAATAAATCTTTTTAAAAAAGTGACTTGATAGAAATTGAAATTTATTGTACTGTATAATAATTAGGCCTAGCAAGGTCAGGACCGAACTTTTTTTTTTTTTTTTTTTTTTGACAGGCAGAGTGGACAGTGAGAGAGAGAGACAGAGAGAAAGGTCTTCCTTTGCCGTTGGTTCACCCTCCAGTGGCCGCCGCGGCTGGCGCGCTGCGGCCGGTGCACCGCACTGATCCGATGGCAGGAGCCAGGAGCCAGGTGCTTTTCCTGGTCTCCAATGGGGTGCAGGGCCCAAGCACCTGGGCCATCCTCCACTGCACTCCCTGGCCACAGCAGAGGGCTGGCCTGGAAGAGGGGCAACCGGGACAGAATCCGGCGCCCCAACCGGGACTAGAACCCGGTGTGCCGGCGCCGCAAGGCGGAGGATTAGCCTAGTGAGCCGCGGCGCCAGCCAGGACCGAACATTTTAACTTAACTTCTGTCCCTTTAAGAAATCGTCTTTGGTTGGAGTAGGACTGGTTGTGACTAGATCACATTTGAACATTGCTGAGATTTTACCCCATAGATCCTTTATGAGATTAATTCCCAGGATATCTGAGAGGTTTGCATAAAAACATCTTGTGTGCGCTTAGAAATTGCCACTTTTCTAAATCACAGATAGTTAAAAGTTCTGTCTGATGCTGCCAGAATTGCTAATGGAAATCCTGCAGGAATGTCATTTCTGATGGGCATTGTGAGATGTGTGGGTTCAGTGGGTGGCTCTGTTACATTGCATAGCCATACTGTTCACTGATGAATGAGCAGTGTTCTTGACATCTCCTTCTTGTTATTTTAAGATACTGCAGACCGTCAGGGTTCCAAGCCAGAGGCAAGCTATTGGTATTGAGGTAAAACTTTCTTTTTACTTAAATATTAAATTCATTCATATATGTAATAATAGTTCCTGTAATTTTCAGATTTATTGTATTTGCATTTGAAGGGTTTTCTAATCAGTGTTGAAATGGAGGTGGAACTCTTTAAAAAAAGGAGCTGAATATTTAATGTTTCAGATTTGGAAACACACGCAACATGGTAGCCATCCAAACAGTGTTTTTGATATGAACTGTTTAATTAGGTTACTTGAGTTAACCTGAAGTGGGAATTTAACTTTTATTTTTTCTCTACTCTCTTGTTTTGAGACAATTTAAGATTACTATTTTAAATTCAGAATTGGAGCTGATACGTGAGAATTTGAAACTTCCTTCTGATTGATCTATATTCATGTAATGGTTCTGTGTCTTCTAAATGAAAATGATAATATCTGTTACATATCTTTTGGTGTGATACAGCTCTAATAATGAATTAGCGTCTGCAAGATGCTCTGTACTTGATGGTTGACTGTTTACCACATTTTCTTTGTTGTTCTTTGGAAGGTTGAACTAAGTGAAATAGAATCCCGGTGTGAAGAGTACCCGCTGACCCGAGCCTTTTGCCAGCTTATTAGTACTCTGGTGGAGAGTTCCTTTCCTTCCAATTTGGGCGCTGGCCTGCGGCCCCCTGGCTTTGACCCTTATCTGCAGTTCCTTAGAGATTCTGTGTTTCTTCGATTCCGTACAAGAGCTTACCGGAGAGCAGCTGAGAAGGTTATGTTCAGAAAAAACTTTTCTCTCCTTATCCATTTACTGTTGCTTTTTCTTTTATCAAAGATGCTAGGTGCTTCAACTCATTATAGCATCTGAAGATTAGTGCAACTCATAGTTTTAATTCTGAAATCTGATTTCATTTATCTGTGTTTAAAAATTTGGAATTGTAATAATAACTCTTTAAAAAAAAAATTGAGAACATGGGTGGGTGTTGGCACAGCAGTTAAGATGCTACCTGGGACACCTTTATCCCTGTTCTGCCTGGATTTGAATCTTGGCTGCACTTCCAGTTCCAGCTTCATTTTTTTGTACAGCCTGCGAGGCAGCGGATGATAGCTCAAGTCCTTGTTTCTCTGCTGCCCACTTTGGAGAACTAGATGGAGTTCTGGGCTCCTGGTTTAGGCCTGGCTCAGCCCCAGCTGTCGCGAGCATTTGGCAGAGTAAACCAGTGGATGGAAGAGCCCTCTTTCTATCTTCTCTCTCGATCTCTCTAGCTTTCAAATAAAAATAAATAAAGTAAACAAGTGAAGGTGGGGAGCTTAACCTATAACACTGGCATATTAGTGATCATTAATTTGAATGGAATGGGTTCATAGTCATTCAGTTCCTTAATTGAACAAATTTTAACTAACCTTGAGCCAAGAATGTCACACCTTTGTGAGAAACACACTGCTACTCCTTATTGGGATGAGTTAGGTTAGGAATTGAAATAAGCTTAAATTTGCACACCCGTGTCTTATCTACTAGTAGCACATCTTAGTTGCGGAATGTTGGCTTAGTGGGAATGAGATCCATCAGGCATGTCTGCCGTGGATGAAAGCTGAGGGAGCACTGATATTTATTGGCTCTGGTTACAAGACACTTAACCACTGAGCTGACCGTATATATCATCTTATGTAATTCTGATATTACATTGAGGCAGGTACTATTAACATTCCCATTTTACAGATGGAGGCTTAGCAAAGTTAAGGAACTTGCCTAAGGTCCAGGACCAGGACTTGAACCTAGGACTCTGATTCCAGATCCAAGCTCATAACCACTAAGCTATGTAAGAGACCTTTCTAGGTTCTGATGTAATTCGCTTTAGTCTTATTATGCTATTTACTACCTCACAGAATTCCCTTCAGTCTATTTTGTAGCAACATTTCTGCTTTATTTTGAAGTGAGGTTTTAAAAATTGTTTTACTAATAATTATAAAGCTATTTTTTTATGCTTATTTGGAGTAATTAGAAAAATATAGAGACATGAGAAATGATATCACCCTAATGCGTTTGCCAGAGGAAGGATCGTTCTTGTGTTCTTCCTGTGCACATGTGCTTAAGTAACGTGGTAGGTGGCCATGCCACTGTGCATTCCTTCACTGCAGCCTCTCGTCCAGAACTTTTCATGTCAGTAATGATTCTTTGGACAAAGAAAGTCTTTTTACTGACTGTGTAGTGTCCATTAGTTGTGTCTGGCATAATTTTAATTTATTCATTATCCTGTTATTGACAAATCTGTTTATAATATTTAGTCATATTGGTTCATGTTTTGTAAATTGCTTTGTAATTTTTGCTGTTCTTGTATAAAAGCAAATACTGAGTGCATTTTACATTAAGAACTAGATCGACTTAGTTCACCTGTTTCTGATGTGACATAATAACTGCAGCCATGCCTCATTAATGAAAGCCACTTCAGATCAGTAATAGATGCTAAGGATTGTGAATGCGGCAAGGGTGTTCTGGCACTTGTTTGCACTTGTTTTTAAATGCCGTATCTGCCTTTTCTTAAACAGGTTATTGTGACCCAGATGTGTAGAGTGTGTCAGCCCCATTCTTTCCAGATTGATCTTTTGCCCATGCATAACTTCAAACGCTCCTACTTTCCATGGCTGCCATTGACTTCAGCCCCATGCCAACATAGTCACCCTGAACAGTTTTCCCTCAGTTTTGTGAATTTATTTTACTGGAAAATCTTATTAATTTTTAGGACACTGACCTCAAAAATAAAAGACAAAAAACAGTGCTTTGGATTGAGATGAATACAGTGCTATAGGCAGTATGTTTATCAGTCCTGAAGTCGCTTACTTAATGATACACCTTTTTTAAAAAAAAATTTCTTGTAATTTTTGGCAAATAAAGAAAGTGATTAATTTTAAGAAATAATAAGTTACCCTATAGTGCCCTTTTGTGTGCAACAGAAATAATGGTTTTAGAGTAATAGTTTAGAAAAACCGTCATGTTATAATGATGACCATTATCATTACCATTAATCCAGTCTTGCTAAAATTCAATGCAATAGATTTTTTAAATAAAGTTAATTTTATTACCTGTATATTTTTGTTTTCCCATGTTGATGCCTATCTCTTAAATAGATTTTTAGCAAGCAGGTGAGAATGGGGTCCTTCAGGGCTAGCCTGCAGAGATTGTGTCTTATCTTCTCTGACTGTAGAGTAGGGCACCCTGAAGATCTGGGCTGAGCTTCCATTCTGTTTGCTGCCAGACTTTATGATTCTAGGGGATTTGTACATTGCTCTGAGCTTCACTTGTAACAATGCTTAGATAAGATGATTTGTCAGATCCTTTCCAGCTGAGATTCTTAGAGAAAATGTGAATTACCTGACCCTTGGAGAAGTATCCAGCTCTGATGTTGTTTGGCTATAAATCAAATGGCTAATTACTAAAAGCCTTAGATTTTTAAATGAAGCCTAAACCTCTACTATAGAAATGTTTCCTTAAGAGTATTGTTTTAAAAAATATTTTACCTTGAAAATGAGCCAGTCCAGTATTCTTTAGCAAAATCAGCATGAATTGGGGTTTCTGTATTGTTTAGCATGAATTAATAAAATAGGTAAGGGACTTTACTCATTTTCTGGACAAACAATGGGAGGAACGAAAAGCCTGGTAAGGCTACCCCTTTCGACTGTTTGCTCGTTAATGAAGTATTTGTGTCTTTCCGTAGTGGGAAGTTGCCGAGGTTGTTCTGGAGGTGTTTTATAAATTGCTCCGAGATTATGAGCCGCAGCTTGAAGATTTTGTAGACCAGTTTGTGGAACTGCAGGGTAATTTAATTATTTCATGTTCAAACCGGGTGTCAGCTGTTTGTAAAGCTACTTAACTATATAAATTATGCATGTTATATGCAAATTTAAAATCATACTTATAAGTTAGAATTTAATCTTTTGTTTCATTGTTTAGATGATTTTAATTGTTCTTTTCAAGAGAAAGCTAAGTTTTGTTAAATGGAGGAAGATCAAGAACACTAACATTTTCCTTTCTAATGTGTTTGGTACAATAAGTGACTGAGTGCTGTGTGCGTTAGGTCTTGTGGGAATTACTGTTGGAGAGGGTATTGTTACTGCTTTTTAAATTGGTACTTGCCTTCATGTATGTAGATGCTGTTGAATTTCATAGATTTCAAATACATCAAGGATGTGACTGAAGTACTAATTCACTGTCTCTTGGGCTATGCTATGTCCTGTTTAGGAGAAGAAATCATAGCCTATAAGCCTCCTGGATTTAGTCTGATGTATCATCTTCTGAATGAATCACCAATGCTGGAGCTTTCTCTTAGTTTACTGGAAGAAGGAGTTAAGCAGCTTGATACCTATGCTCCTTTTCCTGGTATGTTCCTGCAAGTCATTGTCTTGAGGACACTTGGGATGTGTATCTTTGGTGAAGTGGGAGCTTGAAATAATCTGAAGTTCTTTCTCACTGTAAGATTCTCTGTATATACAGTGGTGTTTTCACTAAGTCATTTAAATGGCTGTGTATTCTAAGTGAAAATGCGCTGATGTACAGGGATGGCAGTGTTACTGTGTGTCTCTGCAGGGTTCTTTGTAGCTAATTAGAGTGATAATTTTATCACTCCATCAAGTTTAGGGTGCCTAAGTTTAAATCTGAAGTACTTTTTGTCTTGCTTCCCTCATAATATTTGTAAAAAGCATTTAATATAGTACTTGGTACAGTGTTTAGTAAATTTTGATATTATTACCATTAATTAACTATTACCTGTTCACTGTGCACTTGATTTTTTTAAAAAACATGCTAAATATATTAATACATTTAATCTGTATGAAAGCCTTATGTGGTAGATATTACTTCATTTAACAAATAACTGGTATGCAAAGTTTCACTGGCTTTGTTCAGTGAGTGTCAGATCTGGAATGTGAACCTAGGCAGTTTAGTTCCAAAGCACATACTTTGTATAATTCTGCTGTTACTGCCTTTACTTACTGTGACTATGATCTAAGTGAGAAAAGACAGATTCTAAGCATATTAATTTTAACTGTAATGAGAATATACAAGTAAGAAACCATGGTAAGAATTATGCCAAAATTCTAAATTTGAATGGTAAGATTATAGGTGGCCCTTATTTTATGTTTCCTGCTACTTTATTTTCCATAATGGATCTGTCTTTCTCTATGTCAAAGTTTCTCAGCATTGACATCATATACAGTTTGGGCTGAATAATTCTTTATTGTGGATGCTGTCCACCAGATCCTTGTAGGACTTCCCCAGTTAGGACAATTGCAAGTTTCTGCAGATACTGTCAGACAGCATCTGAGTTCATATCAACGTGGTCTGAGAACCACTGCTCAAAATCAGCAGGCAAAAGATGAAGGAGAAGCCATTCCATAAACATACTCTGTTGCAAACAAACCCATTATTTGCGTAGGTGAAGTTTGTCAACTTGGAGCTGAAAGGTTGAAATGACGAGGCTCTTTTGACTCCAGAACTTTGTCTTTTGTTTTCCTAAGGATTGCTGAGTGGTTGTGAGACTCATTTAGAACTTTCTAACTTCATTTTTGTTTGTAGGGAAGAAACACCTGGAGAAAGCTGTACAGCATTGCCTTGCGCTTCTCAATCTTACTCTACAAAAAGAAAATCTCTTTATGGATCTTCTAAGAGAAAGTCAGCTGTCTCTGATAGTCTCTCCTTTAGAACAGCTGCTACAAGGAATTAATCCCAGAACTAAGAAGGCAGATAATGTAGTAAACATTGCCAGGTACATTACATGTGTTGGTAGAAATATAGAGATGCTACCTTTGATTTCTACATCTGGCTGTATGTCTGTGAAGTATCACTTTTTTTCTTTTTGCCTCATTTTAATTTTGCCTTCTATAGCTCATCTGATATTAGTTACTCTAAACCTTGCAATTTTTCCTTTTCTTCTAAATTATTCTGTATTCTAAAAATTTGTAAGTCTAAAATGACATGCTGTTGTTTATCTCCTATAGGGCTGGATAGGGAGCAAACATCTCCCTCTCATGGTTTGGTGTTCCATGGTTTGCAGAAATAACACCCTAGTCTCTTTTTAGCTTTACAGGGAAAACACTCTATTTGTATCTATGTGCTAATTCGCCCTTTTTATAAAGATACTGGTCATTACTATATTAGGGCCATAATGACCTTGTTTTAACTTGACTGACTACATATGCACAAACTGTTTCTAAGTAATGTGAAGGTGATTGTAGATTAGGGGGCCAGTGTAATGAGTTTTAGGGGAACCTAATCCAGCCTATAACTGGCTAGAAGGGGACACTCTCCTCTCATTAACTCAGAGGTGCTCTATGATACAAAAGGTCTTGACATTACATTTTCTTTGTTAAGAATAGTTCAGAAGCAGAGTTCTGTCACATTGTTCCTCAAATGTTTTCTTATTCTAAAGGTACCTGTACCATGGCAATACTAATCCGGAATTAGCTTTTGAAAGTGCCAAAATCCTCTGCTGTATTTCCTGCAACTCCAACATTCAGATAAAACTGGTTGGAGATTTCACACATGACCAGGTAACTGATTTTGTTTTTATTGTTGGTGCATTCTGAGTATACATGAAAGTCACAGAGGTTGTGGAAGAATTATATTCTTATTTGTAGAACAATTCAAAGTATGTTTATCTGGGGATGGGTGAAAACCTCCCCATGTACTTGACTGTGATTGGACTTTGATCACAATGATACATACTACATGTATGGGACTATATGACATGTACAGTAGTATGTGATTGTATAGTTTAATAAGACAGCTGCTGCGCTAAGCACATTAAAATGATTAGGTTTGTAGCTACAATTTCTGTTGCTTTTCTGCTCCCAGTCTGCCAGGTACCTCATTCTAAGTGAGCTGCTGCAATGCTGAAGGTGTTCACTGTTGAGTTTTCGATCTCGATAGTGTTTCAGTGGGCTACATCTGTGTCACCTGTCTTGTTAAGAACGCTGTAGAGTTTTTAAGTGTTCCTCTTTTTATTCAGCTTAAAATAATTCTGTTTCTCTGCATTGTGTAGCTACAAGTGGGAAATTGCTTTTTTTTTTTCTTTGTAGATTTTTTTTATTTATCTCTGTTGAAAATGCTTTAGCTGGTTGGATTTTTATTGTGTACTCCTTTGCAGTGTGTAGAAAGAAGGATCCTTCTGCCATTTAGGTGGGACAGATCTTCACTCACCCTGCAAGACCGTTAGCATCCCTGGGTCCTCTGCCACTGTCAGTGATAGTGACCTCTAATTGTGACAACTCAAAATGACTCCACATCTTTCTCAGTGTCCCTCAGATGGAAAACCACTATTTATAATAAACATATGTGTCTATCTGTGGCTTTTGGATAAGGTTCACGAAACAATGTGATAATCAGCGATGTTGAAGACTTTTGGTTTGATGACATTCATTTTGATGATTGATTTCTAAATAACAAATTAGCCAAGAAATATGAAACTGATGATAAGAAATACATTTCTAAAGAGAGAAGATGAGACTTTTTTATATTTTAGTTAAAATCTCATTAAGTTGAATATATAATGAAGAGGTCATGAAACAACAATTTAATTTTTTTTTTTTTTAATTAATTTGATTCTTTGGGAAGGAGGATTAGGGAATTTTTAAAACCAGTACATTTTGGGTCTGGGACTGTGGCATGGTAGGTTGGGTCTCCACCTGTGGCATCCTCATTCCATATGGGCAGTGGTTCAAGTCCCGGCTGCTCCAGCTCCCTGTTGATGCCCTGAGAGGGCAGTGGAGGATGACCCAAGTGCTTGGGCCCCTGCACCCATCTGGGAGACCCGGAGGAGGCTCCTGGCTTCTGGCTTCAGATCAGCTCAGCCATCTGGGGAATGAATCAGCAGATAGAAGACCTCTCTGTCTTTCCCTCTCTCTGTAGCTCTGCCTCTCAAGTAAATAAATAAATCTTAAAAAACAAACAAACAAAAAAACAATGCATTTTAAAACTCTTTGAGAGACTTAATTTATGGCAATTTAAGGAACTGAGTTTTCATTTTATAACATAAGCAAAACCTAAGTCATTGGGACAGATTTGCTCTTTTTCTTTACTGACAAATGTTTATATATATATATACAAATTGTGTTTATAATAATTTCTCTAAAATTTAAATACATCATATGATTTGTTTTTCTATCTTTGTATGACTTCAGAGTGTGAGTCAGAAGCTGATGGCTGGATTTGTGGAATGTTTGGACAGTGAAGATACAGAAGATTTTGTACGTCTGGAAGAAGGTGTGCCTGAAATTAACATGCATGTTTTTTGCTTTGAGTTTTTACTTAAAATAAAGAAAAAAACCTTGAAATTGTTTAGTGTTGATAGAAAAGAAATTGCGAATTTGCTAGAAAAAGTGTAAGGCTTTTAGGATTCCTCTTTCATAAATCTGAAGCCAATGTTATGGCTGTTTGGGTAAACTGAAGCTAAACAAAACAAGGAGATTTAAAATACTTTTTATATTTTTTAGTTTGACTTATGTTAAATTTGTATTGTTTTGTAATTTCCACATTAAGGATCAGAACTTGAAAAGAAGTTAGCTGGAATCCGTCATGAAACTCGAATCCACATCTTGAATCTTCTCATCACCTCTCTGGAACGCAACCCACCCAATCTTGCTCTTTACCTGTTGGGCTTCGAACTGAAGAAACCTGTCAGTACCACAAACCTACAAGATCCAGGTATAGCTGTAAGATACATAAGCATTTATTAATTTATTTATTTACTTTGTACTGAAGTGTTCATTTATTGAATTCTGGGCTAATGGGATAATTCATTGACAAAATAAATAATGTATGAAAGATAATGTGGTCATTAGGACTTAGGCCAACAGTGACCAAATGGAGCCTTAGGGATTTGGCATTTGTCAATTTTCTCTAGCAGTATTTCAAAGAGTGTTACCATAGAAAATGTGTTTAGAAAATACAACTTAGTTTTAAGGCAGAAATTCCGAAAGAGAAGCTGAATTTCCTTTTGATTTCATGTAGGAGTCCTGGGCTGCCCTCGAACCTGCCTCCACGCCATCTTAAACATCTTGGAGAAAGGAGCAGAGGGGAGAACCGGCCCGGTGGCCGTTCGAGAGTCTCCTCAGCTGGCGGAGCTGTGTTACCAGGTATGCAGAAGAAACCTGACCAGATGCTTGAGGACACCACAGACTGAGTTGCAATGAGCTTCATGTGACTAGCCTGTCTTTCATGGGTAAAATCCAGATCCCAAGTTACGGAAGGTCTAAAGGTCTCCTATGTTGTTAACTTGAAAAAATGAAAGAAATTACATTTTTGTGACACATTTTGATCAGATAGTGTAGAAATTTTTAATAGTTTTGTTTTTTTAAGTTTTATTATTATTATTATTATTATTATTATTTTTTGACAGGCAGAGTGGACAATGAGAGAGACAGAGAGAAAGGTCTTCCTTTTTCCATTGGTTCACCCTTCAATGGCCGCTGCTGCCAGCACTCCTGATCTAAAGCCAGGAGCCAGGTGCTTCTCCTGGTCTCCCATGCGGGTGCAGGGCCCAAGAACCTGGGCCATCCTCCACTGCACTCCATCCTCCACTGCGCTCCCGGGCCACAGCAGAGAGCTGGCCTGGAAGAGGGGCAACCGGGACAGAATCCGGCGCCCCGACCGGGACTAGAAATCCGGTGTGCCGGCGCCCCAAGGCGGAGGATTAGCCTAGTGAGCCGCAGCACCGGCCTAAGTTTTATTATTTTTTTAAGCTTTATTTAATTGTAAGGTAGAGTTAGAGAAAGATCGATTTTCCATCTCTGATTCACTTTCCAAATGGACACGAGTCAGGGCCAGGCCAGGCTGAAGTCCTGAGCTGGGAACTCCACCTGGGGTGGCAGGGACTCGAGCCCTTGGACCATCTTCAGCTGTTTTCCCAGGCTCAGTGGCCTGGAGCAGTATTAGAAATGGAGCAGCCAGAACTCGTACCAGTGCTTATGTGGGTTGTGGAGGGTGGCCAATGTCCTGGGGTTCCTTGGGTCCCTGTACCCGCATGAGAGACCCAAAAGAAGCTCCTGGCTCCTGACTTTGGCATGGCCTAGCTCCAGTTGTTGCGGGAATGAACCAGCAGATGGAAGGTCTGTTTCTCCCTTTCTGTAACTCTGTCTTTAAATAAATGAAAATCTTTGAAAAAACAAAACAAAAAGCTCTTTTTGGTGGCAGGAGCCATGTATTTGGTTCCCTTCTTGCCCTATTAACAGGCTGAGTGACCTTGGACATGCCAGGAAAACTTTGTGAAGTGGGCTTTTTAAGAACCGCATCAAGGTTAGCTGTTCGGTGCTATGATTAAGACACAGGTAGGGGCACCCACATCCCTTTACTGGAGCACTCTGCCTCTGGTCCAGCTTCCTGCTAATGTATGCCCTGGGAGGCAGTAGGTCATGGCCGAGGTGCTTGGGTCAGGACACCCACGAGGGAAACCTGGATTGAGGTCTGGGCTCTTAGCTTCAACCTGGCCCAGACTTGGCTTTTGAGGGCATTTAGAGTGAACCAGCAGATAGAAGATCTCTTTCTCTGCCTTTCAAATAAAATGAAAAGAACTAGTTAAGTTTTTGAAAATGAACCAATTAAATTATGATGTCCTACAACTATGTAAGATGGTACAAAATCAGATTAATGGAAAATTTAAGCTCTGAGAACTTTAGTTTTACTTACTTGTGTTTTTCTTTTTTTATTCATTGTACAAGTGTAAGTGTTTGGGAATTAGGGTTTTATAAGAAGTGATTGTTTTCTCAATTTAAGTGGCATCTTGATCCACATTTTTTCATAAAAATGTCATTACCCTCTTAGTGGCATAGAGATTTTTGTTATTTGCATATTTTTCTTTTTGTAATTTTTCACTGTTTCCATTGTTCTCTGGCTGTCCAAAAATCCTTTCATTGTCAGTTCTTCAGCTAGGTCTTTGTGTGAATCAAAATGAATTCCTCCATATGAGGGAACAAAGTTGATCTACATTTCAGTTCAGTGTTACAGAATTTGATATGTACGTGGAAGCAACTTACAAGCTTGGTATTGTAGGCTAAGGATTGATGAAGTAAGTGAAGCCAGATTTTGGTCAAAAAGAAGGATGAGGGGCCGGTGCTGTGGTGCAGCAGGTAAAGCCGCTGCCTGCAGTGCCAGCTTCCCATATGGGCGCCAGTTCTAGTCCTGGTTGCTCCTCTTCCAGTCCAGCTCTCTGCTATGGCCCAGGAGTGTAGTGAAGGATGGCCCAAGTGCTTGGGCCCTACACCTGCATGGGAGTCCAGGAGAAGCACCTGGCTCCTGGCTTCGGATCAGCGTAGCTCCAGCTGTGGCGGCCATTTGTGGGGTGAACCAATGGAAGGAAGACCTTGCTCTCTGTTTCTTTCTCTCACTGTCTAACTCTATCTGTCAAAAAAGAGTAGTGGGATTGTGTTTATTACTAAATTGCAGATTCCAACCCAACAGGTCTCAGAGGGGCTCTGACATCCTGTACTAATAAACTCCTAGGAGCCAATGCTGACAGTGGTGTTCCTGGGACAGTCTGAGTAGCAAGGTCTCAGAGCATTATGTACCCAGCACCCATACGAGATGCTGTGCTGCAGGCGGAGGATTAACCAAGTGAGCCACGGCGCTGGCCCCCTATTGCTCTTGAAATATACTTTTTTTCACCTATATGCTATAATTTATCTGCTTCAGGAAAAAATTGAACCTCTAGAAAGAATTTAGTTTTAGTACATCTGATTTGTAGCAAAGGGAAATAATTTGGACTTTATTGAAACCTTTATCATCCTGCAATACAAGGACTTCTGGGTCAAGATGAGACTAAGGCCTGTATCTTTGCCTTTTCTTTTTAGGAATGAAGATTTTTCTACCTGGTCTTGGGAAATAGGTTGGATATAGGACCCACCTTAGTAAAATGGCTTATGGTGCTTTTTTAAAAAAAAGGATTTATTTATTTGAAAGGCAGAGTTACAGAGAGGCAGAGGCAGAAAGAGAGAGAAGTCTTCCATCCACTGGTTCACTCCCCAGATGGCTGCAACAGTCAGAACTGGGCCGATCTGCAGCCAGGAGCCAGGAGCTTCTTTCAGGTTTCCTACACAGGTGCAGGGGCCCAAGGACTTGGGCCATCTTCCGCTGCTTTCTCAGGCCATAGCAGAGAAATGGATTGGAAGTGGAGCAGCTGGAACTCCAGCTGGCACTGCAGGCAGTGGCTTTACCTGCTGTGCCATGGTGCTGGCCCCTTAAGGTGCTTTTTTCTTTTTTTCAAGATTTATTTATTTATTTGAAAGTCAGAGTTACACAGAAAGCGAGAGAGTTCTTCCATCCACTGGTTCACTCTCCAGTTGGCTGCAATGGCTGGATTTGTGCCGATCTGGAGCCAGGAGCCTGGAGATTCTCCCAGATCTCACACTTGTGTGCAGGGGCCCTAGGACTTGGTCCATCCTCACTGCTTTCGCAGGCCACAGTAGAGAGCTTTCAAATGGATATTAAATAATAATACACACACACACACACACACACACACATATATGATGCACCAGCATCCCATATGGGCGCTGGTTCGAGACCCAGCTGCCTCCACCTCTGATCCAGATCTATGCTATGTCCTGAGAAAGCAGTGGAAGCTGTTTATGTCCTAGAGCAGCTGGGACTGGAACTGGCACCCATATGGGATGCGGCACTGTAGGCAGTGGACTTAGTTGCTGCGCCACAGTGCCAGCCCCGTAGTCCTTTCTGAACTCAAATTTCATGTCCTGCCTTTCTAACAGTATTACTTTGCCAATGTCTTTGGACATGTTTGCGTGTTTTCTTAACTTGCCCTCTGAGATATGTAACTCCCTTTTGTTTTGAGAAGTTCAGTGTTATGATATTACTTGTTTATAGAACATAAAATCCATGTAAAGCTGTTTTAAAGAAAAGCATACATCTGCAACAGAACCTGTTTACTGTGTTCCTTTTTTTGTCTTTTTCCTGTGTATAGATATTACTTGTTTGTTTTATTAAGTAGACAATTTTGTGTCCCCCCCCCAACATGTTATGTTGCTACAGTGTAAATTACATATAGATTATTTAGTCTTTTTATTCTACTTGATGAACATCTTTAGCTACCTTCTATTGTTTTGTTTTTCTTATGGACGTGTTTTCAGACATGGATTTACAGTCATTTCTCAGTGTTTACAATAGATATATATATTTTTTAAAGATTTATTTATTTATTCGAAAGTCAGATTTACAGAAAGAGAGGAGATCCAGAGGGAGAGAGAGAGGTTCCGTCCAGTGGTTCACCCCCCAGTTGGCCACAATGGCTGGAGCTGCATCGATTTGAAGCCAGAAGCCAGGAGTTTCTTCCGGGTCTCCCAGGCAGGTGCAAGGGCTCAAGGACTTGGGCTATCTTCCACTGCTTTCTCAGGCCATAGCAGAGAGCTGGATTGGAAGTGGAGGCAGCCGGGTCTCAAACCAGCGCCCTATGGGATGCCGCTTCTTCAGGCCAGTGCGTTAACCTGCTGCGCCAGCCCCTTTTATAAAATTGCTAGAACACTGAATTTGTAAATTCTGAATCATTGTCCTTAAGAAAATATATATAAGATTAGGTTTCTGTAAGCCTCCGGTTCCCCACATTTTCATTAAGCACTGAATCCATGATTTTTGTTTTCTGTGTGCTTCTATTTAAAAATGCCTTATTTAATATGTATTGCTGATTCATTAGCATTGAACTTGGTGCCAGGAGAAGTACAACTCATGCCTGAATGAGGTTTATCTAACACGTGCATTTCATTTCACTGAAAATTGCATCGCAGACTTTTTGTGATTATGAATACTAAACAGTACTTCAGAACTGTGTTCGGGGGCTATTTTAAATAGTGAAATTTCTAACATAGACCACAAAAATGCAAAAATGTGCCACTAACTAGATCGTGAAAAGGAAGCACCCTTGTTTTCCTTTTGAGAGCTGGAACAAAAAGGCAGAGCATTGCTGTGTGTGAATCCAAGTTGAGTGACTGAAATTTCACTGCTGTGTCCGTGAATGACGTGCAGAAGCATTGCAAATGTTGATTTCGGGGTGGCAAATAAATCTTAGCATGTAGGTTAATTCACAGATACAAAGTTTGTAAATAACAGGGATTGACTGTTGAAACAAAGGACAGGAATAGTTTTATGATTTTTAACTTTAACTCACAAATAATTGTACTGTTTACCAGGCATAAATCATGCCAATAATAATACTAGATGCACCTAAAGTGCATTTAATAAATACTTATAAAGTGAATCACTCATGAATGAAAATTTAACTGCCTTTTTGTCAAATACTGAGATTTGCTTTGTATAATTCAAAATTTTTCTGTGGGGTGGGCATTGGCAGTTTTTAGGTCATCACTTGGGTCACTGGCATCCGTTTTGGGATGTCCCAGTTTGAGTGCTGGCTCAGTTTGTGATCCAGCTTCCTACGAATGTGCACTCTGGGAGGCGCAAGTAATGACTTAAGTACTTAGGTCTCTGCCACCCATGTGGAATGCCTGGCTTGAGTTCCAGGCTCCTGATTTTGTCCTGGCCCAGCACAGCTGTAGCAGACATTTGGGGAAAGAGCTAGCAGATGGAAGATCTCTTTTTCTCTGTGTTTGCTTTTCAAATAGATATTAAAAAACAAAATAGAAACTTGAATGATTTATAAGATATGACCTCAGCCTTGCTAATTACCTGAATTTTTATTTTGAGGAACAGAAGCCAGATGTTTTATTTGTTCATTTTTCAAATTTGAAGTATCCTTTTTTCTTTTCTTTTTTTTTAAGATTTATTTATTTGAAAGGCAGAGTTACAGAGTGAGAGGGAGAGAGAGAATCTTTCATCCCACTGGTTTACTCCCCAAATGGCCGTCACGGCAAGAGGTAGGCCAGGCTGAAGCCAGGAGCCAGGAGCTTTTTCCAGGTCTCCCGTGTGGGACATCTGCTGCTGCTTTCCCATGCTCACTAGTAGGGAGCTGGATCGAAAATGGAGCAGCCAGGACTCGAACTGGAGTCCATGTGGCATGCTATCGCTGTAGCTGGTGGCTTTACATATTACACCACAGCACTGGCCCCTGAGGTATTCTTTAATGGCATTCCTTGACCTGAGATCCTTTTCAGTTGCCACTATTTAACAACCTACCAATTTATAGTGTTTTCCCTTTCTATCAGTTTTTCACAGGGTACTCATTGCCCACGCTTCTTGTTAACAACTTTAATTAGGTTGATTGGGTATTTAGTACAGAGGATGTCCCCCAACTTGACATACATACACACATACACTTGTCATAACCCGGTGCAAGCACAAAAAGACGGACTTGCCTTTGCCTGAGACTTCGAAGCGTCTCAGATTCCATGTGGTAGGCCATCATGGATGACAGTTTTCTGCATTTCTTGTTAAGTAATCTTAATGTCCATGACACCTTCAGCAACCGTTCTTTCGCTATGGTGGTGGATATGAATGAAACCAATTTTGTGTTTGTGTGTGTGTGTGTGCATGTGAACTTATTTATTTGAAAGAAAGAGAACAAGAGAGATCTTCCCTCCTCTGGTTCCCTCCCCAAATGCTCTTAAGAGGTGGGGCTGGACCGTGCTGAAGCCAAGAGTCTGGAACTCAGCGTGGTCTCCCAAGTGGGTGGCAGGGACCCAAGAATCTGAACCATCACGTGTTGCCTCTCAGCGTGCACATTAGCAGAAAGCTGGAATTCAAAGTGGAGTCAGGACACAAACCTGGGCACTCTGATGCGGCGGCTGCGTGGCCAGAGTGGCTCTTTACTGCCGTGCCAGTGCCTGTCTCCCTGTGAAGCTGAACCTTGAATGCCCCTGAGCCTCTGTGCCATTCAGCAGCATCAAAATTAACTTTATGGCTGGCAAACGATGGATATTTGACTTTGGGCTCTGTTTCCTCTCGTATAAAATATTTTTATTCTTTTATTCATTTGAATATATTTTTTAAAAGATTATTTATTTATTTGAAAATCAGAGTTACACACAGAGAGAAGGAGAGGCATAGAGAAAAGTCTTCCATCCTCTGGTTCATTCCCCAGTTGGCCACAATGGCCGGAGCTGTGCCAATCCGAAGCCAGAAGCCAGGAGCTACTTCCAAGTCACCTACATAGGTGCAGGGGCCCAAGGACTTGGGCCATATTCCACTGCTATCCCAGGCCACAGCAGGCAGGAGTTGAACCGACACCCATATGGGATGCCAGTACTGCAGGCAGCAGCTTTACCTACTATGCCACAGCGCCAGAACCCCCGTTTGATCTTTATAATCAAAACATAAGAGGGGTGTATCAGTTTTTCTCTTAATATTTGATATAAAAGCTTTTTGCCCCAAATCTACTGTTTGTTAAATTTCTGTTCAGAGTTTATATTTTCATAGTATAGTTGAATTTATAGATCTTCTTTGTAAGTTCTACAGTTGCTTCAATTCCAGTAAAGTTATTGTCTACCTGAGGTTGAGATGAAATGACTAATTCTCAAAGTTTACTTTGAAGGAATTTGTTATTAATAGCAGCTAAATACTAAAACATTACTTACTTAACTTTATGTGACCATGTTAATAAATACGTTACTGGTGATTTCAAGGTAGGTCCTACAGTAGTGTCCTTAACACACAGTTCTCTTTTCCATGTGTTTACTGAGCCAGGATGCCAAGAACTGCTTGTCACTCTGAGCTGATGGTTTAGTGAATATGTTCATCCATCCTCCTTGAGTTGTTGATGGGTTTAGTTCTTCACATAGTAAATCTAGGTTTATATCTTAAAATGTGTAGCACAACGATGACTCAGGGTTTCTCTCCTTTCTGTTCTTCAGGTGATGTACCAGCTATGTGCCTGCTCTGATACATCTGGCCCAACTATGAGATACTTGAGAACCAGCCAGGATTTCTTGTTTTCTCAACTGCAACATTTGCCTTTTTCTAACAAAGGTAGGAAGCCATTATTTTCCCTTTCTATAATATATATTTGGTTTTTTGTTTTTAAGATTTATTTATTTATTTAAAAGGCAGAGCTATAGAGAGGCAGAGGCAGAGGCAGAGGCAGAGGTAGAGAGAGAGAGAGAGAGAGAGGTCTTTCATCCACTGGTTCACTCTCCAGATGGCTACAACGGCCGGAGCTGAGCTGATCTGAAGCCAGGAACCAGCAGCTTTTCCGGGTTTTCCACACAGGTGCAGGAGCCCAAGAACTTGGGCCATCTTCCACTGCTTTCCCAGGCCATAGCAAAGAGCTGGATCGGAAGTGGAACAGCCAGGACTCGAACCGGCTCCCTTATGCGATGCCGGCACTGCAGGGGGTGGCTTTTACCCACTGCACCAGAGCGCCAGCCCCACTATAATATATTTGTAAGTCCACAATGAATGATTTAATTTCTATAGTGTTTGCTACAGAGCAGTTACAGTATTTGTGGAAGTCTGGTTTCATGTTGTTACTTTCCTTATTTTATTTGGTATTTTACAACTGAAAAATTTTTTGCTTAGTATATTTTTTAGCGATGTATTTATTTGTTTGGAACTCTTAGCACAGAAGGGGAGAGAGAGAAAAAGAAAGAGATCCATCTGCCATCTCCTGATTCACTCCCCAGTTGGCCTCAAGGGCCATGCCTGGGCCAGGCTGAAGCCAGGAGCTTCATGCAGGTCTCCCATGTGGTTGGCAGGGGCCCAAGCACTTGGACCATCCTCTGCTGCTTTTCCTAGGCCGTTAACAAGAAGCTGGATTGGAAGTGGAGCAGCCCAGACTTCAACTGGTGCCTAGATGGAATGCCATCTTAAACCCACTGTGACACAGTGCCAGCCCCCTCTTTTGGTGTCTTAATTAAACATATTTATGGGGTACAGTGTGATAGTTCAGTATATGTATTCAGTATGTGAAGATCAAATCAATTTAGTTAGCATTTACATTTTAAACTTTTTTTTCAAAAAGCTTTTGATTAGCACTTAATAATTATACTTATTTTGGGATACATTACAATGTTACCATAAATGTATGCAGTGTGTACTAATCAAATCAGAGTAGTTAATGTTTCCTTCTCTTTGTCATTAATTTATGTTTAGTCTTTGAGCTCTTATTACTTTGGTTTGCTTCTGTAGTTTATACTAGGAAGTCTGATATTTTAGTTGTTAATATGAAATTATTTAAATATAGTGTATCATGAATGAAATTTGATTCTTTTACTA
The DNA here is from genome assembly GCF_964237555.1 of Oryctolagus cuniculus. Lineage (NCBI taxonomy): Eukaryota > Metazoa > Chordata > Mammalia > Lagomorpha > Leporidae > Oryctolagus > Oryctolagus cuniculus. The sequence goes on from NC_091434.1 coordinate 171,422,705, forward strand.
ACAAATAAAATTTAAATGATAATGATATGATGGAAGTTTAGATATTTTTGAGTGAAAGCTATTTTATAGAAATTCCTAATTTACTTTTGTTTCTTATGTGTTTATTGAAATGAATTCAGCTGTTGAAATGAAAAGTTGAAAACTAATTATGATAGAAATCATATATAACTTAGTTTAGTGATTTGACTGACAGTTCCAGGTTAAGTTTTATCAGGATACAACTTTATTTTTTTTATTGACCTCTCACAATTTTTAAGAATTAAACAGTGGTGGTCTGTTGAGTTTTTTAAAGGTTTATTTTGAATCATTTCTGTTTTAGGAAATTACAGCTCACACATTTCACAAGTAAATTTCCATGAGTAGCAAATTGTCAACTTCTAAATTATTTTATTTGTTAAAATTTATTTTTATATATTTATTTTTTGAAAGGGCCTGGAACTCGCCTTCCCTGTATTTATTTATTTTTTATTTATTTGAAAGGCAGAGGAGGCAGAGAGGGATCTAGAGAGGTTTCACATCCGCTGGTTTTCTCCCCAAATGGCTGCAATGGGTGGAGCTGTGCCGATCCAAACCAAGTACCAGGAGCTGCTTCTGGGTCTCCCTAATAGGTGCAGGGGCCCAAGGACTTGGGCCATCTTCCACTGCTTTCCCAGGCCACAGCAGAGAGCTGAATCAGAAGTGGAGCAGCCAGGACTCGAACTGGCGACCATATGGGCAGCTGCTTTACCTGCTATGCCATGGTGCAGGCCCCTCAAACTTGCTTTTTAGAGTAGTGATGTATGACCTTGGAGTGTTATCTAATGGCAAAGAGTTTTCCATTTCATTTTCATAATGATTTTTAGTTTTGAGATTTTGTTTATGTAAAAAACTTTTAGAAACCCTCATTTTATATCTAATCCCAAAGAATAGCTAATATCAAATCTTTAATGATATGTGCTTTTCAAAAATTAACTTAGCTTTGCTAAAATTATGAATTTTATTATTATTAGTTATTCGAAGAATTTCATGTTTATACTGTTACAATTTAGGACTCAAGTAATATCAGAGTAATTCTCACCCTTAAATATATTTGAAACCAAATGTCCTTAATTATCTTGATGTCATAAAATTATGTAATTTAAGTTTATTTTAGTATGTTTCATAAAATCAAAATCATGAACTGTGGTAGTTTTTATACAAGTTACGTATTTGAAAATTACTTTTCTTCAGTTTGTAAAAGTATGAGAGACTCAGATGATCTTTTTGAAATTATCCTTGTAATGAAATCATGATTCTCTTTTGTTCTTTATTTGCTTTAGCTCATCATTTGAAGACATATACTAACTTGTTTCTTTTTCCCTTTCTAATTTCATGAGTGTTAATGTTGCTAAGTTTCATGAGCGATTGACTTTCTTACTTGGGAAAATATTTGATGAATTTTGGAATTCAAAGCTCCTTTGTTCTTGTGCTATTACTCTGATAAATGAAATTAATGTTTAAATTCCAGAATATGAAATATCTATGCTGAACCAAATGTCATGGCTTATGAAGACTGCCTCAATAGAACTAAGGGTAACTTCTCTCAATCGTCAACGGTCACATACCCAGAGGCTCCTGCATCTCCTATTGGATGACATGCCGGTGAAACCATACTCAGGTGGATATTGGCATTTGTTTCATTATGCTGTTGACTGGTCTTGTGAATGAATGCAAGCACAAATCTGAGTCTTGTGCTTAGGATGTGATGACAGAGCAAAACGGTTCTTCCCACATTTAAAAATAGGTTTCCATAGCACAAAAAATTTTAAAATCATCACATCATTGTCACTTTATTGTCTTAAGCGTCCACATTAAATAATACCATAGTCATTGTGTACAAAATATGCCGTGGCGTTTGTGCATTGAGCCAGCATGACCTAAACTGTATCAGTATTATACATGGAAATTAAACATAAGCTCTTTAATTAATCTCATTGGCATGATTGGATCTCACCACTTTTGTAAAGTGGATCTCTTGGGGAGAGAATTAGATGAATGTTGGTAGTTAACTATCAGTTTTAACTGTATTTGCAAGGGATTCTTGGATCTAGAAACAATGACGTAGAAATAAAGTAGAATGTTCTTCATTTTCTATCCATTATTATTGATGATCCAACAGATGGTGAAGGAGGAACAGAAGATGAAAATAGGTCTGTCTCTGGGTTCCTTCACTTTGACACTTCTACTAAAGGTAAGGCCCTTTGAATTGAGAATGAACTGATTTTATAGACATAAATTGCTTAAAACTTCATGGGATTATTGTTTCTGCAAATTCTGAACTGATATATAGAAAATTTGTGCACGGAGCTTGTGTGTGGTGTATCGGATCCTTTGGTGCTGGCATCCCATGTGGGCACTGGTTCAAATCCTGGCTGCCCACTTCCGATCTAGCTCCCTGTGAACGTGCCTGGGAAAGCAGCAGAAGGTGGCCCACGTGTTTGGGCCCCTTGCACATGTGGGAGACCTAGAGGAAGCCTCTGGCTCCTGACTTCGGATCCATCCAGCTCCGGCTGTTGTGGCCATCTGAGGAGTGAACCAATGGATGGAAGCACGCACGCTCGCTCTCTGTCTTCTCTCTCTCTCTGTCCCTCTCCCTCTCTCTGTAACTCTTCCTTTCAAATAAATAAATCAATCTTTTTTTTTGAAGAGAAGAAAAGTTGTACATGTATAAAGGATTATTTGTCACACATATCCTTCCTCCCTGCATTTTTTTTTAAAAAGATATATATTTAATTATTTGGAAGAGTTACAAAGAGAGGAAGAGGGAGGGAGGGAAGGATGGAGGGGCGAGAGAGAGAGAGAATTCTGCCATTGCTATCATTCCCCAAATGGCTACAACAACCAGGGCTGGCTAAATCCAGGAGTCAGAAACTTCATCTGGGTCTCCCATGTGGGTGCAGGGGCCCAAGCACATGGGCCATCCTCCATTGTTTTCCCAGGTGCTTTAGTAGGGAGCTCCATCAGAAGTGGAATAACCAGGAGTCTAACCTGCCCCCATATAGGATGCTAACACTGTAGGAGGTGGCTTAACCTGCTGCACCACAGCACCGGTTTCCTTTTTTTTTTTTTCCTTTTTCTTTTTAATTAATAGGACTATAGAATGGGAAAGAAAATATTTTTGTAAGCGGATATGGCAGATATAAAATCAAATTTAGATTTCAACACTGTCTTCTTCAGCCATTGCTCTTTGTGAACATAGCATTGTGTTTAAGAGTGAACCAAGTATGTTGAATTGCTCTTCTCAGTGTCCCAAGTAAAATTGAATTACTTATTATTTCTAGTACGTCGAAAAATTCTAAGTATCCTTGACTCCATTGACTTCAGTCAGGAGATTCCTGAGCCGTTGCAGTTGGATTTTTTTGATCGAACCCAGATTGAACAAGTTATTGCTAACTGTGAACACAAGAATTTACGAGGACAGACAGTCTGCAATGTGAAGGTAGGATTGCTTTAAAGGATCTGTAGTATCAAGTGAACCATCCGAAAAAAATATAAACTAAGCAGGATTTTTTGGTTTTTGTTTTGTTTTAATTTCTGTTAGAGATGTTAGTTACTAGCTTATTGGAGAGTTTGTCAAACAGCTGGGAAATCATATGCAGACCACATTTAAAGGTGAATGATAATTGGCCTTACCAGAAGGTGGACACTATCCAGGCCACTTGGGTTAACTTATCTGCCACAGAGGCTCTGTGGTCCCACTCTCTGGAATGTGAGAGACACCTAGTATTTTTGTCTCAAAATTAGTGCCATTGTTGGATTACATATGAAATCTCTTAAACTTTCCCTTCAGCAGAGTTGATAATAATTGCTAGATGTTCTTGTTCCAGTGAGTCACATGGGCTTGTTTCTCTTTTTTTTCTTAATTATATAGCTTCTTCATAGGGTTCTTGTAGCTGAAGTAAATGCTCTTCAGGGCATGGCAGCCATAGGACAGAGGCCTCTACTGATGGAGGTAAGTGATTACATATTGATTATATCTTAGTTTTAAAGTTTTAACTGTTGAATAGACAAAATCTTAAATTGACTTATAGTTCATTAGTTAGTAAACTACTTAAAAGACTGAACTTTATTCTTTCCCTTTTGATTTTATTTTTATAAACAGAACTGAAGTTAATGTCTAATATGCTGAAGTAACATTTCTGCTATTTATTAGGGATTTGCAGCCTGATTGTATTGATAGTAGACTTCACTTGTCCTTGTCAGTGTGGGAAGGGAGGGCTGCCTGTTCACACAGTGAGGAATTTGGGTAAGCGTTCAGGTGGGAAGAACCGTATACATGAACACATAGCTGACCAGATCAAAGGAAGAGGCAAAGAAATAAAATGTGTGTCAAGGAAGCTTGCTATTGAACTTAGGGTTTAGACAGTTCTAGTGCTCTGGAGAAGGTATAAGTAGACAGCTGCAAAGAGAAAGGAGATAGGGTTACAAAGCTTATTTCCACTTCTGTCCCCTGCCTTTCCTGTGCACACACACACCCCTATTGTTCTTCATAGCCCTGGCTCACAGAATAGCATGGAAAAGTATCTGCTGCCTGACATGCATATAGTAGTTTCCAAATAAATGGTTTCTTAGTAACTGGCAGTGTTGAAAATAGGAACCTGTTCATAACAAATGTTATTTGCTATGTATTAACCTTGTGATTCAATCTCTGTGGCTTTAGGAAATCAGCACTATTCTTCAGTATGTGGTAGGAAGAAACAAATTGCTGCAGTGTCTTCATGCAAAGCGCCATGCCCTGGAGTCTTGGAGGCAACTGGTGGAAATTATACTGACAGCTTGTCCCCAGGACCTCATTCAGGCAGAGGACAGACAACTGATTATTCGTGACATTTTACAAGACGTGCATGATAAGGTGACACTTCCCAAATTGCCTTATACTGCTGAACAAATACAGATACCATTTAAGCAAAAAGATTGTGGCACCCTAAATTTTTTCTGTTTTAGGTTAGGGGTAGAATAGGGCTGTATAATACCAATGTTAAAACTTTCCTTGAACAAAGAGATTAATTCTGCCCAATAGTGGCTCTCAACCAGACTGTGTATCAGAATTGTCTAGGGAGTCTTGTAAAAATACACAGAGCAGCTCCCACCCCAGACCTGTTAAGTGGGACTTTTTGCAAGGAGACCATTTACGTGATCTCTAAATAAATACATACACCTCACTGAGGAATTCTGATAGGCAGCCCTTCTGGTTGAGAACACTGGTCACCCATCATCACTCACTAGTCCCTTATCTGCCGTTTTCTGTCCATCGTTTGATTATCTGCAGTCAAGAAGAGGAAGAAGGGTGAGTACAGTACAGTAAGATTTTTAGAGAGTCCACATTCATGGAACTTTTGCTATAGTGTATTGGTAAAGCTATTTTATTAGTTACTGACCTCTTGCTATGCCTAATTTATCAAACTTTATCAGAAGAATGTATGTACAGAAAAAAAACATGGTATATATAGGATTTGAGGCTTTGGGCATCACCTGGGAGTCTTGGAACATATCCCCCAAGGATGGGAGTAGACACTATATTTAAATTTGTCCGTATATATTAGCTTTTTTTTCTTTTTCACAATTCTTTTTTGTTGTTTGTGAAGATTCACATATTTGTGTGAAAGGCAGAGTTACAGATAAAGAGGGAGAAGCAGAAGGACCTTGCATCCACTGGTTCATTTTCAAATGGCCACAGTGGCAAAGGCTGGGCCAGTGTCTCTCATGTGGGTACTGGGGCCCAAGGACTTGGGCCGTCTGCTGCTGCTTTCTGAGGTGCATTAGCAGGCAGCAGGATTGGAAGTAGAGTAGCCAGGGCTTGAACTGGCACCCATATGGGATGTGGACATCACATGCAGCAACTTAACCTGCTGTGCCACAACCCTGGCCTTTTTTTTTTTTTTTGACAGGCAGAGTGGACAGTGAGAGAGAGAGACAGAGAGAGAGGTCTTCCTTTGCCGTTGGTTCACCCTCCAATGGCCGCCGCGGCCGGCGCGCCGCGCTGATCCGATGGCAGGAGCCAGGAGCCAGGTGCTTTTCCTGGTCTCCCATGGGGTGCAGGGCCCAAGCACCTGGGCCATCCTCCACTGCACTCCCTGGCCACAGCAGAGAGCTGGCCTGGAAGAGGGGCAACCGGGACAGAATCCGGCGCCCCGACCGGGACTAGAACCCGGGGTGCCGGCGCCGCTAGGCGGAGGATTAGCCTAGTGAGCCGCGGCGCCGGCCAACCCTGGCCTCTTAATTCTTACATTGTTACAGTGTTGAAAAGCTAAATGTATATAAAACTTTTTGATGATCCTAGCTAAAACAATGATCCTCACTCTCGCTTTCCTTTGGCTTTAAGATACTGGATGACGAGGCAGCGCAGGAGTTAATGCCAGTGGTTGCTGGTGCTGTCTTCACCCTGACTGCTCACCTAAGCCAAGCCGTCCGCACGGAACAGAAGCAGACGTTAGTCTCGGGAGCCGGAGAGGCCCATTATGCTTTTATGCTTGACGATTTTTCCTCACCATCTTCAGCAGAGAGCCCACCAGTGGGTTTTGCTTCTATTGGAGATTCTTCGCTTCACATCATATTGAAGAAACTATTAGACTTCATTTTGAAGACAGGTTTTTTTCAGCTGAATGCTCTATACATTACAACTTGGTATTTGTTTTGACTTCCATTGTAAAAAAGTGTTCACTTGACTCCATCCGTGTCTCCTCTCCCTAGGTGGTGGATTCCAGCGAGTGCGGACTCATCTGTATGGCTCTCTGCTGTATTACTTACAGATTGCCCAGAGACCAGATGAACCAGACACCTTAGAAGCAGGTAGAATAAGATTAATTCTTCATCTTGTTTTTTAGAGATGATTGCTTTAAAAAAAAAAAAGGTCACATCTTCTGACTAAGCACATCTGTAATAAATGAGCTGATACAATCATTAAAGTGTGTTCTCTGACCTGGAGGAAGAATGTGTGGTTTTTAAGGGTTATGATGACAGTGCATTGCTACTGTTAAAAAGAAAAAAAAATTCTAAAATAATACTGTAAGCTTTATATACTTTTGTAACTCCCTCACTTGCCTCCAATCCTACTGAACAATATGTTGTCCATAAACTGTACTGTATTTTCTTCCCTTTGTACTAAACTGTAGTACATATGTAATATATTATTCCATATAGAATAATACATATGGAATAATACATCCATTTCAAATGGATATAACTTTTTTTTTTTTTAGATTTATTTATTTACTTGAAAGTCAGAGTTACACAGAGAGAGAAGGACAGGCAGAGAGAGAGAGAGAGAGAGAGGTCTTCCATCCACTGGTTCACTCCTCAGATGGCCACAATGGCTGGAGCTGCACCGATCCAAAGCCAGGAGCCAGGAACTTCTTCAGGTCTCCTACGTGGGAGCAAGGGCCCAAGGACTTGGGCCATATTCTACTGCTTTCCCAGACCATAGCAGAGATGTGGATTGGAAGTGGAGCAGTCGGGACGAGAACCAGCACCCATATGGGATGCCAGCACTTTAGGCGGCGGCTTTACCTGCTATGCCACAGCGCCAGTCCTAGATGTAACATTTAACCATTTTCCTTATTCATGAGCACTTAAATTTTGTCTAATTTTTTCCTGTCATGAAAGTGCTGTGTCAGGTAATTCTTTCATATGCCTGCATTTCTCAGGAAGGATGCTTTAAGATCGAATTTCCATATCAAATAGAGTTTGCTCATTTTTATTTGAACAGGTTATATCAGATGGCCTTCTAAATAGGCACTACCAGTTTAAATTCTTTAACAGTATACAAAAATCTTTGTATACTGGTAGGAGATTTTCTTTGAACAAATTACAAAGCTTAGAATTTCTTGGTCAAAAGATAGACATATTTTAAACAGTATTGATAAATGCTGGTCTCTAAAATGTAATTAGCATCTCTAATGGAAAAAAATAATCTAGGGGCCGGCGCTGTATCATAGCATGTAAAGCCGCCATCTGCAGTACCGGCATCCCATATAGGTGCCAGTTTGAGACCCAGCAGCTCCACTTCCGATCCACATCTCTGCTATGGCCTGGGAAAGTAGTAGAAGATGGCCCAACACCTTGGGCCCCTGCACCCACTTGGGAGACCTGGAAGAAGCTCCTGGCCCTGGCTTTGGATCGGCGCAGCTCCAGCCATTGCGGCCATCTGGGGAGTGAACAAGCAGATGGAAGACCTCTCTCTCTCTGCCTCTCTCTGCCTCTCCTCTCTCTGTGTAACTGACTTTCAAGTAAAATAAATAAAATTTTAAAAATAAAAAAAAAGCAATCAACCTACTTCTGAATTTAAAAAAAAAAAAAAAAAGGAATAATCTGGAATCTTTGGTTCCCGGAGAGGAAAACTGTTTTTAACTCTTCAGCAGACTGTTGAATATTACTCTATGCAGAGTTACTCTGCTGTTCCTTAAGAACATGCTGGAATCACCTTCTGGTAGTAGATGTCTTTGTACCCTTCTCATTTATGAGTGTTTGTCATTTTGTACAGATTCTTAACCACTATATATGTAAGGAATAGTGTATTTCATATTATCCTTGTAGTGGTTATATATAATGCCATGTAGTACCTTAGGAAGAACAGCCAAATGATAAATTTATAGAAAATGTAGTACCCATTTAAATGATGCATAACAATATTTTCAGTGTCGAGAAAAAAAACAGAATAATTCAGAAAGACGTTTTAAACAAACATGAACTTTTTTATTTTTAAGGATTTTTTTTTTATTTTATTAGAGTTACACAGAGAGAGAAGGTAGAGAGAGAGAGAGAGGGAGAGAGAGAGAGAGGTCTTCTATCCACTGGTTGACTCTCCAGTTGGTCGTAATGGCCGGAGCTGAGCCAGTCCAAAGCCAGGAGCCTCCTCTGGGTCTCCCATGTGGGTGCAGGATCCCACAGTCTTAAGGCCATCTTCCACTGTTTTCCCAGGCCATGGCAGAGAGCTGGATTGGAAGTGGAGCAGCCGGGACTTGAACTGGTGCCCATATGGGATGCCTGCACTATAATAAGCAGCACTTTACCCGCTACACCACAGTGCCAGCTCCACAGGAGCCTTTTCTGAGAAGATAATGGTGTGGGCTTTTGCACAGTGGTTAGATGCTGCTTGCAATGTCTGTGTCCCATAGTTCAGTGTGTCTTTAGTCTTGGCTTTAAGTAGTTGAATCCCTACGACCACAAGTGAGACCTGGATTGAGTTATGGGCTCCTGGCTGCAGTCTGTCCCAGCCCTGGTTGCTGTGGGCATTTCGGGACTGAGCCAGCGAATTGAAGATCTCTGCCTTTCAACTAAAATCAAAAAAATAAATTTTAGAGATAGAAAGAGTTATAGTAGAACTTCCCCATTCCAAACATCGTCCATGTTCTTCTCATTTTTTGGGGAAATTTATTTATTTATTTGAAAGGCAGAATTACAGATAGACAGAGACAGAGAGAAAGGTCTTCCATCCGCTGATTCACTCCAAATGGCCACAGCAGCCACAGCTGGGCTGATCTGAAGCAAGGAGCCAGGAACCTCTTCTGGATCTGCATCACAGAGTAAGGATCCAAGGACTTGGATCATCTTCTCCTGCTTTCCTGGGCTGTGGTCGAGAGCTGGATGGGAAGTGGAGCCCCCAGGACTTGAGTCTGTACCATGATGGCACTGCAGGTGGTGCTTTATCGACTATGCCACAGTACCAGCCCTTCTTTTTTCTTTTTCTTTTTTTTTTTTTTACATTCATTTAGTTGAGTTGGCATAATCACTGCTTAACCACTATGTGAAGCTATTAAAAACACGCTGTTTATGAGAAGTTAGCAAGATGGCAATTTGAAAACTTACATGTAGGTACAATGCCTGCAACACCAGCATCCCATATGAGTGCTGGTTAAGTCTTGGCTGCTCCACTTCCAACACTGCACCCTGTTAATGTGCTTGGGAAAGCAGCAGAAGGTGGCCCAAGTGCTTGGGCACCTGCATCCATATGGGAGACCAGAGGAAGCTACTGGCTCCTGGCTTCAGCCTGGCTCAGCTGCATCTGTTGCAGCCATTTGGAGAATGACCCAAGGGATGGAAGCTCTCTCTTTCTCCCTCTCTCTCTTTCTCTCTATAAAAATTAATCTTTAAAAAAAAAAAAAAACAAAGAAGTTCTATGTAGTAGTTAGGGAAGGAAGTCATGAGGTTGGTTTAAAATATGGGTTATTGCTTTATTTAATGTATTTAGAAACTTTTATAAGAGGTTTACATGAATCATAAAATGTGTTATCATGCCATTAATTATCATTGTATATTTAAATTACCTTTATAATGTGTGTGTTTTTTATTTTTAATAAGTATTTTGACCAAAATGATCAGGATTCTGATGGATAATTTTATCCATATTTTACTTGATTTCTCCTGGCTAAATTCTCAAGATCTCAATAAAATCACATTGGTCAGCAGGATAATTAGAGCATACTGTTTCTCTTAGAGTCTCATAATTCATTTTGATTTCTTTAAGAATGTCTTTTCCTGATACTGTTATTTTAATGTCCATTCATGAAATACGTACATTATGTTCTTTAAAAGGTCATGTGGCTTGACTCATTGGTTAGTGAGCCTTTGTGTACATTCAGTAATGCAAGGGTTTTTTTTGTTGCATATGAGGCATAATTGCTCACTTACTCATTTTTATTAGAGTATGCTTTCTATTTTAACTCCTTAGCTAAAAAAACAATGTGGGAAAGGCTGACGGCCCCTGAAGATGTGTTTAGTAAATTACAGCGAGAAAATGTAGCTATCATTGAGAGCTATGGTGCTGCCCTCATGGAGGTAGTCTGTCGAGATGCTTGTGATGGTCATGAGATCGGAAGGGTAAAGTACTTCTTGTTTGCTATTGTAACTGAGTATGTATTTTGACTTACTAAGCTACAAACTGAATCAGCTTTTGAAATGTATTACACATTGAGCACTTACTTTGTGTAACAGAGAATTTGCTTATTTGATAGGGACTTCTGTTTTGTTTATTCATATTTTTTTAAAGATTTTATTTATTTATTTGAGAAGTTAGAGTTACAGAGAAAGAGAGACAGAGAGACAGAGAGAAAGGTATTCCATCCACTGGTTCACCCCCCATACAACCAAAATGGCTACAGCTGAGCTGATCTGAAGCCAGGAGCTTCTTCTGGGTCTCCCACGCAGATGCAGGGGCCCAAGCACTTGGACCATCTTCCACAGCTTTCCCAGGCTATAACAGAGAGCTGGACTGGAAGAAGAGCAGCTGAGACTAGAACCAGCGCCCATATGGGATCCCCGTGCCACAAGCAGAGGCCTAGCCCTCTACACCACAGTGCCATCCCCTCTTCATATGTTTTGTTTAATTCTGTTTAGAATGTTAATTCAGAGCTTCCTCTCAGAATCATCTCTTTTGCTAATTTTGAGGTTGGCTGGGGTAATAACAGATTAAAACAGAAGAGATACTGCCTAAAAATGATTTATCCAGAATGCTGGATAAATTGCCTTTACACTGAGTTTATCTTTCTCTGCCTAAATCTTTGTGAGTGGGAACTTGCATTTATAGTTCTTTACAATATTGTGACATCCTAGAGATAACACTGAGAAGATAATTTTCTCCCAGTGGAAAATTATGTAGCAGTAAATCATGTTTTTGAAAACCACGGAAATATGGTTTTTAGAAAGAGGATATACATGTAGTAATATCTCAGTTATGTTTGAAAAATCCTTAAATTATTTTTAGACATAAAAAAACATAAACAGAAAACCCAAGAAAAACTGCCCAGAGATAGACCAAAAAGGATGAACTGTTTTCATTAGGTCTTATACTTCTCATGTAGTTTTCTAGGCTTTCTGTACTGAGTACATAAAACTGTACAATTAGGAAAAACAGCTATTTTTCAAAACTTCTTTAATAACTGATGTCTAGGTGATGGTAAAATATAGTCAGTGTCATTATCTTAATGTGTAGGTTTTGTTTTAGAAATGCAGTTTTACTGTGAAAATTTTCCTCTTCTTAATGAGTTGAGATTCTGGACCCATACATACAGTTTTCAACTTTAAAAAAAAAAAAAAAACAAAAAACAAAAAACGGAATTTTGTTGCAAGCAATAATTGCCATGAGAAAAGTTCTAAATATTTGCAGATAGAGACAGTTACTGTTGCTGATCCTATAAGTGAGCTCCACGTCTTAGACTTTGTTTCACTGTCTCTTCAGATGCTGGCCCTGGCTCTCCTGGATCGGATCGTCTCTGTGGACAAGCAGCAGCAGTGGCTTCTGTATCTTTCCAACAGTGGCTATTTGAAGGTCCTTGTGGACAGCCTGGTAGAAGATGACCGTACTTTGCAGAGTTTGCTCACTCCACAACCTCCCCTTTTGAAAGCCCTCTATACTTACGAATCCAAAATGGTAAGGCTTTGTGAATACCACTTGATTATTTCTTCTTGGGACTGAAGATATATAAAGAGAGTTTATGTGACATGCATCTTGAAGACTGTCTTCTGTGACACAAGCTGTCTTCAACTTTGGGGAGTTTTGCATCTGGGGAGCAGTGTCTACTGAGCGTGTGAAAGATGGATTGAAGTGGTCCTGGCAGGCTAGTTTGGTGATGGGGCTGCTGCGGTCACTAATGCTCCACGTGGAGGCAGCAGTGAAATTCACTCTGCATTGGCTGTTTGTTGAGAATTCCAGTGCTCTGGCTTGTACTTGCAATGCAGAATTTTCAACACAGAGACGTTGGCTCGGGCTCTATTTCGTTTCCTCTAAATCTGTTTTAATTTTGGTTCCTCCTGGTTGAACTTAACATGAATATCACAATAATGGAAGCACAGAAGTCTTAGACGCTTCTGTAACTCCTTTGTCTTTGTTCATTCATTGATCTGGCAAGTTTTCACTGAGTACCCAGTATGTGGCATGCATGGCACTGGGGACTGCAGACACAGCTGTGAGCAAAACAGAAATTTCTCTGCCCACATGATAATGACAGAAACTATTTCAGCTGAATTTTTAATTCACACAAGGCCCCATTTGCATTCAGTGTAGATATGTTGTACCTCTAATCCCTTATAAAAACTCAAGAAAGGCAGTATGTTGTGCCCGGATAGTTAGCCCAGTGGTGATCAAAGATGGAAAATATACCATGAGAGAGTCTCATTTCTATGTGAGGTCCTTTCTATGATTTCAGTACTGCTTTTTCTTCTGTGACTTCTTAGGCATTTCTCACAAGAGTGGCTAAGATACAGCAAGGTGCGTTAGAGCTGTTGAGATCTGGAGTGATCGTGAGACTAGCACAATGCCAAGTCTATGACATGCGCCCAGAAATGGACCCACAGGGGTAAGTGTCCATATAGGCCAGTTTGATAAAAGTCTGAGTAAAAGGTTATTAAGGAAATAACAAACATCATTTTCCCACTGGTTTATAGCTCTGTGTAGTATTCTGTCATTTTGATTTTCTTTGTGTGTTTGGTTATATTTCCCTGTCATTTCCTAATAAATGGAAATTGTTTGTAATAACAAAAAGTAAATAGGGGCCCAATGCTTTCCATTTTAGATCAATAATAGAAGAGAGAATGTGGGAAAGAATTTTGTTATTAAATGTGTTCCTTCCCCACATTTTCTTCTTTTAAGATTTTATTATTTATTTGGAAGGCAGAGTTACAGAGAGGCATAGAAAGAGAGAGAGGTCTTTCATCTGCTGGTTTACTCCCCAGATGGCCGCAGAGGCTTTTACCTGCTATGCCACAGCCTCGGCCCCACCTTGTTTTCTTATTCAGTAGAACTACTTGTTTTCTGTTATAGTGGTCTTTTAAAGTATTACAGTGAAATTATAATTTGTTACAGATTTCAAATTCTTTTTTATTTATTTATTTTTTTGACAGGCAGAGTGGATAGTGAGAGAGAGAGACAGAGAGAAAGGTCTTCCTTTTCTGTTGGTTCACCCCCCAGTGGCTGCTACGGCCTGCGCACTGCGCTGATCCGAAGCCAGGAGCCGGGTGCTTCTCCTGGTCTCCCATACGGGTGCAGGGCCCAAGCACTTGGGCCATCCTCCACTGCACTCCCAGGGCATAGCTGGACAGGAAGAGGAGCGACCAGGACAGAATCCGGCGCCCCGACTGGGACTAGAACCCGGGGTGGTGGTGCCGCAGGCAGAGGATTAGCCTAGTGAGCTGCGGCGCCAGCCCAGATTTCAAATTCTTGATGATTTGGATAAGATTTCAAGGTTTATGATTTTTTCTCCTCATTTGGACATTTTACTTCCTGGTCAATTATAAAGCTTTAGATGACATTGTTTTCCAGTATTAGTAATTTCTCAGTTAAATTTTAATACAAAAGCTTTGAGTTGAAATATTTTTTTTTTCGTCTGTGTGACTGCAGCAGGTACTTGGGCTACTCGTGTAGGAGACTCAGATAGAGTTCCAGGCTCCTGGCTTCGGCCTGGTCCAGCCCTGTCTAGTGCAGCCATACTTTCAAATAAATAAACAATTCTTAAAAAAAAAAAAAAAAGAAAAGCCAAGAGATTTTATACCCTCCTTTTAACTTTTATTTTAATTTTCTATAATGGACAGTGTATGTTCATTTTTGGCTTAGCCAATGGAGAGGGAAATTTGGGTGAAGTAGCTTGTTTTTATCTATTTCTTACAACCTCTGTGGCCCAATGAAACATTTAGAGAAGAATCAATATGTTTGGGAAGTTTTAAACATTGGCTTTCCAATTATGCAAGCTTTTCTTTGTAAGAGTTTTCAAAATTAACACTGTTTTTTTACTAAGATACAGGTTTATATTTTTAATTTATATAAATTTATTTGAAAGAGATGAAAATCTTCCATCTGCTGGTTCATTCCCCCAGTGCCTACAACAACCAGAAGCCAGCTACTCAACTTGGTGTCCCTCATTGTTGATAAGGACCCAGCCACTTAAGCTGTCCCCTGCCTCCTCCATGTCCACATGAGCAGGAAGCTGGAGCCAGGAGGGAGACTGGGACTTGAATCCAGGGACTCCCATATATGGGATGAGGGTGTCCTAAGAGACATCTTTCACTGTTGTGCCAAAAACCTGCCTCCAAATAGATGGTGTTTTGAATCACTGATAATCCAAGCAGAGTGAACAGTAGCTTCATATTTCAATTGGCTGGCTGTTACTCATTTGCCATTTAAAAGGTAGTTGTTAAGAATGTATCTCGGCCGGTGCTGCGGCTCACTAGGCTAATCCTCTGCCTTGCGGCGCCGGCATCCCAGGTTCTAGTCCCAGTCAGGGCGCCGGATTCTGTCCTGGTAGCCCCTCTTCCAGGCCAGCTCTCTGCTGTGGCCAGGGAGTGCAGTGGAGGATGGCCCACGTGCTTGGGCCCTGCACCCCATGGGAGACTAGGAGAAGCACCTGGCTCCTGGCTTCGGATCAGCGCAGTGCACCGGCCGCGGCGGCCATTGGAGGGTGAACCAATGGCAAAGGAAGACCTTTCTCTCTGTCTCTCTCTCTCTCACTGTCTACTCTGCCTGTAAAAGGTATCTCAAGGGCAGGGATTGTGGTATAGTGGCTCAGGCTGCTGCTTGGGTTGCCCACATCCCTCATCAGAGTGCTTAGGATCAAGTCTGGGCTGCTTCTGATGCCAGCTTCGCTAGTGGGCACCCTGGGAGGCAGCAGGTGCTGATGACTCAAGTACTTGGGTCCTGCCCCCCACAAGGGAGGCCCAGATGGAGTTTCCTGCTCCTGGCTTCAGCCTGACCCAGTCCTGGTTGTTGTGGGCGTTTGGGGAGTGAAACCGCAGATAGACGATAAAGCATGCATGGTTGCTTGCTCTTTTTCTATGCCTTTTAAATAAATAAAAATAAACGAACTTTTTAAAAGAAGACTGTACCTTACTTGTTGGAATGTTGCTCCCTTCTTGCTTGTTGACATGAATCAAGGATGTTTGGCATGAGAGATCACCCAGTGTTCATCCCTACGCCGGTGGATCGCTACCGTCAGATCCTCCTTCCAGCCCTCCAGCTGTGCCAGGTCATCCTCACATCCAGTATGGCCCAGCACTTGCAGGCAGCAGGGCAGGTAAGGTGAATCTTTATTCAGGAGGCTATACCGAGCAGAGCTAGGTATAAAAAACAGGCCCCCAGGTGGGCATTGTGGCACAGCAGCTTAAGCTGCCTGCATCCCATATCGGAGTGGCGGTTCGAGTCCTGGCTGCTCTGCTTCTGAACTGGCTCACTGATAGTGCACCCAGGAAGCAGCAGAAGCATGGCTGTGGTACTTGGGGCCTTGCCACCAGCTAGGGACACCTAGATGGAGCGCCTGCCTCCTGGCTTTGGACTGGCACAACTCTGTTCCTTTTTCCTTCTGTCACTCTGCCTTTGAGATACCTTCATAAATAAACAACTCTTTTTTGTTTTTTAAGATTTATTTTTATTTATTTGAAAGAATTAGAGAGGTAGAGACAGAGAGTTCTTCCATCTGTTGGTTCACTCCCCAAATGACTGCAAAGGCTGGAGCTGGGCCGATCTGAAGCCAGGAGATTCTGCCAGGTCTCCCATGTGGGTACAGGGACCAAGGATTTGGGCCATCCTCCACTGCTTTCCCAGGCCATAGCAGGGAGCTGGGGGAGCTGGCTTGGAAGTGAAGCAGTGGGACTTGAACTAGCTCCCATATGGAATGCCGATGTTGCAAGCCAGGGCTTTAACCTGCCGTGCCACAGTCCTGGCCCCAAATAAACAAAGTTCTTAAAAAATAACTAAATAAGGAAACAGGCTCCTGTACTTTACTCTGATCTTGCTTTGGATTTTATCTTTGATCTGTTTCTGTATTTTGATTTGAATAAAACACTGTAATTAATTAGTAAAATCATGAAATGGAGAGCAAGTGATTGAAACTTGCTCTTTTATAAGTGAAAACAGTTATAATGAGGATAAGCTGGCTTCCAAGATGTAACTTAATCAGATTTATTCAGAGAAATGTGTGTTGTGCTTTGCAAAAAATACTGAATATAGATGATAACACAGTAATTTAAAGAAATGAATTTTTTATCAAAATTTTTTCTTTAAACACCAGAGATTATCATATTTCGATGAAACCTTCAATCAAACGTATGCATTTGTTTTTATACTTCAACAAGAGAATTAGACAAAAAATTTTGTTACTGTAGTCAGTGTCATGGAGCAGCTCCTTAGTTCAGTAGTCATTTACCCACCTACTTATTTTAAGTTCTTGTGCTAGCGGTCATATAATGGTTCTAACACAATAGTTATATTAAACTCTTCTAGAGCAGACTTTAAATGCTTGATTTATAAATTTTAATATGATCCTTATCTTTAGATTTCTTGTGGATTTTAGTGTAATTGCTTCCTGAAAAAATAAACTTACATGTAGGAAACAGTCTCTGATTCTCATGCTGAATTACATGCTTCAGTATTATTGTGATGCATTATGCATTTATAATAAAATTTTCTCTTTCTCCTCCTCCTGTTTCTCCTCCTTTTCCATTGCCTAGGTGTTGCAGTTTCTCATTTCGCATTCAGACACCATCCAAGCCATTCTGCGCTGTCAGGATGTTAGTGCTGGGTCTTTGCAGGAGCTGGCTCTGCTGACAGGAATTATCAGTAAAGCCGCACTTCCTGGTGAGTTGATTGTGCTGAATGGACTGATTTATTTGAAAGGCAGAGAGAGAGAGAGAGAGCGATATCTCCCATCTGCTGGTTCACTCCCCAGGTGGCCACAATGGCTGGAGCTGGGCCGATCTGGAGCCAGGAGCCAGGAGCTTCTCCCTGGTCTCCACATGGGTGCAGGGGTTCAAGGACTTGGGTCATCTTCAGCTGCTTTCCCAGGTCATAGCAGAGAGCTGGATCATCAGTGGAGCAGCCAGTCTTGAATCGGCGCACTTATGGGATGCTGGCACTGCAGACAGCAGCTTTACCTGCTCAACCACAGCGCCGGCCCCCTCAATGGACTTTTTTTTTTTTTTTTTTTTTTAATTTTTTGAGAGGCAGAGTGGACAGGTGAGAGAGAGAGACAGAGAGAAAGGTCTTCCTTTTGCCGTTGGTTCACCCTCCAATGGCCGTTGCAGCCGGCACATTGTGGCCAGCGCACCGCGCTGATCCGATGGCAGGAGCCAGGAGCCAGGTGCTTCTCCTGGTCTCCCATGGGGTGCAGGGCCCAAGTACTTGGACCATCCTCCACTGCACTCCCTGGCCACAGCAGAGAGCTGGCCTGGAAGAGGGGCAACCGGGACAGAATCCGGTGCCCTGACCGGGACTAAAACCCGGTGTGCCGGCGCCACAGAGCAGAGGATTAGCCTAGTGAGCTGCGGTGCCGGCCATCCCTCAATGGACTTTTAAGAATTCTTCACTGACTGATATACTTGACAGATACATGTGCTCATTATAAAAAAGCTTTACAAAGTCATGCTACCTAGAGATGAACAAATGTTAGCATTTGATCAATATAATTTCTTTTTCTTCTTCTTAAAAAAAAAAAAAAAAAAACACACACACACACAACAAAAAACCAAGGCAGCCACTGTGGCATAGCAGGTAAGGCCACCTGTGTCGCTGCATCCTGTGTGGGCACTGGCAAATGTATCTTTCTCTCTCTGTCATCGCTGCCTTTCAAATAAACAAATTTTTTAAAACAAGGTTTATTTATTTCATTTGAAAGGCAGAGTTAGAGAGAGGTCTTCCATCTACTGATTGACTCCCAAATGGCCACACAGCCAGAGCTGGGCTGCTCCGAAGCCTGGAGCTTCCTTTGGTTCTCCCACATGGGTGCAGGGGCCCAAGTACTTGGGCCGTTCTCCACTGCTTTCCTAGGTGCATTAGTAGGGAACTGGATTGGAAGTAGAGCAGTGGGGACTCGAACTGGTGCCCACATGGGATGCTGGCACCACAGCGCCTGCCCCAGTCAATATCCTTTCAAACATTGCTCTATGTATATGGGGCATAACAGATGTTACTTATGAGAGTGGAATTGCCTTTTACGTGCTATTTTAGAAAATATTTAATTTTATTTGAATTTAGCAGATTTGAAAAAACTTACTAATGAGAAACAGGAGGAGTTACTGGATTCTAGATAACTGTTTCTTTGCTACTGAATACAGAAATATTTGCTCTTAAAAGATCACTATAATTAAGAAAAAAAAGTTTATGAACAATAAACAATTATTGATATGATTTGATCACTTTTTCCCTCCATGTAATCTCTATTATGTGTCAATTTTAGAATCATTTAACTCCTTCATGTGAAAGATGAAGTGATAATTTTTTAAAATGTTTATTTTCATTTGCTTGAGAGGCAGAGTCACATACACACAAATCCAGAGAGAGAGAGAGAGAGATCTTCCATCCTTAATCACTTCCCAAATTTCCACAAAAGCCAGGGCTGGGCCAGCCCAAAGCCAGAAGCCTGGAGCTCCAGCCAGGTCTTCCCCACAGGTGGCAGGGGCCCAAGTACTGTCATGTGCTGCTCCCAGCTTGCATTAGCAGGAAGCTTACTTGAAGTGGAGTAGCTGGGACTAGAACCAAGCACTCTGATAACGGATGTGGGTGTCTCCAGCAGAGGGTTAACGCACAGCACCACAAGACCCACTCCCTATGATGAATTTTTTTGTTCTGCCTCTTCCACCTTCAGATTGTTTGTTTATATCATTTTTATTTTGTTAAGTTTTATAACATTTACACTCAGTCCTGCAAACACACAGTGTCCTCAGCTGTTAATTATAGTGGTATTGTTACATGGATTCACTGCAAAACACCACTTCTTCCTTTATTTTGATTTATATCTTGGTATTTTTAATTTATAATATACCCCTCTCCTCAAGAAGAAAAAATACTCGGAATTCTCTAATGTAGGAATATCTAAAGGTTGCTTTGTTCTTTGGCAACGTCATCACCAATTATGATTTTTTTAAAAAAAATTTATTATTTTATTTGAAAGAGTTACAGGGAGAGAGAAGGAGAGGCAGAGAGAGAGAGAGATATCTTCCATCTGCTGGTTCACTCCCCAGTTGGCTACAATGGCCAGGGCTGCTGGCCTCACAGGTGGCGGTTGAACCTGCTGCGCCACAATACTGGCCCCAGTGTTTGACATTGTTAAAGAGGTGAAAGAGAAAGTATTTACTGTTGAATTTAGAAAGTTTTACTTTTTATGGTAATAAATAAAAGATTTTTTTGAAAATTTTTAAAATGCCTTTTGAAATTAGTTTAATCTAGACTTTAGATTTCATCTAATTGTACATGTGCTGGTGTTACTAATTCATAAAAGGCACTTACAGTCTGTGAAATCA
This sequence comes from Oryctolagus cuniculus, assembly GCF_964237555.1. Classification (NCBI taxonomy): domain Eukaryota; kingdom Metazoa; phylum Chordata; class Mammalia; order Lagomorpha; family Leporidae; genus Oryctolagus; species Oryctolagus cuniculus. Next base: position 171,442,937 of record NC_091434.1, read on the forward strand.
TTTCTCAAAATAATTTCATGGAAAGATCTGTTCAGGCTCATAAAAACTAAAATATCAGATCCATGCTTCCTAGCTTTTTATGCTCTTATTATAAAACTAAATTTAAAAGCATTCTAAATTTTATAGGTATATTAAGTGAACTTGATGTTGATGTAAATGAAGGATCACTAATGGAGCTCCAGGGACATATTGGGAGATTCCAGGTAACTGTTTCTTACATCTTCAAATGGGCATCTGCTTCCTGGATTGGGGCTGCCTCTCTGAGCTGCTGTAATTCACTGTCTGCATAACGTGCCAATAGAGCTACTACTTGATTTTCCGACTTTGGAAATCGTCTTTTGACTTTGCATAGAGGAGGATGTGAGAATTTAGAGGTTTTGTGTGTGTGTTTATGAGATTTATTTTATCTGTTTCAAAGAGTTAAGAGACAGAGAGGTCTTCATCTGTTGGTTCACTCCCCAAGTAGCTGCAGCTGCTGGAGCTGAGCTGATCCGAAGCTAGGAGCCAGGAGCTTCTTCCAGGTCTCCCATGTGGGTGCTGGGGCCCAAGCACCTGGACTGTCCACCACTGCTTTCCCAGGTGCATTAGCAGGGATCTGTATCAGAAGTGGAGCAGCCGTGACTGGAACCGACACCCATATGGAATCCCAGCGCTGCTGGCCCCAAATTTAGAGGTGTTTTTGAGATTTGTTTATTTGAAAGGCAGAGTTACAGAGAGGAGGAGGCAGAAAGAGAGAGAGATATCTTCCATCCGCTGGTTCACTCCCCAGATGGCTGCAATGGTCGCAGCTGAGCCAATCCAAAGCCAGGAGCCAGGAGCTTCTTTTGGGTCTCTCGTATGGGTGCAGGGGCCCAAGTACTTGGGTCATCTGCTGCTGCTTTCCCAGTTGCATTAGCGGGGATCTTGATTGGAAGTGGAGCAGCCAGGTCTCAAACTGACACCCATATGGGATGCTGGCACCATAGGCAGAGGATTAACCTATTGGGCCACAGCACCAGCCCCTAACGTGGTATATTTTGAAATCATACTGTCAGCTCTCCAGAAAGAGTTGAGCTCTCACTACAAAAACCACAAACCCTGGGTTTTTCAGTCTTCCAACTTTTTCATTGGTTGGCTGAGTTAGTAGATGTCACATTACCTTACAGTGATCCCATTCTGTGGAGTTTGTTCTTTAGATTTCCTTCAAGAAAGGGACATTGTTAATTTTAAACACATTCAGTTAGAATGTAACAAAATGTCTTTTTCTTTCTTAGCGCCAATGTTTGGGACTACTTGGTCGCTTTGGTGGCTCTGACAGACTACGTCAATTTAAATTTCAAGATGATAATGTGGAGGGAGATAGAGTGAGCAGGAAAGATGAGATTGAACTGGCTATGCAGCAGGTAAGAGGGGTGAGAATTGGAAAGCATTCTGTAAGGCTTCTGAGGTGGGCACAATTTGTTAAGGGTAGCAGATGTGAGTCATTTTACCAATTGATTCATAACCTTGTTCACTTTTGAATCTTGATTTCTCTGGCTTTATGGCATTTTGGCAGCTAATATTTTTTTTTTTTTTTTTACTGCTTTTCTTCCATTGCAGATTTGTGCTAATGTAATGGAATATTGCCAATCACTCATGTTACAGAGTTCTCCTCCCTTCCAGCATGCTGTGTGTCTCTTCACCCCTAGCCTTTCAGAAACGGTTAACAGAGATGGATCACGGCAAGGTGAGTCCAGTCTTTTCTCAGTGGAACTAAGTTGCTGTGACTACGACACAGCTCTCTTATCTTGGCCTTAATGTGATATATTTTTTTCTTTACAAGTCAATAATGGAAAAATTTTAAAATGGCGTTTAAAAGAAACTATGGGTGGGGTGGTGGCATTTGGCACAGCAGCCTAAGTTGTTGCTTGCAATACCTGCATCTTATATCAGAATTCCTGGCATGGAGGCTCTTTCTGTTCCTGTGTGTCTCTTTCTGTCTGCCTTTCAAATAAAAATGTAGGGTAAAAAGTATGAGAAGAACTATTGTCAGACCTATGTGTAAAAAAGCTGAAAAGAATAGAGAAATTCAAGATTTCCTGAGGATAAGTGTGGAAGAGCCATGTGGGAGGGAACAGTTTTAAATATTACTTGAGATTCCAAAGAAATTCTCAGGGACTGGAGAGTAAGCTCACTGGATGAAAAATACAAAAATATAACAGATAGGTTTGTATGTTAAATCATGTTAAGCTGAATTCAGTGTCTAAATTGGGTTTTCTATTATAGTTCCAAATTTCTGTAGCAAAAGAGTAAAATTTAGGTCTTCAGCAAGCTAACTTAAGTATGTGATTTCCTAATGACCCAGCAGGGAAGATTTGGAATACGGCTCGGTTAAAGCTGTTACCCTTGGTTGTGGTAATGGAATGGACTGCTGGTGATTTCAGGAAGCCTCTGGTAATCTTCTAGTTAGTAGGATTAATTTTAATTGACATTATTTACATACAAAGCAATTCACCTATTTTAGGAATACAGTTTGAATAATTTTTGTAATTAAATATACAGATGTGTAAGCACTAGAGCAGTCAAAATAGAGAAATAATTTCCTCTTTCTAGAAGGTTTCTCTTGCCCTGTTACATCTGATAACTTCCTCTGACTCCTGGCCCAGGCATCTACTGTTCTGCCGTTGGCAACAGTAGTTCTGCTTTTCCCCACCAGTGTCTGTTCCTGTTGTGTTATGTGTAGGTTGTTTAGTTTTCTGCTGTAGGGTGGGAAGGGGAGCAGGATTTCATCTGGCATGTTCTGTTTGTCACATGTGGAAGAAGACCTTAATTAAGCTAATAAGATAGCTTTACATAATACGTTTATTCAGTGATTGGTTTGGAATAGACTTAGGCGAGTATGTCTTAAAGAAATGTGGGAAATAGCCATAAATACTCACTAGAATTTGGGATAGGCGTTTGGTACAGTGGTTAAGCTACTGCCTGGGGAAGCTGCCTCCCATAGCAGAGAGCCTAGATTTGAGTGTTGGCTCTGTTCCTGATTCAGCCTCTGCTGCTGTGCACCCTGGGAGGTAACAGATGATGGGTCAAGTACCTGGGTCCCTGCCAGTTACATGGAAGACCTGGATTGAGTTCTCGGCTCCTGCTTTGACCTGGCCCAGCCCTGTTGAGCCTTTGGGACGTAAACCAGTAGATGCGGGAGTACATGCACTCTCTGTTTCTCTCCATTTCAAATAAGTAGAAAATAATTTTTAAGAAAAAGATTTATTGTTATATTCTATGTGATAAATCATTTAGACTGGAAATATGAAACAATCCCTAAGCCACTGTCTGCAGTATCCTCATTCCTTATGGGTACCAGTTCAAGTCCTGGCTATTCCACTTCGATCTCAGCTCCCTGCTAATGCTCCTGGGAAAGCAGTGGAAGATTGTCCAAGTCCTTGGGCCTCTGCACCCACATAGGAAACCTAGAGGAAGCTCTTGGCTCCTGGCTTCGGCCTGGTCCAGCCCTGCCGTTGCAACCATCTGGGGAGTGAACCAGCAGATGGAAGATCCCTTTCTCTCTCTCTCTCTCTGTCTCTGTCTCTGTCTCTGTCTCTATCTCTGTATGTGTGTATGTGTTTCCCTCTCTCTGTAATTCTGACTTTACAATAAAAATAAATAAGTCCTAAAAAAAGGAAAGGCAAATCATTTTGCTATTCAAATGGAGTGGTTATAGTAAAAGGCTTGTTAAAGTTTAAATGCAGTTACATTTTTAAAATATTTCAGTTTCTGTTCTCCCTGTTTCTTTGGAAGAGTGTCTTTGAACTGGGAATTCAGTAGCCAGGAAGATACAGACTAGAAGTGAGTCCATATGGGGTAGGTGTGTGGCACAGCAAGCTGGCCACCACTTGTGATGCCTGCATTCCATATTGGGTTACCAGTTTGTTTCCAGGCACCTCCGCTTCCAATCCAGCTTCCTACTAATTCCTTCTAGGAGGCAGTGGGTGGTGGCTCAAGTACATGGGCCTCTGCCACTCACACAGGAGACCTGGGCTCCTGGGTTTGGCTCATCCCAGCCCTGGCTGTTGCTGGTATTTGGGGGAATGGGAGAAAAAGAAGTGAATTCATATAGCTAGAGCTCTCCAGTGAGTCAGGTTTTTCAGCTGGGGTCAGGAACCCCAGGTTTGCATATGTGTTTTGTATGTTTGTGTGGGGAGGAATGGGAATGAATTTAAAGGTTTATAACTTTCATAGAGTTCTCAAAGAGATCTTCACACAATATAAAGTATAACCTGCCCATGTCTACTTTTAAAAGCACTGACAAATTTCTTTGTCCTCTTAAGGTCCCCTGTACCGGGTTACAGCAGCTTTTAGCCACTTGTTTGAACTTTTGAACTATCAGTGGTATTTAAAAGTAACCTTGGGTTGGTTTTAATAATAGTTTACTTGCCCTAAATTCCAGAGTAGCCCTTGTTTTACAGCAGGTATTTTGAAAGTCATGTAAGCTACTTGTAAGTAGAATGTTGCTTTATATCGTCAATTCTATTAGATTCCCAAGCTCCCGTGGTTCCATATTGGCGCCTGCCTGGTTTGGGCATTATCCTCTACCTGCTGAAACAGAGTGCTAATGATTTCTTCAGCTATTATGACAGTCATCGGCGAAGTGTCAACAAGCTCCAGAATGTAGAGCAGCTTCCTCCAGATGAGATCAAAGAGGTATGAATCTTAATGAGCTTTGGGGACTTGGGAAATTGTTGCTTTTTACCACTGACGGGCCAGGCCTCAGACTTGGGAAGAAAGATGCTGTCGTTGTAGCAACAACCTCATAAGCATAGAATCTCTTGACCAGAAAACACACTCAGCAAAATAGAAAGGCAGCTGACCTTTGAACAGCGAGGGTTGGATAAGTTATGCTGTAAACTGCTGAGAAGCTAGGACTCCTACTGCAGATATTTGTTCATTTTCGTAGAACGTGTGTCTCTGTGACTTCAGCAGCTTCGCTGTCCATTTAGGGTAGTTTTTTCCCCAAAACAGATAGGTTATCGTGTCAGACCTGACTGCCATCTCGGTGCCCCAGAGTCTTCCTCTGGCCTTAGAGCTCAATGGGCCTTACCAGGCTTGCTTCCACAGCGGCTTGCCTACTTTTTCCACTTGGCGCAGCTGAGCTCTAAGGCATTCCTTGGTCAGTTCTGAAGCTTTTCTTTTTTCTTTAAGATTTATCTTATTTCTTTGAAAGACAGAGCTACAGAGAGAGGTAGAGACTGAGAGAGGTTTTCCACCTGCTGATTCACTCCCCACATGGCTACAATGGCTGGAGCTGAGCCAATCCAAAGCTAGGAACCAGGAGCTTCTTCCAGGTCTCCCTCATGGTGTGGGGCCCAAGGACTTGGGCCGTCTTCCATTGCCTTTCCACACATATTAACAGGAAGCTGTCTGGGAAGTGGAGCAGCTGGGACTTGAACAGACGCCCATATAGGATGCCAGCGCTGCAGGGCAGGGGGCTTTAACCCACTGTACCACAGAACCAGCCTCATTTGGTGTCCCATGCCAACCTGGATGTTGAGCTAGTTTCCATTTCTGATTCTTTCCAGATTTCCTAACACATTCCATGTCGATCTTCTGAGTGGGCAAAGCCTACTCCCTCTTGCCACTCTTCTGATAATTATGGGGAACAGTTATTGAGTGTTTATGATCCAGGCCCTGAGTTACATGTTCTGAATATAGGAGATAAATACTGATGCTACTTCATTTGTCAAATGAGGAAACAAGGCGCAGAATCTCGAATAGCTTGTCCAGAGGCACACGGCTGGTGGGAACAGGGTGAGGCAGGAGTGAGCGAGTGGGTACAGGTAGCCCCTGACACTGTGTGGCTTGCATCCAGCGGTCTTTCCTCCGTCATGTAGCTTACTGGCGCTAGGTGTCCTTGCAAGAACTGCAACCTCATCACTTCCCTGTGATTTCTCTACAACTTAACGTTGAGACGTTAAACTGAACCGTTGTACTTACTGGGATGTGTGTCAGATGGCAAGTATCCTGGGAGGTTTGAGTGAGGCCTCGTAGGTGTACGTTTTCTTCAGAAAATGCCGACAGCTCTTAGAGAAACTCTGCATGACCTTTTCACACCTACTGTTTTGTGTTGAGACAGGAAATTCAAGAGTGGCGGGCCCATCAGCAGGTGGGAGGTGGGGATGCCTGTGTTTCAGGGACAGACTTTCTGAAAGGCAGCAGTTGGGACATTTCACTTAACGGATTTGCTTCTTTGGCTCTTCTTCTTTCTCTCTCATTTTAAAATTTTTAATTGACATGTAAAGCATCTTCAAAAAAAAGTTAGTAGAAAATGTATATTATGACAAAACTATGCATGGCTTTCAGTTTTTTTGTACCAAAGTAAACGTATCTTTTTATTCTGTTTTCCCATGACTTTTTTTGGAGTGCCTGTCATTGTACGTATTCGTGGGGCACCGTGTGATATTTCAGTATGTATGTATATAACTGTGATGATCAAACCAAGGTAGCTGACAGATCCATCACCTGAAACATGTATCATTTCTTGAGTTGGGAGCATTCAAAATTCTGCGAACTATTTTGAAATATACATTAAATGTTGTCAACTACGGTTGCCCTAATGTACTGTAGAACATTAGAAGTTATTCCTCCTGTCCAGCTGCACATATGGACCACATGTTAACCATACTTTGTCCAACACCACGCCTTTACTCTCCACTGCTTGCTTCTGTGAGATGAATTTCCAGATTGCACATCTGAGTGAGAATAGGCGGTGTATGCCTTTCTGTGCACGTATCACTTAACCCAGTGACGCATCCACGTTGTCACAATGGCAGTGTTTCCTTCTGAAAGGCTGAGTAGTACTCCATTGTGTGTATATATATCACATATATCTATATATGATATATATATATATATATACACACAGCCCACCTTTCCTTTTTCTTGGCTGTTGTGAATAGTGCTGCGGTAAATGCAGGAGTGCAGATATCTCGTTGACATTACTGATCTCCTTTCCTTTAGATAAATACCCGGTAGTAGATGGCTCTCCTTTAAAAACTGTCTTTTCAACTAGATAACAAACTTGTCTTGAGTGTTCCTCCCAACACTTCACACGGCTCCCTGCTCCTGGTAGATTTTCATTACAGTTTTGGTTACATTTACATCACTCTCACACCGCATTTCTTTCTTTTTCTTTCTTCATTTTAGCTGTGTCAGTCTGCGATGCCTGCTGGTGTTGATAAAATCTCCACTGCACAGAAGTATGTTCTAGCAAGGCGGCGTCTGGTGAAGCTGATCAACAATCGAGCTAAACTGCTTTCCCTGTGTTCTTGTATCCTTTGTGAAACCAAAGACGTGGATGGAATGACCTCTCCACGTGGGAACTATTTTCTTTTCTTTTTTTTTTCTTAAAGATTTATTTATTTATTTGAAATGCAGAGTTACACAGAGAGAAGGAGAGCCGGGGGGGAAGGGGGGGGGGGTCTTCCATCCGCTGGTTCACTCCCCAGATGGCTGCAACGGCCAGAGCTGCACTGATCCAGAGCCAGGAGCTTCTTCCGGGTCTCCCACATGGGTGCAGGGGCCCAAGGGCCTGGTCCATCTTCTGCTGCTTTCCCAGGCCACAGCAGAGAGCTGGATTGGAAGTGGAGCAGCCGGGACTTGAACCAGCATCCATATGGCATGTTGGCACTGCAGGCGGCAGCTTTACCCCCTACGCCACAGCGCTGGCCCCGGAAACTGTTTTCTTATTCTTACATTATTCGAGTGCCAGAACCAGAAGGAAGGGGACATAATTACTGTAATTTTTTTTCCATGAAGTGCTTGATAAATTTCTAAATCATATTTTTTCTTACCTTTTTAATACTTATCATAGCTATAGATGCTCTCTGTTTGCCTAGGAAAGGAGGAACAACGTAGCACCCTGTGGTGCCCAGCTCCTTGCCCTCAGCTTGGCACATTCTGCTGCTTTCTCTGCAGGTGTCGTCACTGGAACCTTGCCTGTTAGACTGAACATGTGGGTGTATCATAAACGAGTGTGGTCTCTTTTCTCCTCCTCCTGAGAAACTGATTTATTTAAAAAAAAAAAAAAAAAAAGCCATGCAATTTTCCTTTAACCTGAGTTCCCATATGCAGTTATCATAGAGACTTGTCTGTTTATTTTTTGGCGCCACCTGGAGTACTACTTGTTACATTGCACACCAACAGATTCTCAAGATTCCCTGTTTGCCTCCAGAACCTTATTTAAAAGCAGAAGGCTACAAGGTAAAGTTAATTCTGTGTTAGTGAAACATAAATGCCTATGTTTTTTTAAAAGATTATTTATTTGAAAAGCAAAGTTACAAAGAGGCAAAGGCAGAGAGAGGCAGAGTCTTCCCGCTGGTTCACTCCCCATATGGCTGCAATAACCGGAGCTGGGCTGATCCGAAGCCAGGATCCAGGAGTTTCTTCCAGGTCTCCCATGGGGTGCAGGGACCCAAGAGCTCGAGACGTCTGCTGCTGCTTTTTCAGGCATAGCAGAAAGCTGGATGGGAAGTAGAGCAGCCGGAGCTTGAACCAGCACCCACATGGGATGCCAGCACTGTGGATGGCGGCTTTACCCGCTACACCACACACTGGCCCTGCCTATGGATTTTAGTACTTGAACAGCTAGTTACTTTTCTGTTTATTTTTTATGTTTCCAGGAAACCAAAAGTGAGGGGTAATTGAGTGCTACCTTGTTACTAGATAAGGCTAGTTTCTCTTTGTAGTAGACTTTCTGTTTGTGGGAAGTTGTGTGGAGGATAAGAATATGCTAGAGCCTGCTCACCAGCTCTTCCTCAGCAGCTTGAGCTAAGGGCTAATCCAACCCCAGAGTCCCCTCATCGCAGGCAATTTGCCAGGAGAACGGCAGTGAGGCAGCCCCTCCGCCATGGTTCCTAGGCCCCTGAGACTACTGGGCAGGCGTTAGGTCCCTCCTGCGGAGGGAAGAGAAGAAGGCTTGAGCATCCCGGGCTGCACCAGGGAAGGACCTCCATTTGCTTCAGCTAAGATGGAGCTCCCGGTCTCGATCTGTGGTGTGGTGGTTAGCAGGTTCTTCCACTGTTGGGTGAAGATGAGACTGTTTCAGAAAGCTGTGGGAAAACGGAATTAAATGATAGGCTGATTTTGGTGCAAAAATGTTTTTAAATCCATGCATAGTTTTTTCATAATACACATTTTCTGTGAAAGTTTTGAAGAAGACCCCTTGTATGGTGTACTTGCAAAGCTGGTTTGACTGTGACTTTTATCTCTAGATTCCTTCTCAGAAACCAATCTAGATTTTAAAAGTGGACTGACAATAGTAAGCCAACATGACATAGACCAGGTAAGGTTTGCTTCTTATACTTTTTTTTTTCTTTATTAAAGTAAAAAGGAAGGTCTGGGATAGTAATAAGATTATAGTTCTCAGGGTTGCATGCCTGATGTGAATTCTGGCTTGGACATTACACAGCTGTGTGACTTTAAACTGAGCCTCGATTTCGTCATCTTAGAAAGTGGAATGATGATTCAACCTCTGAGGGTTTTGTCAGTTAAGGGAGGCTCCCAGCAGAGCACCTGCAATGTGCTGAGTATTCCTAACTGCTGGACCTTGTGATCTGGAATCCCCTTGAAGTCCTGAAGTATCACTCAGCACTCCATTTTTCAGGAAACAATTAAGTTTGAGAGTAGCCATCAAGAATTCCCCCATGGTCACAGACTCTAATAATATGCATCATTACACTCTTAGTTACTTCTTGATCAGTAGTGGTGGAGAAAATGAAGTGCATTCCAAAGACATTAAAGATGAAACCCTCATACTAAACTAATAGCGGAGTCCTATTCCTAAGGAGACGGGTATCAGGGTATGTGATAGTAGGGAAGATGAATTACAGCTGGATCTCTACCAGGTGTATCAGTGTCCTGAGTCATAATTTGTAAAGCCTCTGCTGTTTCCTTCTCTCTCTTTTTTGCTACCTTTTTATCAAGATCTTATTTATTTATTTATTTGAGAGACAGAATTACAGCCAGAGAGAAACAGTGAAAGTCATCCAGAAGATGTCTAATACATATATGTTGAACTTACGACTTTTTGTTTCCTTTACAGTCTGTTATAAAGTTCTTTGAGAATGCAGGATTAATAAATAATCTCTGTGCCGTAATTTTAACACAAAACTGAAGGCAAGAAGATCCATCTAATTCACTGCTTAATTTTAGTATTTTAGCATAGAAGGGTGGATCCAAAAGACCCATCTAAAACGACATATGCATTCTGGAATACATTGAATTCTAACGTATGGTTCAGGTTAAACCCCCTCTCCTGTCTTACCCAATTGATATTTCTTGAAAACAAGCAAATGGGTTTTTTTCTTTCATAATCGAGATTTTCCTGGTAGTGTTCAGAATCAATACACAGATATTTCCACTTGTGCACATTTCCTAACATATGTACCAAAAATCTAAAAGGCCATGTATTGTGATCCTTTTTAAGAGTTATTCCAAGGCCGGTGCCGCGGCTCACTAGGCTAATCCTCCATCTTGCGGCGAAGAGTTATTCCAGTGACTTTCCAGCTTTGCCTTTGGAGGCAAATTTTCCTTAACAAGATACTAAGTACCAATATCTTCAAATATTGACAAGCTGTTACATAAGTCCCACCAGGCCACAGTTTATCATAAAAATTACATACTCGAATTTTCAGCCTTTCACAACACATTAACAAGTTATTAGGAAAACTGAATCATAACAAAACATGTTAAGGAACATGCCCTGTTGTGACAGGACAGTGGTAAGGAGTGGTTTTCTGTAGGAAACAATTGTACTGAACAACAACAGATTAAATGCACAACTGTGACTCCACAGTGCCGTTTAGTATGCTTTGTAATGAGAGATGTTAGACGTCTGTGGACATCTGTGGACGTCTAAGCTGACACCATGGCAGCCAGAGCCTCCTGTACAGAAAACAGCTGTTCTCTGGTTGGACTGGAAATAACCAACCAGCAGATGATTTCACCTTTAAAAAAATCAGTTACACTTGAAAAAATGGGATGAGATTGGATTCCTTCTTTCTTAGAAAATGTTTCTAGAGCAACTTGAAAACTTGATTTGCAAAAAGTTGATGAAACCATTCCTCTGGATGGTTCAAGAAGGGAGACCAGGACCACTGCTGAGACGGGCGTATGACAGCTGCTTCATCAGGCCAGACGCTCCTTGCTTTTAGTTTCTCTGTTCCTGCTGGCAGATCTCTGGTTTCTTGTTTGAGCCAGTGCGGCCTGTTTTCACTTTGTTTCTCTTCCCTTTGATTTGTACTTTTCTGTCTGAAGATACACTTTGCTGCTGCTTTTTTTTTTTTTTTTTTTTTTTAACTTCATTTCTACTTTTGTAGGAGCAGGTTTGGGGGACCACCCCACCTATCTTCTTGGGCTTACATCCCTCAATTCCTCTTGGGCATCTTGGTGGTGGGAAGGGTGCATGCTGGGTGCCGGTGGGCCACGGCGCACCGAGAGCCTCAGTGAAACAGGGCTGCCTGGCTGCTGCTGCCTCTCCCAAAGCAAGTGTGGTTTTAGAAATTAAACAGTGAAGGATAAAAGCTTTTCTCCCCACCTATTCTTTTTCTATTTTTTTTAAGATTTATTTTATTTAAGGCTGGCGCCGTGGCTCAATAGGCTAATCCTCCGCCTTGCGGCGCCGGCACATTAGGTTCTAGTCCCGGTCAGGGTGCTGGATTTTGTCCCGGTTGCCCCTCTTCCAGTCCAGCTCTCTGCTGTGGCCCAGGAGTGCAGTGGAAGATGGCCCAAGTGCTTGGGCCCTGTACCTGCATGGCAGACCAGGAGAAGCACCTGGCTCCTGGCTTCGGATCAGCGCGATGCGCCGGCCACAGCGTGCCAGCTGCGGCGGCCATTGGAGGGTGAACCAACGGCAAAGGAAGACCTTTCTCTCTGTCTCTCTCTCTCACTGTCCACTCTGCCTGTCAAAAAAAAAAAAAAAAAAAGATTTATTTTATTTATTTGAAAGACAGTTACAGAGAGAAGTAGAGACAGAGAGAGGTCTTCCATCCACTGGTTCACTCCCCAGATGGCTAGAGCTGCACCAATCTGAAGCCAGGAACTTCTTCCAGGTCTCCCATGTGGGTGCAGGGGCCCAAGGACTTGGGCCATCTTCCACTGCTTTCCCAGGCCACAGCAGAGAGCAGCATCGGAAGTGGAGCTGCTGGAACTCTGCTGGCGCCCATATGGGATGCCGGCGCCTCAGACCAGGGCTTTAACCCGCTGCGCCACGGCACCGGCACACCTACTCTTCTTTTTTAAAAGCACATACTGTTAGCCAACTTGTTGTGTAGCCCCTTAGGATATGTGTTTGTGTGCTTGACGATATGTCAGCATTAGCATCAAGTTGCTGTTTAAAGCACATTTAAAAATCCCCACATTTGTACAGCAAAGGAGAGAAGAGCACTAGAATCATACCAGAAATCCGGACAGAAAATGTGAACAGCCGGGTCAGTTCACTTGGTTCCATGTTACAGTTCCAAATATTTTATGTTGGAAAGACCACGTTACAAAATTTCAGAGGTATTTACAATTGGAAGATGGGAAAAGATAAATATTTGAGATGGTAACTTTAATAATAAAATTTCATCTGTCTTACCTCTAGCTTCAGGCTGATGCCAACAACGCTTTTGGAGAGTCACTACAGAAGAAACTTCTAGACATTGAAGGACTGTACTCAAAGGTTCGGTCTCGCTACAGTTTCATCCAGGCTCTTGTCAGACGGATCCGTGGCCTCATGAGGATATCCAGGAACTGAGCCCCTGCTGTGTTCTTCTGTGGAAGAGGAATTGGGGAAAACTGTCTCCTTTTTGTGGATTAGTTTGTTTCTAAATTATGACCAAAAATATTTTGCTATTTCTTTCTTTATATATGGACACTTTTGTGTAAATCTCTTTGCCTGGATCCATCCTCACTAGTGAAAAATAAATACTTTTTTAAAAACAACCATGGTCCTTTTAAAATGCACCAACTTTCTACAGTGATGGTTTTTCCCCAGATACATTGTCCTGAATGCTAAACTTTAAAAGAGTAGTCTGGAAATTCTAATTTTTTCACCCTTTGGGCCTGTGGTACACTTTTACTGCATGGGGAAGAGTGGATAATTAACTGTGTCCATTATCTGTTAGAGTGGTTTACTCAGTCTGAAAGTTTGTGATAGAAATGTCTCAAAAAGTCAAGCTATGCCTTCTACAGTAATTTAGCTTTTGCCCCCCTCTTCCTGTTCTGCTCATGAAAGGACAATGTAATAATTTGCATTTGTTCCTTAGAAATGATTACAGAATTAACCATCTGCCCATCTTTCTCGGATAATTAACATGAGCACTAAAAATTCACCTAATCCTCCCCGTGTTTCTTGCTCAAGTGTTTATGTGACTACTTTATCGGAAAGTGGATGTTTGCTCTCCAGCCAGCAATTGTTTCAACCTAATGACTAGGACAGACTGCTGATGGGGAGAAGATCGAATCTCACATCACAGCAGAAAATTAATACTTCCTTCAATGATATTAGAGTGTAGCTTTATCTTTCATTCTTACAATTACATTTCTATGGATTTTAAGAGGCGTATTCATTGATAAGTTCTCTACTTGTTTTTATTCAAGAGGCAGTAAGACAGAGATGAATGGAGTTCCCATCCGCTGGTGCATCACCCCGGATGCCTGCAGTGGCCAGGGCTGGAACTCCATCCAGGTCTCCCGTGTGCATGGCAGGAATGCACATTAGGAGGAAGCTGAAATCGGGAGCAGAGCCAGGACTGGAACCCAGTGCCGCCGTGAGAGATGCAGGCCTCCCAACAGACAACTGGGAAGCCAGACGCCTGCCCCCTCGATCTATTTAGAAATTAGTTTGCTGCCTACTCATAAATTTCAGTCTTTTGCTGGAAAGAATTCCTATTCATAAAGTAGAAGTCTTAGGAGGGTGTGAATGAATAAATAATTGGATCCAAAATGTGGTCACAATGCTTTTTGTTCCACTGGTCAGGCATGTGGTAATCTTTATCATCAGGAAGCCAGAAATAATCGGCCAAGAACTTGAGGCATGGAGTCAAAGCATTCTATAAACCTCTGACGTGCGAAGCCTCCCACAGGAAAGAGACACTTGCTAAATTTGGATTTAATTGTGGTTTGGACTTACTAAGCCTAATTACCTTTTCTCCTCATTTCTGTGGAAGGTTGGAGAAGTGCGTGGGAGTGGCAGGAAGCGCTGGGCAGCCCTGTGCTGCTGACCAGCAGTGCTGTTTGTGTGACACAGCAGCAGGGGGGTTCCTCTGCGGCCTGGCCCGGCCTTCTGCTTCCTCGGCACCTGGAGAAACGTCTTACTAAAAAGTTTCAGCATGTAGGGGCAGGCGTTTGGCCAGAGCAGTGGAGATGCCTGCAAGCCGTTTCGAGGGCCTCGGTTCAAGTCCAGGCGCTGCTCTCGGTTCCTGTTTCCTGATCGTGTGCACCCTGAGAGGTGGCAGGTGAACACTGAGGTGCTTGGGTCCCAGCCACCCCTGCGGGAGACCGGGGTTGGGGTCCAGGCTCCTGGTCTCAGCAGTGCCAGGCCCAGCTGTTGTGGCTTTGGGGGAGTGAATCGGCAGGTCGAAGATCAACCTCTGCCTATCAAAACAAAAGTGTCTTTAGTGTTTTAGCATTTAAAGCCTGGGCTCGCTCATTCCTCAGCTTCAGTTCCTGGCTGCTCCCTGCTAATGCACCTGGGAAGGCAGCAGACGGAGGCTGGCCTAACTACTTGTGCCCCTGCTACCCATGTGGGAGACCTTGATGGAGCTGCAGGCTCCTGGCTTTGGCCTGGCCCAGCCTTGGCATTTGTGGCCATTTGGGGAGTGAACCAGCAGATGGATGATATCTTCTCTCTCTCTCTCTAACTCTGCCTTTAAAATTAAAAAAAAAAAAAAGTAGAACTCAAAGCTATCATTTTTTACTGATTCAATCAAGCAGGGTTTAGAAATCAGGATTTTGTACCCTTGTTATTGTAGTTTTGACAAATTGTTAATATAGAAAATTTTTGTCTGTGCTAGCAAAGCTCATATACACTCTGTCCTTTCCCAAATATTCGGGTGTTCTCCCCAATGAACTCAGGTACCAATCACCTGGATGCAACTGTTGTCAACATTTGGCACGTTACCTTCATTTCTTTTTTAAAAATTAATTATTTATTTGAGAGAGAGTGTTACAGAGGGAGAGACAGAGAGGAACGTCTTCCATCTGCTGGTTCACTCCCCAAAAGGCTGCAATAGCCAAGGCTGGGCCAGGCTGGAGTTAGGTGCTTTCTCAGGGTTCCCCATGTGGGTGCAGGGGCCCAAGCACTTGGGCCATCTTCTACTGCTTTCCCAGCCGCAGCAGAGAGCTGGATCGGAAGGGGGCAGCTGGGGCAGGAAGTGGTACCCACATGGGATGCCTGCGCCACAGGTGCATGCTTAGCCTACTGTGACACAGC
Source organism: Oryctolagus cuniculus (assembly GCF_964237555.1). Lineage (NCBI taxonomy): Eukaryota > Metazoa > Chordata > Mammalia > Lagomorpha > Leporidae > Oryctolagus > Oryctolagus cuniculus. The sequence continues at coordinate 171,458,361 of NC_091434.1, forward strand.
GCCGGCCCCACCTTCATTCCTTATACACACACATACATACCGATTTTCTTCCTTAACAAGTTGTAGGCATCATGACACTTTGTTCCTAAATGTTTTTAAGGATATTTTCCTAATGTGGATTTGGAATGGAATGATGGGTGTGTGTTGTGGCACAGTGAGTTATAAGCCGCTGATTAGGATATTTGCATCCCATCTAGGAGTGCTAGCTACTCTGCTTCCCATCCAGCTTCCTGCTGTTGTGCCTGGGAAGGCAGATGATGATGGCTGAAGTACTTGGGCCCCTGCCACCCATGTGGGCATTTGGGGAGTGATCCAGCAGATGGATGATCTTTCTGTCTCTCCCCCTGTGTCACCCTGCCTTTCAAAGAAATAAACCTTTTAAAATTTTAAAAAAGAATGGAACGGGGGCCAGCATTTTGGCATAGTGGGTAAAACGACCACCTGTACTACCAGCATCCCATAAGGATACCTGTTCGAGTCCCAACTGCTCCACTTCCTATCCAGCTCCCTGCTAGAGTGCCTGGGAGAGCAGCAGAAGACAGCCCCAGTGCTTGGGCCCTTTGCCCACATGGGAGACCCTGATGTGGCTCCTGGCTTCAGCCTGGCCCAGCCCTGGCCATTGTGGCCATTTGGGGAGTAAACCAGAGATGGAAGACACTTTCTCTCTCTCTCCCTCTCTCTTCCTCTCTGTGGCTCTTTCAAATTAATAAGCCTTAAAAACAAAACAAAACAAAAACACGGAGTGACTGCAGAGGCCTCAGTCAGCTGAGATATCTGCACTGTAAAGGTGTGCAGTCACTTGCCTGAATTTTCAACAAATGCTGTGACCCAGGGACAGCTCTGTGCCATAAAAGCCTTACCTCTTGGGGCCTTTATGGGAAAATGATTCATTACCCCAGTTCTGCAGATAACAGCAGACTGTGGGAATGCAGTGGACCCACTTGTCGGGCAGGTCCGTAATTACCCAGGTATCCTTTGAGTTTTAGTGTGATTGAAACCATGGCATCAGTCTGTGTTGTTGAAGCCTAAGTCAATGCAAGTATCTATCCTGTAAGGAAAAAGTGTAAAACCTGCAACCAAACAGAAGCTTGGGAAGCAGCGAGTTCCGACTGCAGCTGGGTCTAAGTCATCACTTTGACTTTCTGAGTACACACAGAACTAGCTCACAGCCGTACAAGGTGGCAGATGTGTAACACCAGGACTTAGCGGTACTGTCATCCAGTGTGTGCTGGTGTTCTCTCTTCTTTCTCCATGTGTGGGTCAAAGCTCAAGCTGCAGAATGGTAAGGGTCAACACTGGGGCCCTGAAACCCCACGCCCTACTCAAAACAATGGAGTGAAAAACCTCCGATGAAATTTAGGATATGTGTTATGTGTTCTTTTGCTCATCTTAGAGCGCAGATCCACTTTGAAATTATGTTAAATATCAATGAAAATAAAGTTTATTAAAAATTATATTCTGGCCGACGCCGCGGTTCAATAGGCTAATCCTCCACCTAGCGGCACCGGCACACCGGGTTCTAGTCCCGGTTGGGGCACCAGATTCTGTCCCGGTTGCCCCTCTTCCAGGCCAGCTCTCTGCTGTGGCCCAGGAGTGCAGTGGAGGATGGCCCAAGTGCTTGGGCTCTGCACCCCATGGGAGACCAGGAGAAGCACCTGGCTCCTGGCTTCGGATCAGCGCAGTGCGCCGGCCACAGCACGCCAGCCGTGGTGGCCATTGGAGGGTGAACCAACGGCAAAGGAAGACCTTTCTCTCTGTCTCTCACTGTCCACTCTGCCTGTCAAAAAAAAATTATATTCTAGGCCGGCGCCGCGGCTCTCTAGGCTAATCCTCCGCCTTGCGGCGCCGGCACACCGGGTTCTAGTCTCGGTCGGGGCGCCGGATTCTGTCCCGGTTGCCCCTCTTCCAGGCCAGCCCTCTGCTGTGGCCAGGGAGTGCAGTGGAGGATGGCCCAGGTGCTTGGGCCCTGCACCCCATGGGAGACCAGGAAAAGCACCTGGCTCCTGACTCCTGCCATCGGATCAGCGCAGTGCGCCGGCCACAGCGCGCCGGCCGCGGCGGCCATTGGAGGGTGAACCAACGGCAAAAGGAAGACCTTTCTCTCTCTCTCTCTCTCTCACTGTCCACTCTGCCTGTCAAAAAAAAAAATTATATTCTAATGTATATATGTTGTTCATTATTTGAAGGGCAGAGTGTGAAAGAGATCGATCTTCCGTTTACTGGTTTACTCTCCAAATGGCCAAGACAGCTAGCACTAGGCCAAGCTGAAGCCAGAAGCCAAGAACTCCCACCTGGGTCTCCCAGATGGGTGGCAGGAGCCCAAGCACTTGGGCCATGTTTTACCACCTTCCCAGGCTCATTAGCAGGAGTTTGGATCAGAAGCAGAGCAGCTGGGTCTTAAACCGGCATTTTAATAGCTGGTAACAGCGTAAAACCTGCTGCATCGCAATGTGAATCCCAAAGAAATTTTTTTTTAAGATTTATTTGTTGATTTGAAAGAGTTACAGAGAGGGAGAGACACAGAGAGAGAGCGATCTATCCGCTGGTTCACTCCCCAGATGGCCACAGTGCCCAGCGCTGGGCCACGCCGAAACTAAGAGCTTCTTCCAGGTCTCCCACGTGGGAGGCACACTTGGGCCATCTTCCACTGCTCTTCCTAGCCCATTAGCAGGGAGCTGGATCGGAAGTGGAGCAGCTGGGACACAAACCAGCGTTCCTATAGGATGCTGGCATTGTAGGCAGCAGCCTTATCCAGTACACCACAAGGCCAGGATCCCCAAATATCTTTCTAAATCAACATAGAGCCCCTTTCACTCCTGTCACACAGATTTTAACAACAATTTTTTAATCAGTTCCTTCCTAATTTCCATTATTTCCAGCCTTTTGCTGCAATGAAACAATTTTGACCATACACAATCAGCAATCACTGGGACATTTGTTCATCTAAGCTCCTAATAGTTTGAGCCAAATTACCTCCCACGGAAGGTTTAACATTTTACTGAATAGGGGGGTCTAGGAAGTCAATAGAGAAAGGCGCAAGGAGGGGTCAAGGAAAAGCATGAGTCTAAAAGGGGGTGTTTTTGTGAGGATCCATAAGAAAGAATCTGGGGGCTGGCACTGTGGTGTAGCAGGTAGAGCCGCCGCCTGCAGTGCCGGCATCCCATGTGGGCACCAGTTCGAGTCCCAGCTGCTCCACTTCCAATCCAGGTCCCTGCTGATGTGCCTGGGAAAGCAGCAGAAGAAGACCTGTGTGAGAGACCACGTGGGGATCCTGGCTCCTGGCTTCAACCTGGCGCAGCCTTAGTCATTGCAGCCATTTGGGAAGTGAACCAGTGGATGGAAGATCTCCCCCCCCCCCAACTCTGCCTTTGAAATAAAAAAATAAATCTCAAAGAGATAAATTTGAAAATTTTTTTTAGAAAGTAAGAAATCCAAGTCAGTCACAGTGACTGTATTCAGGGAGTTGGGGCCAGGTGTGGGGGCAGAAAACAGAAAATTCTTTTTAACTTCCTAACGGCTTTCCTGTTCCCCGTGGTCGTTCACTTTCTGTATCCTGCATTCCTGTTTGGCTCAGGCTAACATGATTTTCTTTTTCAATTACTTGGGACCAGAGTCCTTCTTAGTAGAGCAGACACGTGTGCACTCAGAAGACCGGGATTAGAGGGCAGAGTGGTCTTGCCTCTGGAGGTGTGCGTCCAGGAAGGCTTTCAGGGTTGGCCCTCAGTGTGGCAGAGAGGACTGGAGACGGCTCCTGCAGTCATCTCCTGTCGCTCACATGACCTCATCGGGTCTCCACGATGCTAACAAGGGAGATGACAGGTGCAGGAACCAACTTCAACAGCTCGCTCGTGCTGGGCGGCCCAAAGGCAGCCAGGCTGTGCCGGACTCTGCTTCCATCCTGACTACTTAGGCACCCACCGTCTCATGGGTCCTGCACTCGGGTTACAAAGCAGCCCGGGCACTACAAGCCTCTTCCAGTCCACCGCAGTCCGCTTGGGGCCCGGGTGGAACATGGCACCCAAGCCCCCAGGCCGTTCGGCTGTGCACCCCCGGATGGAACCCGCCGCCTCAGCCCGTCTCCCAGGCCAGGGAGCCCTAGGCCTGGCTGTGCATCACAGCCGCTGGCGAGCTGGCCATAAAAGACTCCTGGGGCCCTTGGTCCTCTCGGGCCGGAACAGGTGGTGATCCCAGGCACTTCCGCCAGGGGGCGTCGGGACGTCACGAGCCGCTTCCGGGCGTTGAGGCGGTAGGCGGGGCGGGGGCGGGGCGTGACCCGGAAGTCGCCGGCGGGTCCCGCCCGTCGCGCCCGAGGAGGCGGGCTGCGACCGGCCCGCGGAGCTGCTGCCGCCTTCTGCGCCGTCCCCGCTCCTCCGGCCGACATCATGCTCCAGTTCCTGGTGAGTGGCGCTGGGCCGGCGCTGGGGGGTCGCTCTGGGCCCCTCGCCCCTGGGGGGCCGTGCGAGGGGGACCCCGCACCTGGCCGTGTCCTGGTAGTCTGCAGCCACCCTGGGCCCGACGAGCTGCCCGAGTGTGGTCGGCGTGTGAAGGCTTGGGCACCGAAGGCCCTTAGCGGCCCCTCCGTGGACGCACGCCGGGTCCTCGCGGCCGGGAGAGTTGAGACTGAAGCTCACGTTAGCGCGTTAGACGCCCCGGCGCCCTTCCCGGACTTTTTATAGTCTTCAGCCTTTGAAGAGGGAGTGTGCAAGTCATGGTCCCCCCCCCCCCCCCGCCCCGCCCCAGGAGGGGAAGGAGGTGTCACCGTGAATTAGCACGTTACTTCTCACGACCCCCTATTTGCATGAAGAATGAGCTTTCTGGCGAAACCCAGCGTCCTGCCAAGAGGGTTGATGGCCCGGGGAAGAGGCCAGGAGGCCCTGCCAGTTGGATTTCCCAGTGCGAGGTTTCTTTTTGTTTTTTTTTTGTTTGTTTGTTTTTGTTGTTGTTGTTTCGACAGGCAGAGTGGACAGTGAGAGAGACAGAGAGAAAGGTCTTCCTTCCGTTGGTTCACCCTCCAATGGCCGCCGCGCTGCGGCTGGTGCACCGCGCTGATCCGAAGCCAGGAGCCAGGTGCTTCTCCTGGTCTCCCATGGGGTGCAGGGCCCAAGCACTTGGGCCATCCTCCACTGCACTCCCTGGCCACAGCAGAGAGCTGGCCTGGAAGAGGGGCAACCGGGACAGAATCGGGCGCCCCGACCGGGACTAGAACCCAGTGTGCCGGCGCCGCTAGGCGGAGGATTAGCCTAGTGAGCCGTGGCGCTGGCCTAGTGCGAGTTTTTCTAAGCAAAGTTTGCAACCCCCAGTTGTGATCAGAAGCGGGGACTGCACTACTGCCTGCTCTCCGGGTGGGGTTCTTTCCCCTCTGCCCCCTTGGAGAATGGCAGCTGATGGCTGGATGCGGTCCCCCAGAGAGGTCGCCTCTGGTGCCCAGCGCGCTGCCTGCAGGCTAGCTTCCACCTGCTAGGCAGGTCAGCCAGAATCAGGCCTTCAGGCTTCCTGGTCTGGCCGGAAAGCCCATGAGAGCGTTTCCGGCATGGAAAGCCAAGACACTGTGGCAAAACATGTCCCACATGAAGGACCTCTGTGAGTGAGACCCCAGCGAAAGAACGGGCCATCAAAGAAGGAGGTACCTTTCTCTAAAGGGAGGAGAGAACTTCCACTTTGCTCATGGCCTTGTCTAAATACTGGTGGTGGCCGGCGCCGCGGCTCACTAGGCTAATCCTCCGCCTAGCGGCGCCGGCACACCGGGTTCTAGTCCCGGTCAGGGCGCCGGATTCTGTCCCGGTTGTCCCTCTTCCAAGCCAGCCCTCTGCTGTGGCCAGGGAGTGCAGTGGAGGATGGCCCAGGTGCTTGGGCCCTGCACCCCACGGGAGACCAGGAAAAGCACCTGGCTCCTGGCTCCTGCCATCGGATCAGCGCGGTGCGCCGGTCGCAGCGCGCCGGCCGCGGCGGCCATTGGAGGGTGAACCAACGGCAAAGGAAGACCTTTCTCTCTGTCTCTCTCTCTCACTGTCCACTCTGCCTGTCAAAAAAAAAAAAAAAAAAAAATACTGGTGGAGATTGTGGACTCAGAAGACTTCCATAGCCTAGGCAAGAGCCTCCGGTGGTCAAGGTCATACGTAAGAGTGTTAGTTGTTCAATTGACAACAGGAGTCACTGTGCACTGACTCCCCATGCAGGACCTCTGTTCTCAGTGAGTTGTGTTGAGAGTTAATAGTAAAACTAGTTCTCAGACAGTTGTGTGTGCGTGCAAACTGTTGAAATCTTTACTTAGTATAAAGTTGGTCTGGGTGCAAAGCTAACTGAAAATGATCTTAATGGAGAATGGCAAGGGGAGAGGGAGGAGGAAGAGGGGTGAGAGTGCGGGTGGGAGGGCGGGTATGGTGGCAAGAATCACTGTAGTCCTAAAGTTGCACTTAGGAAATTTGTATTTCCTAAAAAATAAATTAAAAAAAATAAATAAAATTTTAAAACGTAATCAAAGCCAGGTCAGCCCCCAAGTGTCAGGTGACATACTTGAGCCTCCTGCTACACGTGTTGCTCGCTGATGAACCGCGGGAAGACGCTGGCTGCATTAGATGAAACTCTTAGCGCTTTTACAGAATGAACTCTGGCCGTGTGTAAACCGATTCTGTCCTGAGAATTTAAAGGAAGACCCTGGGGCCGGGCATCAGGCCCAGCTCGGAAGTCACTGGAGTGCTGTCCCCCGCCCTCTGGTCCTTTCCCCTCGTCTTCCCTGCCCACCTCCCCATTGCTGTTGTCGAGTGGGGTGCATTAGACGGCGGTTGTTGCTCTGTCAAGCGGTCCATTCCCCGTGAGCTTGAGCCAGTCATTTCCTCTGTGAAGCAGTGGCCATCATTCCCTAGCGACTGATTGAGAGGCGACAGACTCCTGGGCTTGAGCCCTGTCTGCGGAGCCTGGGCAGTCACTCCGCTTCCCACCTCTGAGGCTGGGAGCCGCCTCCTAGCTTGGTTATGGGAGTTAAAGATGGCGCTGCGCGGATGCCGGGCTCGCCTTCTCTTTAGAAAGCTAGCAGTTGCACTCGGAAGCAGGGCCTAGAGGGCAGGGGACAGAGGTGTGGAAACGACGGGACGGTCACGTGGAGCGTGTGTACGGTTGCCACACACTTTGGAACCCTCTGCGACGTTTCCATAGTTACTCTTCCCTGGGGCGCCATGTGAAAACCCTGCCCCTGATGTGTTGCTTGTCCGTCCCTCTCCGTAGTGCAGTATTCGCCCGGCATCCCTGTCTCGCTGTGAGCCTGCTGCCTCTCGCCTAGTTTCCTTTTATTGCAGTAGCGTCCTGAATTCAGTATGATTGGGCTGTGGTTATTTTTTTTTTAATATTTATTTATTTATTTATTTATTTGCAAGAGTTACACAGAGAGAGAGCAGGAGAGGCAGAGGGAGAGAGGTCTTCCATCCGCTGGGTCACTCCCCAGTTGGCTACACAACCGGAGCTGGGCCAATGCAAAGCCAGGAGCCAGGAGCTTCTTCCAGGTCTTCCACGCAGGTACAGGGGCCCAAAGGACTTGGGTCATCTTCCAGTGCTTTCCCAGGCCATAGTGGAGAGCTAGATCGGAAGTAGAGCAGCTGGGTCTTGAACCAGTGCCCATATGGGATGCCAGCACTGCAGGCCGCGGCTTTACCTGCTACACCACAGCACCCTGCCACCACCCTCCCCACCCCCCACTGCCGCATATCTTTTAATTCCATTCTTTTACAAACTCTGTAAAAATTTGTTTTCTTTTATTTGAAATGCAAAGTCAGAGAGAGAGAGGGAGATACAGAGATTCTTCCATCAGCTGATTCACTCCCAAAATGGCCGCAGCAGCTGGGGCTGGGCCAGTCTGAAGCCAGGTGCTTCATCCACGTCTCCCATGTGGGTGCAGGGGCCATCCTTTGCTGCTTTCCCAAGCACATTAGCTGAGCGGGATCAAAAGTGGAGCAGCCGGGACTCGAACCAGCGTCCGTCTGGGATGCTGGCACTATAGGTGGCAGCTGTGCCACAGTGCTGGCCCATTTTTCCAACTTTTTGAAGCCCCTGCTCTGATGTCACTGCTGCAGACTTGTGAACATTGCCTGTGGCGCTGTTATTGTTATCATTTATTTTTATCTCTTGAACTTGGCAGCATTTGGTACTCTTAAATCACCTCATTTTAAACCCCTTACCCTTGGCTTTAGGATCTCATGTCTTCCTGGTTTGTGGCATTTTTTTATGTTATAGCCAGAATTGTTTTTATGGGAGAACCTGGGCAGAGCCAAGTGGCAGACTCTGCTCTTGGCCACCCTGAGGCCCTGGGGGACGGCATCAGGCACACCAGTTGAGACACTGCCTCATCTGATCGCTCCTGTTTTTGCTGGCTGCGTCTCCCTGCTCTGGGATACTGTGTGTTGCTCAAGTCTCAGTCTTGCCCTCTGCTCTTCTCCCCACACCCTGTCTTACGGAGTGGGTTCCTTGTCGTGCCATCACCTTTCACCGTCTTGTGGACAGCTTGCACTCAACCTTGTGTGCTTTTCTCTGAATTCCGGTTCCCTGGCGTCAGCAGGCAACTGAATATCCCTGGTCTCACCTCTATTTCAGACCCCATTACCTCTTCCTCCCAATCCCTACCTACACCTAACTTTGTTTTTTTGCCCTGAGTCTCTGAAATTTGGAATACTGACATAGACTTATGTCCTGGGACCAACTCTGGTACAGCGGGTTAAAGCCCTGGCCTTCAGCACCCGCATCCCAAATGGGCACCGATTGAGTCCTGGCTGCTCCACTTCCAATGCAGCTCCCTGCTGTTGTGCCTGGGAAAGCAGTAGAGGATGGCCCAACTCCTTGGGCCCCGCACCCACGTGGGAGACCCGGAAGAAGCTCCTGGCTTTGGATTGGCTCAGCTCTGGCCATTGCAGCCATTTGGGGAGTGAACCAGTAGATGGAAGACATCTCTCTGTGTGTCTACCTCTCTGTAACTCTGTCTTTCAAATAAATACAAATAAATCTTTTAAAAAAATCTTATGTCTTTCCTTTATTCTCCCTATCATAGACGTGCTATGTAATTGTGAGCAAGTTACCTAATTGCTTGTGCCTCAGTTTCCCAGCATAAACTGGGTAATAGTGGTGTCTGCTCTAGAGGTAGGGTTGTGAAGAACATGAGATTTGTAAAAAAAGGAGTTAGAACACGGCCCTGCTTGGGGTAAGCCCCAGTAAAATGCTAGCTGTTGAGTCACGTTAAGCCTTCGGGTCTCTGTGTTCTCGTGGTAAACCTCCCAGAGCAGGTCTTTCTCACTCTAGTCTGGGCCTGGCTGTACTAGCGCCTTGGTACAGGATTGTAGGTTTGGGATTGGATGTGTTGTTTTAGATTTCTCTAGTCCAGCTAGCTTGTTGATGCTTAAGTCTCCACTACTAAGGGGTATCCAGTTTGTTTGGAGGCCTCCAGATACAACAGACTCATTACTTCTGATGGCAATTTTAAGTTTTTGGTCAGTGTCTCCTTACTTGGTTTTTGATCTTAAAGAGCATTCCTTCCTTTTTTTTTTTTTTAAAGATTTTTTTTTTTTTTTTTAATTCAAAAGGCAGAGTTAGAGAGAAGAGGAGAGACAGAGATCCCAAAGCCAGGAGCTTCCTCTGCATCTCCCACGTGGGTGCAGGGGCCTAAGCTCTTGTGTCATCGTCTGCTGCTTTCGCAGGCACAGTAGCCGGGAGCTGGATCAGAAGTGGAGCAGCTGGATGCTGGCATCACAGGCGGAGGCTTAACCTGACACGCACAGTGCTGGCCCCTTAAAGAGCATTTGTAACCTTTCACATATCTGCAGAGCGTTGTCTATCTAAAGATTTCTTTATTTGAAAGGCAGAGTGACAGAGAGACAGATCTGCCATCTGCTGGTTACTCAGATGGCCGCAGCAGCCAGGTCTGGGCCAGGCTGAAGCTGGAAGCCAGTTCTCCGTGCTGGTCTCCCGCGTAGGTGGCAGGGACCCGGGCCGTGGAGCTGTCTTCTGCCTTTGCAGGCAGTCAGCAGGAACAGGGCCAGAACTGGCGCTCCAGCATGGGGTGCTGAAGGCACAGTGCTAGCTCTGTACCACAATGCTGGACCCCAGTCTTTGGGCTAAGCCGTTCTCCCTCTTCCACTGTTGTTCATGATCTCGAATTCAGTCTGGATATTTTACTTTTCTAGGTCCTATTTATTTATTTACTTACGTATTTTAAGAATTATTTTTATTGATTTCAAAGCGTTTCAAAGAGAGGTAGAGCCAGAGAGAGAGAAAGGTCTTTGTTCCACTGGTTCACTCCTCAAATGGCCACATGGCCAGAGCTGAGCTGATACAAAGCCAGGAGACTGGAGCTGCTTCTGGTTCCCCTACGGGAGTGCAGGCCCTCTGCTGCTTCCCCAGGCCATAACAGGTCGGAAGTGGAGCAACTGGGACTCGAACCAGCGCCCATAAGGGATGCTGGCACCAGCCCCTAGAGTGTGTTTTTAGGTTAATAGATACACTGTTGTGACTAATCCCAACTGTGTCCACTTGGAACATTTTCCCTGGAGCTCTCATGTACTCAACCATTTATCTGAGTGATCCTTGCTTTTTCACTTTCGGCATTTCCATTCTTTTTAAAGGTTTGCCCTGTCTGGAAGCCTGAGTTATCTCTGATTTTCTCAGTTACTTCCTACATAGCTCACATTGTTTTATTATAGCTTAATGATGTTTTCAAAATAGCTTTGAGATATAATTCACGTACTATACAACTCACTCATTTTGTTAGTTTCTAATGTAGTTACAGAATTGTGCAGTCACCAACACTGTCTACTTTTCTGGCTCATGTTTCATGGTCTCAAAAAGAAGCCCCATATTCCATATCATTTACTTTTTTCATTTTTCTTTTATTTCAAAGGCCCAGTTACACAGAGGAGAGACATAGAGCAAGCAAGCAAGGGAACTTCCATCTGCTGGTTTACCCCCAGATTGCCTGGACTGGGCCAGGCCCAAGCCAGGAGAAGGACTTTATCCAGGTCTCCTGAGTGGGCGGCAGGGATGGCGCTTCCATGTGGCCGCTGGTTCATGTCCTGGCTGCTCCACTTCTCCAGCTCTTTGCTAATGGCCTGGGAAAAACAGCGGAAGATGGCCAAGTGTTGGGGCTCCTACCACCCACTCAGGAGACCTGGGTGAAACTACTGGCTTCAGCCTGGCCCAGCCCTGGCTGTTGCCATCTTGAGGGTGAACTAGCGGGTAGAAGATCTCTCTCTCTCTCTCTCTTTATTTTATTTTATTTTTTATTTATTTATTTTTTTTGACAGGCAGAGTGGATAGTGAGAGAGAGAGACAGAGAGAAAGGTCTTCCTTTTGCCGTTGGTTCACCCCCCAATGGCCGCTGCGGCCGGCTCACTGCGCTGATCCAAAGGCAGGAGCCAGGTGCTTCTGGTCTCCCATGGGGTGCAGGGCCCAAGCACTTGGGCCATCCTCCACTGCACTCTCGGGCCACAGCAGAGAGCTGGCCTGGAAGAGGGGCAACCGGGACAGAATTCGGCGCCCCGAGCGGGACTAGAACCCGGTGTGCCGGCGCCGCAAGGCGGAGGATTAGCCTAGTGAGCCGCGGCGCTGGCCCAGAAGATCTCTCTCTTTCTCTAGCTCTCCTTCTCTCTAATTCTGACTTTCAAATAAATAAATAAATCTTTTAAAAAAAAAAATTACAGCCATCCTAGTGGGTATGATGTGTTGTGACCACAAAACCATATTGTAGGCTGGCGCCGCGGCTCACTAGGCTAATCCTCCGCCTGAGGCGCCGGCACACCGGGTTCTAGTCCCAGTTGGGGCGCCGGATGCTGTCCTGGTTGCCCCTCTTCCAGGCCAGCTCTCTGCTGTGGCCCGGGAGTGCAGTGGAGGATGGCCCAAGTGCTTGGGCCCTGCACCCCATGGGAGACCAGGAGAAGCACCTGGCTCCGGCCATCGGATCAGCGCGGTGTGCCGGCCGCAGTGGCCTTTGGGGGGTGAACCAACAGCAAAGGAAGACCTATCTGTCTGTCTGTCTCTCTCACTGTCTAACTCTGCCTGTCCAAAAAAAAAAAAGATTTTCTGTATATGTGTGTGTGTGTGTCCCTCTCTTTCTGTCACTCTACCATTCAAAAAACTAAAATCTTTTTTTAAAAATTTAGTTCCAGGGGAAGGGAGCTACACATATAAGCAGCAGCACAGGAAACAGTTTCAGTTGCAGCGTCACCCCGCACGCCCTGGGGTGTGGGGAATTACGTGTCACAGGTGACGTCCGGAGTCAGAGCTAGATTCACAGAGTTCTTCTGGAGGTCCCAGGCCTCAGCCGGGCTGTGAGCTCTGGTCAGACTGTACAGACAGAAGGAAGACCTTTCTCTCTGTCTCTCTCACTGTATAACTCTGCCTGTCAAAAAAAAATTAAACAAAATAAACCATATTATAGTTTTGGTTTGCATTTCCTCTGTGACTAATGATGAGTATCTTTTCATGTGCTTGTTGAACTTTTGTATCTTTGGAAAAATCCTTTGCCCATTTTTAATTAAGTTGCTTGTATTTTTGTCATACGGTTATAACGGTTCTTCAGGTTTCCGATTTGCAAGTATTTTATCCTATTTTATATATTGTCTTTTTACTTCTTGATGGTAAGCTTTGAAACACAAACATGTTAAAATGTGATGAAGTCCACTTTCTTTCATCACCTGCTCTTTTGTCATTTTTGTCATTTGTAGTAAAACCATTGTCTGAAGCTTTATTCCTGTTTTATCAATTTAGCATTACATTTAGGTCTTTGATCTGTTTTGAGTTAATTTTTGAATACTATATGAGATCTGAATAGGGGTCCAGCTTTATTCAATCGCATGTGGATGTCTGGTCTCCCAGCACCATTGTTTTTCCCACTGAATGTCTTAGCACCCCAGTTGAAAATCACTTGACTATAAATGTGTGGGTTTTTCCCCACCTGGACTCTTAATTCTATTCCATTGTTCTTTGTTGATATTTAAGATGAGAAACAATCTGTTCGTGTTTGTTTACTACCCCTTATTGCCGCCCCACTAATCTAGGCTTCCTGTAATCTGTATGAACGTGGCCCTGTCTGAGTGTAGGTGCAGCTGGATGCTGTCCTCACATTGCTGCCGAACAGTGGTCAGTGGCTCCTTGTCCTCACTGCTTGTGAATGCAACTCCTTTGCCTGTGCTTTGAGGCCATCAGCCAGCCCTACTCAGCTTGCCGTAGTTAATGCTCTTCGTTCCTTAACTCAGGTTATTTTTTGCTATTAGACCTACTACTTTTTTTTTTTAAGCTATATTTATTTATTTGAAAGGCAGGATTATCAAGAGGCAGAGGCAGAGAGAGAGAGAGAGAGAGATCTTCCATCTGGTGGTTCACTCCCCTAGCTGTGCCAGTCTGAAGCCAGGCGGCAGGGGCCTAAGGACTTGTGCCATCTTTCACTGCTTTCCCAGGCCATAGCAGAGAGCTGGACGGGAAGTGGAGCAGCCGGGACTTGAACCTGCGCCCGTATGGGATGCTGACTGGCACTTCAGAAGGTGGCTTCACCCGCTGCGCCGCAGCACCAGTGCCAGACCTGTTACTCTTACTCCAGTCGTCATATCTGTGTTCCCATCTTGTGCCTTGATTGTCCACATTCCGTTCCCTTCTCATTCCTTTGCCAGTGTAAATGTCAGTACTTTGTATATTTACAACCTTTAAAAGGAACTTGAGGTACGTCCACCTCTTGCGGATATGGTATCTTAGAGAAATCACCTCTGTGTCATTCATTTGGCTACTTCCTGTGTGGCCTAGTTCTGGTGTTTGGAGCACCTGTACCACTCAAGTTCTGTGCTGGGGTGTTGCTGTTTTGTTCTATAGCAATTTTGCTCACTTGTAGCATTTCTTCTGAATATTATGTAAATTCTCCAAGGGCAGAGGACAGTTTTAATCCTTTTACAGGGCTAACTATGAAGTTGATTTTTAGTATGAGGTATCCTCAAAAATGCGTATTGTGAGAAACTGCATGGATTTCATTTTTGGAGTTTTTTTTTGCACCAAAATAAACATCTCTTTTAATGGCATTTTCCCACAAACTTTTTCAAGTGTCCTCGTGTAAGGATCTGCAGTCCCTTCATTGAAATCTTGGGGCCAGATGTATTTGGGAAATCCAGTTTCTTTTATATTTTAGAAGGGCATGTGGCTGGTGTTGTGCAGTGGACTGAGCTGCCACTTTGGACACTGGCATCCTGTTTTGGAGTGCCCGTTTGAGTTCCAGCTGCTCTGCTTCCGACCTGGTTTCTCGAGTGCTAATGCACCTGTGAAGGCAGTGAATGAGGTTCCAAGTACTTGGTCCCCCTGCGAGAGATCAGGGTGGAGTTCCAGGCTCCTGGCTTCAGCCTGGCTCAGTCCTGGCTGTTGTGGCCATTGGAGAGTGCACCGGAGATAGAAGAGCAGTTTCTCTGTCTCTCTCTGTCTCTCCCTTTCTCTCTGTTGCTGTGCCTTTCAAATAAGTAAATAACTGAGTCTTTAAAAAATCTTCTAGAGGATAACACACTATATATACCTCACTACTTAACCAGCCCATCAGGGTCAAGGATAGCACTTTTTAATCAAATGCATTAACATTTTTGCTGTTGAACTTAATCTCCATTGGACCCTATATTTAAAGATTTCTATTTCTCTAGCAAACAGTTATTCACAGTAAAGTGGGATGAAAAAACTATAAATAGTCTCAGTATCCAGGTGAGATTTTGCTGCCAGATGAGTAGTGATGAAAGGTGGTTTGGAGGGAGTTTGGGTTTTCAGGACGGGAGTGGACTCTGGAGCCTCACTGCCTAAGTTATTCTGTAACCGTAGAGCCATTTGTGCTGCCCTGTGCCAATCCAGACTTCCCTCTGGGACCCAACTCCAGCTGCTCCTTTCCCCCCATTTCTCCCATTTCTCCCTCTCTCCCTCCCTCTCTTCCTTCCTTCCATTCATTCATTCATTTGAAAGGCAGAGTTACAGAGGGAGGGGGAGAGACAGAGATTTCTGTAGGCTGGTTCACACCTCAAATGGCTGCAGACAGCTGGGGCTGGGCCAGGCCAGAACCAGGACCCAGGAAAGACACCTAGGTCTGCAGTGTGGGTGGCAGAGACCCAAGCACGTGGGCCATCTTCTGCTTTCCCAGCTGCATCAGCAGGGAGCCTGATTGGAAGCGGAGCAGCAGGGACTCAAACTGGCACTTACGTGGGATGCTTGCATGGTGGGCTGTGGCTTAACCCACTGTTTCACAACGCCGGCCCCTTTCCCACTCCTTTCTGTCTCTCACTTTCCTCATGCCATTCCTCTATCTCCAGACTTCTAGTGTTGTACCGTTTCTTGGCCCCTAACATGTTTGTGAGAAGCAGTTATTTTTTCGTATTCCTAATGTCTCAATGATACTGCAGAACAGGTGTGGCGGTGTGGCAGTATGGCTTTTTTTTTTTTTTTTTAAGATTTATTTATTTATTTGAAAGTCAGAGTTAGAGAAGGAGAGGCAGAGAGAGAGAGAGAGGTCTTCCATCTGCTAATTCATTCCCCAGATGGCCTCAGTAGCTGGAGCTGCACCCATCCGAAGCCAGGAGCCAGGAGCTTCTTCCAGGTTTCCCACGCAGGTGCAGGGGCCCAAGCACTTGGGCCATCTTCTGCTTTCCCAGGCCATAGCAGAGAGCTGGATTGGAAGTGGAGCAGCCGGGACTTGAACCAGTGCCCATATGGGATGCCGGCACTGTAGGCAGCAGCTTTACCCGCTACGCCACAGCGCTGGCCCCGACAGCGTGGGTTTTGTGTGCTGGGGAAGAAGGCATTTCACTCCCTTCTAGACTGTCTCGTCAGGGAGTGCCACGGGGGCACTGAGTGATGGGAGAGCAGGCGTGGTGATGGCAGCCGGCTTAGCTCACCCGCTCCTGACAGGGCCAGGTGTTGGCCTGGGGGAAGTGGGCGTTCTCGGCCTGCGGGGGTTTGGCAGCCACTCAGAACCTTCTGTAATCTGCCTGTCTCCGCCTCAGACTGAGAACTCTTCTTGGACTGTTGCTCAGATGTCGGTTTCTTTTTTCTGTCTGAACTTAGGTGGTGCACCGTCCCATGAGCAGTGTATTTTCCTTTCTAGCTTCATGTATTTTCCTTCACATTCCTCTTAATGAGTGACATTCATCTTCATGTTGTGTGTTTAATTTTTACAGTATCCCTTGGTAGATCTGGTAGTAATATGAAATTGGAATTGGATATGACTTGTTAGAAGCACGTGGTTTTTGTTTTGTGTTTTAAAATAACTACTAGTTTTTTGCAAATACTGATGCCTGATGAAGTTGCCCAAATGAAGCCACACTAGCTAGCCTGTATTTGAGATACAAGTGGTAAGAATTAGGAATCCCAGAATGTTGAAGCTGGATGATTACATTGTTAAAACAGTGTTTTATAAATCAGGAAGCTCAAATCAACGAAGCAACAGAGAGGTTAAGTTTCTTGTCTAAAAGCACACAGCCAGGTAGTGATAAAACTTGAATTCTGCTTTTCTTGAAAAATTTTCAGTGCACGTCCTTCCTGTTTGGTGTTCGGTTCTTTTTCTCTTAAGCAAATTTAATACTTTCCCCAGGTTGGAAAGCCTCCTTGTACCTGGTTTCCACCCATGAGAGTAAACCTTGGTGTATAACATTGGTAAAAATATGGCTTTTGCAAAATATTTCTGACCAGTCAAATGACCAGAGAATGGTATATCCTTAGAGACTGCGTATCTCTTATGTTTATTTTTGCCAATATGAGTTATGCTTTTGTTGTTTAAAGATGAGTAAGCGTAAAGCATAATAAGCTGCCCTCTGTCTTGCGTGTGCATCTCCAACTGGAATACATGGGTAGACCATGCCATGTGGGGTTGGTAATGTTGAACGCCACACATTGTTTTCCTGTTTATCCTCTGCTGTGTATTGACTGAATTGTAGTAAGTAACACGAATTAGACAAAATGATGAAGCCAGACAGATGCCAGTTTTAATTTATGAGATTAGAAATTAGGCCTCCAGCTGGAGGCCTTTAATTATAAGGGGAAAACCAGGAAATTATCATTTAAACTCCAAACTGATGGGCTTTGGCCCTTTTGGTCTGCAGAGAGTAGTCTAAATCTGCAGGAAACGGTGCTTGTTCAGTCAGATAAACATTTATAGTTCTCTATTGCTTGTCGCTGAGCTCGAGTTACAGTCCCCAAGGGACTTTAACATCCACCTGTGACAGTGCTGGGCTCAGTGGTGTGTCAGGGTTTCCCCTTCTTTTCCATCATCACACAGTCTCTGTTTTCGAGTATGTGTGTGATTTAGGTGTCCTGTCTGTGCTCCTTGTTGTGACGACTCTGAACAAGTCACTTCACTGTCAAGGGCCTCAAGTTCCTGTAAAGTATAAAGAGATTGTGCTGTGAGAATCTCTTTGGGGGCAGGTCCTGTGGTGTAGTGGGTGAAGCCTCTGCCTGTGGCACCCATCCCATTTGGGTGCTGTTCGAGTCCTGGCTGCTCCACTTCCCTGCTAATGTGCCTGGGAAAGCAGTAGAAGATGGTCTAAGTCCTTGGGCCCCTGTACCCACGTGGGAGAAGAAGCTCCTGGCTCCTGGCTTCAGATTGGCCCAGCTCTGGCTGTTGCAGTCATTCGGGGAGTGAACCAGCGAAGGGAGAACCTCTCTGTCTCTCCCTCTCTCTGTCTGTAACTCTGCCTCTCAAATAAATAAATAAATCTTAAAAAAGAGATCTCTTTGTTCTCTAAGATTCTGTAATTCAAAAGAGTACTTCTCAATTGAGTACTTTTTATTTGCTATAGAAAGGGTTAGCAGTACCCATAACAGGAAAAAAAAAAAATCTGGAAACGTTGCTGCATTCGGTAACAAAAACAAGAACTTTGGCTTGGTTTTCTGGAACCTTGTGGTCAAGTTACATGGGGGTTTTGAAGGGACAGGGAGAATTTAGGGTAGATTTATCCAGTGCCACTGTTTATTCTTACTTATTTGTGCTCTTTAACTTTTTGGAAGGGTGTTTCTCTGTTTAATTTATAGAAGAAAAATGTGGATCTCTTATTCAAAGTCCTAGACCAGATGCCAAGGCGAAGATGCTGCCCTGTGTTTTGGTTTGATGTCGTACTGGCACAGCGTAACTCTTCCTTTTCTATTCTTCCAGCTTGGATTCACTTTCGGCAACGTGGTTGGGATGTATCTGGCTCAGAACTATGACGTAAGTGGCCATACCCTGTCCTCCTTGATGCCGTTTGACGGTTTCCCAGTGACTTACTGTTTGTTAAGGTGAGGCGTGCCCTCAAGCATGTTAGCCCAGTAGGTCTGAGGAAAACAGCCTACATTTTATAGAAAGATTTTTCTATTGTTCAAAAGATAATCTCTCAGTGGTGTCTATCCTCTGTGTCACCACAAGAGGGCAAAAGCCCATCGGTTTAGGTGATCTCAAGGTGATGCTAAGCACTGCTCAGTTTCTAGAGTAACATTAAGTTGGTGCTGACAATTTTCTGCAAAGTCATGTGAGGAGGGCATTTTTTTTTATTTTTTTTTATTTAGTAAATATAAATTTCCAAAGTACAGTTTATGGACTACAATGCCCCCCCCCCCATAATTTCCCTCCCACTCGCACCCCTCCCATCTCCTGCTCCCTCTCCCATTGCATTCACATCAAGATTCATTTTCAATTATCTTTATATACAGAAGATTGATTTAGTATATATTAAGTAAAGATTTCATCAGTTTGCACCCACATAGAAACACCAAGTGTAAAATACTGTTTCAGTACTAGTTATAACATTACTTCACATTGGACAACACATTAAGGACAGATCTCACATGAGAAGTAAGTACACAGTGACTCCTGTTGTTGACTTAACAATTTGACACTCTTGTTTATGGCGTCAGTAATCTCCCTAGGCTCTAGTCATGAGTTTCCAAGGCTATGGAAGCCTTTTGAGTTTGCCGACTTCGATCTTATTCCGACAGGGTCATAGTCAAAGTGGAAGTTCTCTCCTCTCTTCAGAGAAAGGTGCCTCCTTCTTTGATGGCCCCATTCTTTCCACTGGGATCTCACTCGCAGAGATCTTTCATTTATTTAGTGGTTTGGTTTTTTTTTTTTTTTTTTTTTTTTTTTTTTTTTTTTTTTTGCCAGAGTGTCTTGGCTTTCCATGCCTAAAATACTCTCATGGGCTCTTCAGCCAGTTCCGAATGCCTTAAGGGCTGATTCTGAGGCCAGAGTGCTATTTAGGACATCTGCCATTCTATGAGTCTGCTGTGTATCCCGCTTCCCATGATGGATCATTCTCTCCCTTTTTGATTCTATCAGTTAGTATTAGCTTGTCTAGTCTTGTTTGTGTGATCCCTTTGACTCTTAGACATGTCAATGTGATCAATTGTGAACAGAAATTGATCACTTTGACTAGTGAGATGGCATTGGTACATGCAGCCTTGCTGGGATTGTATTGGAATCCCCTGGTGCATCCCCTGGTGCATTTGGGGCAAGTCCGATTGAGCATGTCCCAAATTGTATATTTCCTCCCTTTCTTATTTCCACTGTTATATTTAACAGGGATCACTTTTCAGTTAAAATTTAAACACCTAAGAATAATTGTGTGTTAATTACAGAGTTCAACCAACAGTACTAGAACAAAACAAAGAGAAAATACTAAAATGGATAAAGTATTACATTGTACATCACCCGTCAAGACAAGAGCTGATCAAGTCACTGTTTCTCACAGTGTCCATTTCACTTCAACAAGTTTCCCCTTTGGTGCTCAGTTAGTTGTCGCGGATCAGGGAGAACATATGATATTTATCCCTTTGGGACTGGCTTAATTCACTTAGCATAATGTTTTCCAGATTCCTCCATCTTGTTGCAAATGACCGGGTTTCATTGTTTTTGACTGCTGTATAGTATTGTATAGAGTACATGTCCCATAATTTCTTTATCCAGTCTACTGTTGATGGGCATTTGGGTTGGTTCCAGGTCGTAGCTATTGTGAATTGAGCTGCAATAAACATTAATGTGCAGACAGCTTTTTTGTTTGCCAATTTCATTTCCTTTGGGTAAATTCCAAGGAGTGGGATGGCTGGGTTGAATGGTAGGGTTATATTCAGGTTTCTGAGGAATCTGCAAACTGACTTCCATAGTGGCTTGACCAGTTTGCATTCCCACCAGCAGTGGATTAATGTCCCTTTTTCTCCACATCCTCTCCAGCATCTATTGTTGGTAGATTTCTGAATGTGAGCCATTCTAACTTGGGTGAGGTGAAACCTCATTGTGGTTTTGATTTGCATTTCCCTGATTGCTAGTGATCTTGAAAATTTTTTCTTTTTCTTTTTTATTTTTTTTTTTTATTTTTTTTATTTTAAACAGGCAGAGTGGATAGTGAGAGAGAGAGAGAGAGAGAAAGGTCTTCCTTTTGCCGTTGGTTCACCCTCCAATGGCCACCGCGGCCGGCGCGCTGCGGCTGGTGCATCGCGCTGATCCGAAGCCAGGAGCCAGGTGCTTCTCCTGGTCTCCCATGGGGTGCAGGGCCCAAGCACTTGGGCCATCCTCCACTGCACTCCCTGGCCACAGCAGAGAGCTGGCCTGGAAGAGGGGCAACCGGGACAGAATCCGGTGCCCCGACCGGGACTAGAACCCGGTGTGACGGCGCTGCAAGGCGGAGGATTAGCGTAGTGAGCCACGGCGCCAGCCTATCTTGAACATTTTTTCATGTGTCTGTTGGCCATTTGGATTTCCTCTTTTGAAAAATGCCTGTTGAGGTCCTTGGCCCATCTCTTAAGTGGGTGTGATGAGGGAATTTAAAGAGTAATCGGATCATCTTTTCAGCCCCTGCCGCCCGAGGTCGAGATGTCTAGATTTTGGAGGTAGATCCGTTAGCCCAGTGCATGGAAGGAGGACCCGGTTGTGTATCAGCCTCTCTTTATAGAGGGAAACATGAAAAACAGGTGGCACAGTTGCATAGGAATGGGAACCCTGGAAAGCTGTTTTGAAAAGACAGGTGAGAGGAGCCAGTGCTGTGGCGTAGTGGGCAAAGCCACCGCCTGCAGTGCCAGCATCCCATGTGAGCGCTGGTTCGAGTCCTGGCTGCTCCACTTCTGATCCAGCTCTCTGCTATGGCCTGGGAAAGTAGTAGGAGATGGCCCAAGTCCTTGAGCCCCTTCATGTGCATGGGAGACCCGGAAGAAGCTCCTGGCTCCTGGCTTCAGATTGGCCCAGCTCCAGCCATCGTGGCCATTTGGGAAGTGAACTGGTGGATGAAAAACCTCTCTCTGCCTCTGATTCTCTGTGACTCTGCCTTTCAAATAAATAAATAAATTCTAAAAAAAGACAAACAAGAACTGGTGTGTAGGTTGAGCCATGGCTTGCCGTGCCGGCATCCCATATTAGAGTGCTGGTTCAAATCCTGCTGCCCCAGTTCCAGTCCATCTCCTTGCTGTTGCCCCTGGGAAGGCAGCAGCAGATGGTTCAAGTGCTTAGGCCCCGCCACCCACGCTGGAGACCTGGATGGAGTTTCTGGCACCTGGCTTCAGGCTGGCCCAGTTCTGGCTGACGCGGCCATCGGCCATTTGAGGAATAAACCAGTGGATGAAAGATCTCTCTGATGCTCTCTTTTCAAGTAAAGCAGTAAATCTTCAAAAGACAAGAGAAACTTACTGATTTTTCAGTAGTTTTGTGGTAAAGCTTTGGTGGGACCGGCATTATGGCACAGCAAGTTGAGCCACGGCCTGTGATGCCAGCATCCCACATGAGAGCCAGTTCAGGTCCCGGCTGCTCCACTTCCGATCTGGCTCTCTGCTAATGTACCTGGGAAGGCAACGAAAGATGGTCCAAGTGCTTGGGCCCCTGCACCCATGTGGGAGACGTAGATGAGCTTCCAGGCTCCTTGCTTCAGCCTCACCATCGTCGGCTGTTGTGGCCAGCTGGGGAGTGAACCCGCTGACGCAAGATCAGGCTCACTGCCACCCTCGAGCCCCGCCGTGTCCCTCTCTGTAACTCTGCCTTTCAAATAAATAAATAAGCCTTAAAAAAAACTTTCAATGTGGCAAAGGAATTTCCTTTGTTGCCTTCCTGAGCCGTGGCGTGTAGGCAGGGCTTCATTAACTGATGTCATATTTACTGTTGTATGTACAACTTGGCACTGGATCGAGGGGCTGGAGTAGCTAGTCTGGCTACCAGAGAGGGAGCATAGTTAATATACAACTTGTGGTATCGACTGTGTGCAGTTATGAGCAACTCTGTTCACAGGAATATCGAAACCTGCAGAGGCACTTATCTTTGAAGATGGGGAAGTAAAAGAATATTAGGTAGATGCAAAACTATAATAATCTTTTTTCTTTTCCAAGATACCAAACTTGGCTAAAAAACTTGAAGAAATTAAAAAGGACTTGGATGCCAAGAAGAAACCCCCCAGTTCGTGAGACTGACGCCGGCACTGCCTTCTGGATACACTGCTTCTGTCTCTGCCGTCGGATCCCAAAGCATCTGGGCTCCTCTCCAGTCTCAGCAGTCGTCTTTGCCCAGTCCCCAGGTGGCCTCGGGAGAATGGGGCCGCCTGACGTCGCCAGCGTCCTCGCCTTCTCCCGTGTCCTCCTGCCAGCTGCTTGGGAATCCTGAGGCTGGGATTGTGGTGCTAGATTAGTAAACATGACCTTTAATTAGTGGTCCGTCCCTTATTCTTTGGGATTTCTACTACCTTTTGTCAAGAGAAAAATTGATAAGTTTTGTATAGCTGATAAAATAGATATAATACGCGTTTTATGGTTTAGCAGTTATAATGGGTGCTTTTTAAACATTCATTACTAAATTCTGTTTTGAAGTACTTAATATTTAGAAGACAGTTTTTTATGAATTATCCATTTGCTTTATACTGTCAAGAAGCTCCATAGTTGATAATTTAGCCAGTAAATTAATTTACTATTCATTAACTAGGAAACTATATTCTAAGAATCCTGTCTGGAATATGCAAAATAATGGCCTTTGTCTGAGTTCAGTCCGTTTCACATGCAGGTTTTCCTTAATGATGTATTTGATCTGACTTGTCTCTCAAAAGAATCATACCTGGGGTTATAGGAGCATTGACATTACATGATGGATAAGTGAGAAGTTGACTATAAAGGAAATTTTATGCCTTTTCATATTAAAAAAGTATGTCACAACTTTATAGTAATTATTATAACAAAAATGGGTCCAAATGTACAATAAAATCAGCCTCCCAAGAAGAATTTCTGCTTTTCTTTACAACTGCTGCTTTATTCTGAAATCAAAAATTGCCCTTGTGATTTGTCAGATATCAAGTAATCAGTCCGTATTTTTTTGATTAAAAAAATTTGCATACTTAATTTTCCCCATAGGCCAAGACGCAGAAGTTGGTTTAGTATAGAGTCACTCTCACACCCCCCGGTTCCTGGCTCCTGCCTCCACATCAGTAGCATGCCATGTGCTCCCTGAGCAACAGTCTAAACAAGCGATAACAGCCGCACGTGAGGTCTGCCCCTGGCCTTGACTTGTGTTTGGAGGCCTTTCCATGTCAGTCTGTGAGGCACAAGGAGCCTCAGCCTTGTTGGCTGCATGACTGGATATATCGCGAGTTGTTTAACCTACTCCGGGTGAATGCTTTGTTTCTTTTGCTCTTACAGTGATAACTTTAAACTTCCTGTTAGCACACCTGTCAGCGCAAGCGTATACTTGCAAGGTAAAGTCCTGTGTTTGCATTAAATTGAATACCCCTTTCCTTGGGTGCTTGGTTTTGGGTGGCCTCTCTGATCACGCCGTTTCTGAAGTCGTGACAGCTGGAGCTATTTAGAGACCGCCGTTTTCACAGTGACAAACTGATTCTACGTGTGATGATAACATGAAGGATTCTGTTTCTCTTTGGGAACGGGGATTTCTTAGACTTGGAGATAAATTTTATCCCCGTTATGGTTGTCTTTGTGTGACACATGAAGGTCACATTATGGTTTGGGTTCTTACTTAACAGAGTGATAATAGGCAAATGACTTATTCTTCCTGAAGCTTACGTTATCTGCAAGATGTGGACGTAACACCTACCTACCTCATAGGCTTTTCATGAGAAATAATTGGACAACGTATATGGTTCTTGCTTTGCATATGATCCAATAAATAAGATACTCATCCAGCCATGTTGCTTTTGGCCAGAATACTTTCGCCATTTCTGCAGTTATTTTTGGAACCAGTGTATGAAGCATGCAATATTTGTCATGGTCTGTGGTTGCTTGCTACTGATGAAGATGTACAGTATCTACTTTGATCAGACCACCTGACATATTTAACCTTGAATGACTGAACTGTTAGAGTGAACTGCAGCCTCCAAGGGTAAAGGTTTAGTACCATGAGGATACTCCAATTGCTGGGGGCTTAGAAAGCTGTTTCCAAAGAGGAATTCCTTGTTGTTGTTACGTTAGCATTGTTATATGCGTGGTTTCCCAGAGTGGCCGCTTTGGGGCTAAAGATCGCTTAGAAAGTCTCTTTGTATTACACCCTGTCACCAGGGCTCATTGGGACTTAAGGCTTCCCGCAAGAGTGACCTTAACCTTGTTGGTGGCCTCGTTTTGCCAGTAGGAGCCAGTTAGCAGCTCCACCGTGTAAGCTGCTGTGGAGTGAACACAGGTGGGCTGTGTTCTAAAGTTCAGCTGCCTTCTCCTAGTTGTTTTTATTTTTTATTTTTTAGAGGAGGAAAGACCGAGAGACCGTCTGCTGGTTCACTCCCCAGATGGCTGAGCCAGGCCGAAGCCAGGAGCCTGGGGCCATCTTCCGCTACTTTCCCAGGCACGTTAACGGGGAGCTGGATCAGGCGTGGGGCAGCCGTGTGGGGTGCCGGTGTTGCAGGCGGAGGCCTAACCTGCGACGTCATGGCGTCGTCCCCTTAGTTGTTCTTAGGGCACTGGAGGGGAGCTCGGAGTTCTCGGCAAGTCAAGTCATGTGTTGGAAGAGCCCAGAACCATCATAGATTTTAGGGAGTAGCTGCAGATTTGGAAAGCCCGGGGGGTGGAAAGCTCGCGGTAGCGGCATGGATGGCGGCTCGCTTGCTGGGTGTTTGGCAGGAGTGCTCGCCGCACAGATCAGGGGAGCATGGGGAGAAACACGACACACACCTTTCCTTCAAGACCTTGACAGCTGCTAATGTGATTTTAGAAAATTTTTTGCCACACCTGACCATAAAAGGAGGATTACTCTGCCATGGGAAGTTGAGGACATCAGGATTGGGGATGAAGACTTCTTAACAGATTTATTTTTTTATTTACTTGAAAGGCAGAGTTACAGAGAGAGGAGGAGAGACAGATCTTGCATCTGCTGGTTTACTCCCTAAACGGCCGTATCGGCTGGGGCTGGGCCAGGGCCAGGAGCTTCTGCTGGGTCTCCCACGTGGATGCAGGGGCCCAGATACTTGGGCCATCCTCTGCTGCTTTCCCAGGTGCATTAGCAGGGAGCTGGATCGGAAGTGGAGCAGCCAGGTCTAGAACCGGCGTCCATATGGGATGCTGACCTTGCAGGCGGAGGCTTGACCTGCTGTGCCACAGCGCCGGCCCCAGTGATGAAAACTTAATAAGTACATTGAACTTTTAAAGAAGTATTCTTAAACTCTGACTGTCCCAAATGAAACCAAAAGGATGAGATTTTTAAAATTCCTTATTGAAAATTATCACTGGGACAGAATTTTATGAGTTGAGGTTAGTAGTTGACATCTTTAGATTTTTCTTCTGATTTGATGTCATGGAATCAAACAGTTACCCACTGTGAGCAGCTTTTAATGCTTTTTGAAAACTCATTCAGTTTTTATTTTGTGTGTGAAAAGCTGCATGTGGTTTTCCTAGTTGTCCGCCCATAGGGATTCACAGAGCCTATGTGCACACGCGTAATGTTTTCATTTCCGCCGTGCAGTTCCCTCCCTAGACACTGTGCTGGTGTTTGTCTTGCGGCTGAGCTCGCCCAGGTTTTTCAATGCTTTTCTTGAGTTCCTCCTCCTTAAGGAACACCCTATACTGTACTGGAGCGAATGAGTCTGTCCTGAAACTTCAGGCTTGGGTTTTGCACGTAGCATTTCCATTCCTGAGGCAGACGAGTGAGTCCTTTTTTCCCTACAGACTTACTTGGGCTCTGCCTTGTGGAAAGGAACAGGGTGGTGAAGGGAAAATAGTTTGAGACCTTGCCTGCTCTTAATAGGCAGTTTGTAACACTTAGACTTTCTTATGTTCACTTTGTGCCTTCCCTAATCCTGGCAGCAGCCTACTCAGTCAAGCACTGAAGACTTAACGTATGGAGTGTTTTGGAGGGCACTGGGGAAGAAAAATAACACAAGAGTGAGATTTGTGGAAAGTGCCTAGGGTGGAGCATTGGCAAACCTGAGTCCTGGGCCTGCTGGGGTCCCTGCCGCGGTTGGCCACGACCGGGACAGAAGTGTGCCCATCACTGGTGCCGGCAGTTGTGTTCATTGAGGACACTCTGGTCTCAGGTCCCTTTGTGTTGTCATGGCTCAGGCATCTTGGAATACTGAGCTGATCTTAGTGCTTAGAGGTATTTCTCTCTCTCTCTCTTTTTTTTTTTTTTGACAGGCAGAGTGGACAGTGAGAGAGAGAGACAGAGAGAAAGGTCTTCCTTTGCCGTTGGTTCACCCTCCAATGGCCGCCGCGCTGCGGCCTGCACACTGCGCTGATCCGATGGCAGGAGCCAGGTGCTTCTCCTGGTCTCCCATGCGGGTACAGGGCCCAAGGACTTGGGCCATCCTCCACTGCACTCCCTGGCCACAGCAGAGAGCTGGCCTGGTAGAGGGGCAACCGGGACAGAATCCGATGCCCCGACCGGGACTAGAACCCGGTGTGCCGGCGCCGCTAGGTGGAGGATTAGCCTAGTGAGACGCGGCGCCGGCCCAGGTATTTCTCAAATGATGTGGTCCCCAAATGTGAAGCCAACTGTAGTTGTTTTGGTATCCCTGGTGAATTGGTTCTAGGACCTTGCAATGTGCAGATACTCAAGTCCCATATATAAAAAGGCACAGTTGCAGGTAACCTGTGTGCATCCTCTCATATCCTTTAAGCCGTGTCTAGATTTGTTGTGATACCTGAGATACTGTAAATGCCATGTCAGTGGGTATTGTACTTTGTAATTCAGGGAACAGTGGCAAGAAAACAAGGGCTGCGCGTGGTCAGCACAGTCTTTCTTTTTCCCACAAATATCTTTGATCCACCATTGGTTGCATCTGCCAATGTGGAACCTGAAGGACGGGCCAACGTGTATACTTGGTGTTCAGCTGAAGAATCAGCGCTCTGTTCTGTCTCTGGAGGGAAAACCAGAACTTTGTTGTTATTAAGCGATGGCAAGCGAGTCTTTGTGAGGTGTCAATGCTAATGTAAAAGAGTACATGTTATATACTTCATGGGTGACTTCAAAGGCTGCTTTGACTAAGATTTGATTAGTACTGACTTGAGAGGAAGATGTTACTGTTTGGCTACCAGTTTCATCTGAAAAGCGAGCTAGTATAAAATGATCATTTACTGCTTTTCCACCCATATAGTGTGATATGATAAGATCAAAATCCAATTATGTATTTGCAGGAGACAACACAAGATTACCAAGAAGAGCTAGACATTATCTAGGGGTGGAGTGATTGTAGATGACGGAGCCATCAGTCTGTCACTTCCTGACACTGGAGTGCTCAGTGGTGTCCGCCTGCATCTCTGACTCGGGACGGACAGGGCTGTTCTTGAGCGCAGCCCACGGCCTAGGCTGGGGTAAAGGGCTTTCCGAGCTGGCGCGGCGGGGCGGGGCGCTGGCAGCACTTGCCAGGGAGTGATGCTGCCTCCCCTGAGGAGTGAGTCAGGCTTTCAGGACTGAACGTGGCTGGTGATTCTGAGTCCACTGCTACTGAGTCAGCTTTTCTTCTTAGTTCTTGTACCCCAGGATCTTATCTGTACCTTTCTCTTACTGTCGGAGGGCTCTGAATCCTGAGTGGGCCAGAAATATGACAACATCAGGAACACGCTGTTTCGAACATTGTAAAACAAGATGACTATAGAGATGCCAACTCAATCAGACTTGTTATAACGTGCTTAATAGTGATAGTTATTTTGGCCTCGGGGGTTGTGACTGTTGTGAATGACCAAATATTGGCTAATTTGACAGCAGAAGCAGCAGTGTTCTTGGTGAAACCCGGTCATTCACATTGTGTAGTTGAGGAGTGCAGGTACTGACTGGCAAACAAGAAACTTGACCCAGAGACAGCTGAGGAACCACGGGAGTGGCTTTATCGATAAACTGTGAGAAAGCTGCACTTGGCATCAACAGTAACTCAACCCGAACAATGCAGGGACCTCAGGGGACTCCCTTTTCCCATCAGATGTAGTTAGCAAGCAACTGAGGGTAGAAATCAGAAATGCGTGAGGACGCCAGCAAACTGGAGGGACTGAGAACCGCGTCCAGGCGTCTCCTGGGGAAGCTGGCGTGGTCCTCAGGAGGAAGGAGGAAGCCTCAATTTCCAGAATGACTTCTCTCACGGGAAACGTTTATTGAACGGTTAGAGCTTGCTGTGTGACACGCACACATCTTCCCTCCCCTCACGGCGTTCACTGACACGTAGGAGGCGACTAATGTGTTTGGACCTTTGGATAATACCTAGCCCTCTTATCTTTGCAGGGATAAACCACTCATTAAACCCAGAAGCAAACCAAGCTGCTACCACTAACAGTGCCACGGTTTTCATCATAGCTTTGATCTCCTCCCTCCCAGCACGTGCGGTGTTGGGTTAGTGATGGGTGGCGAGAGATGCTAATCTCAGTGTGTCTTCTTTCTCGGCTTCCTTTTCCTTTGACAAAGATACCACCAGGCTCTTTCTGAAGGGGAACGCTACTTCTTCTCAGGAATTCGGTGCCCAGGTAAAGGGGAGCCACTGGAGAGAGATGCTTAAAAGGGAATCAGACTAATGATGAGAGAACTGATGGCCACAAAGAGGACCTACAAGGAGTGGCCTCTTCATGGGGAGATCGTAGGGTGGGAAGCCCTTGAGACATCTCAAGTTCGGGGCAAGCTTTTCCCCGAAGAGATGTCACCGGTCTCCCTCCCTGCCCGGGTGGGAAGTTTTGGATAGCTCCTTAACTCCTAAGACGGCAGCAAGGACATCGAACCCGGGGGGTGGTCTGTGTGCAAGGCCTACTTCGCTTAGTCTCTGAAGGGCAGTGCGGACAGGCTTTTCTTGATTTCAGAAAGAAGGGATCAGACAGACGAGGTTCGGGAAGTGGGAACACTGGGTTCTCTCGGGCTGTGGTCCTAGGGAGGGAGGGAGAGAAGACGCCAGTGCCGAGGACGTGTCCGCGTGCTGGAGGCGGGAGGGGGCCTGTCCATCACCCGAGGAATCTTGTGGTGGTGGGGGGAGGGTTCCCCCAGGCATGAGCTCCTAGAGTCTTTCTTCCCACGCAGCTCCGTCGCTCTGGCCAGTTTGTCCACCTGTGTTAGGCCTGATCAGTGATGTTACCGACTTTAGCCCAGGCTGGAAAAGTGTCCAAGTGGAAGAGGCTAACTCCCCAGGTGTTGATGGCCACCATCACTATCACCAGGCCAATGACGTTGACTCCCAGGCCAGCTTTCACCTGCGAGACACAAATCAGTACACCCTAGTCTCTGGCCGGGCGGCATCACGGGCCCCCAGGCTGTCCCTGCCTGGGTCTGCGGGCTAAGCCTTGCTCCACCCGCTTGGCCCTCATTTGTCCAGTTGCTGCCTACTGGGCATTGTCGTCTCCTGTTTTCTGGGTGGCACAGGATGGAAGGACTGGGAAGGCTGGGGGGCTGGGGAGGGGCGATTAGAATCGTCTCCACTTCTTGATCGCAGCACTCTATGTAGAGTGGAAGCCCAGAAGGTATGAGATCTGTGGAATGGGGACTTAGTTCTGCAGCTCAATAGCTGGGAAGCGTGTTAAAGTTAAATGGATCTCTACAAAGCAGGACCTCTTAGATGCTAGAGAGCTTATGGGAGGGGGTCTATTATGTGAAGCTCCTGCCACTGCTGGCATTTTTTTTTTTTTTTTTTTTTTGTACCCCGTAAGGTACAGCCCATGGAGATAACACACTCTGGATTCACCTGGGTGAACAGGTGGGATGCTCTGCTCACTGGACGGTGACACAGGCCTGCTACCTGGAGGAAACCACACCTCATTTCTGCCATGTATGGCACTGAGCCAGGCTGAAGTGGGTGTGAGGGATGGTGACATGGCAGAGCCAGGGCCGGACGGAAACGTGCGTACAGTCAGCGGCACAGCATCCCTCCAAGGGTGACCATGCTTGTAGCATGTAGCCCAGACAGTTCTACTCGCTGGCGCTCAGTTGGGAAAATTGGAAGAGGAAAAATGGATCCTGGGAAGTTGTCCCAAGTGAATGACTAGACATGTGCTCGCTCTCCCGCTGTCTGGCTGGAGCCCGGGCCTTTGGGCCAGGAGAACTGCTGTTTCCCAGCAGAGGGGAGGGGTGGGTTCCAGGGGAGCTACAGTGAGGTCCTTCAGAGCGGAAAGGGGGTGCACGGAGCAGCTGGTTGAAACCACGTGTCAGATGAGGAGCCGGAAGGTGTTGAGTCAGTGCCCAAGCTGGCACTGGAACAGGCCTGGCTCACCTGTCATCCAGTGCCTTTGGGAATGACTGTCTCGACTCAGACTCTAGGGTAAAGGGTACAGGGCGCGCAGAGGGGGCTCCCAGCAGGCGAGGCCAAGCTCAGGGTGGGCAGACTGAGGGTTGAGCAGTAAGACAGCGGGAGAGTGAGCGCCACACTCTTCCCTTCCTGAAGCAGCGCTGGTGACGTACACGTTTGAATGATGGGAAGGGCCTGGATGTTGTCACCAGCCTGACACGTCCTGTCCTCTGAAATCTCACTGGGCGCTGAGAGCCAGCGAGGCCTCCCGTGAAACTCCTCATCGAGGGTGGACAGGCCCTCATCAGATAGGCCCCATGACGGTAGGATTTTCCCTCCTCTCCCCAGCCTCCGCAGTGAATACAGGCAGAGGAAGGAGGGAGGCTGGCCATGCCCACTCGGGTCTCTCTGTGAGTCACACTGGGAATGCAGGGCAGCACTGTGGCGGCTGATCTCGCCACTGTGGCTCCAGGGCTGCTTGCTAAGGGCGAGCTGGCACACGCATCTTGTTCCCACAAGACACCTTGCTCCCTAGAGTCAGGCAGTCTCTCGTGCTTGTGCAGTAAGCAAGCCAGCAGCTGTCTGAACGAGTATCCCCACCAGTGCAGTGAAGAAACAGAGGCAAAGACCTGTGCAAGCTCATGCCTCCTGGGACTGTCCCCGCCTGGGTCTGCTCCCAGCTTTCGTCCACTGAGGACCGGGGAGAACACACTGTCACTATTCCTGGTGTTGATGGACCAAGCAAAACCTTTCGTACAGTCCCCGCTGTGTGTGACACGCGGGACTGGGTGTTGGCCGAGCAGTGTCACCGCTCGGGGACGGGGCGGTGCAGCCGTCCGTCCCCGCCTCCACTCACCATGTCTTTGATCTGGCAGTGCCCGTAGCTGTAGACGATGGCGTTGGGAGGGTTGCCCACGGGCAGCATCACTGCGAAGGAGATGCACATGGTGACCGGGATAAGGGTGTAGAGCGGGTTGATGTGCAGCGTTTCGGACTGGAAGAGAGGACCCACAGAAACATTGACGTTGACCCTGGGCTGGAGTTCCGGGGCTGAACAGCCATGAATGTGCTGTAAGGGACAGCTTGGTGTGGACTGAGCCAGACAGCACGGGCTGGCGGTGGGCAGGTCCCTGCCCTCCGGGTACGCAGTGCGCTTGACAGCGCCGAGGGCTGATGCCGCTCACTCGCTTCCCGTGCAAACAGGCTTCCTGCTTCCTAGGAGGGTGCTGGGGTTTTGGTGCTGTTCTGAGAAAGTGCTTCTTAAACTGCTAATGTTTTCTTCAGCTGAGGAATCCTTTCTTGGAACAAATATGCCAGGACTAAGCTGCTTACCTTTGGGGTACAGAACTAAGGTTGTGTTGTTCCCCCAACCCGTGTAACTTCCTTAGATGGGATTTGAACTGATGGTCCTACTCTCAGTGCTGCCATGTTGTCACAAAGTGTACCCCTGTGCGCACACAAGCAAGATGGCAGCAGGGAGGAGTTGGAGACGCCTGAGCAATGAGCGAGGTGGGGGCGGGGGGCGCCTTCATTTCCTGGGTTCATTCATGTCACAGAATGGGACAGGTGCAGCTTAGGAGCAGGTGCATGGCCTTCGGGGCTGCTTGGCCAGGCTGGGATCTGGCAGCTGTTGCCTCCCCTGGTCCATGCCTAACAAACGGGCCTGAGGCTGGCCTTGCTGCCAGTCCTCAGAACCTCTGGGAGGAATGAAACCGTTAGAGCTGTGTTCCCAGTCTTTGTAGCATGTCTATTTTGCCTGCATTTTCTGTGGCTCTCTCCCCGGCCCTACGGTTAGATCTAGTCTCAGGAGAGCAGGGTTGGTGATGATTATGAGAACTGGATTTCTAGGGTGTTCAGGTTATTTTATCCATCCTTAGTTTCTGTTCAGGGCTGTCCCCTGAACAAGTCCTACTCCTTTGAAACAGAATTTCTAGAACTATGATTTTCTCACATATCCATGTCTCTCTGGTAAAGGTCATTTTCAGAATTATCATTTGAACAGCAGTCTGTAAAGGCTGTGGGCAGCGGGCAGGGGAGAGGAAGCCACGGAGGCCGTGCCCCGAAGCAGGCTAGCCGCTGCAGGCCCCTGGGAGAGCCCATGTGGGCGTCTGGGAGCCCCGCTCTACTCACCAGGCTGCACAGGATGGGCAGGAAGATGGTAATGGTGGCCGGGTTGCTCACAAACTCGGTGACAATGGACACCAGGATACAGGCCAGCAGGGTGACAGCCCAGGGCGGGAGGCTGCTCAGGGACAACATCTGCTGGCCTATCCAGGTGGAGAGGCCCGAGCTCTGCAGGGAGAGAAGGTGACAGAGGGACGGTGGGCGAGTGTGCTCCAAACTCAACTCCTAGGTTTCTGAAGGCCGGGACGCCACTGCAGGGGCCAGCGGGGGTCACCCAGTGTGTTTATGTTCAGTCCGGCTGGAGACTGCTTTTGTAGCCCAGAAAATCCTTTTTCATAATTGCACCATATTCAGACTTTGGGTTTCCCGCTGTATGAATCAAGGGTCACGGAGACCCCTCCCCGCCAAAAGCCATGCATCGTCTTAGGGCTCTGCTATGGTGTCTTGGCAGGGGTGGAGAACTTTACTCCTCAACGTCAATGTCACTGTTCTTTTTTTTTTTTAATAGAGAACTTTTATTTAATAAATATAAATTTTGAAAGTACAACTTTTGGATTATAGCGGTTCTTCCCCCCATAACCACCCTCCCACCCACAAACCATCCCATCTCTTACTCCCTCTCCTATCCCATTCTTCATTCATTTTTAATTATCTTTATATACAGAAAATCAACTCTGTACTAAGTAAAAATTTCAACAGATTGCACCCACACAGACACACAAAGTATAAAGTCCTGTTTGAAAACGAGTTTTACCATTAATTCTCATAGTACAACACATTAAGGACAGAGATCCTACATGGGGAGTAAGTGCACGGTGACTCCCATTGTTGATTTAACAACTGACACTCTTATTTATGGCGTCAGTAATCACCCGAGGCTCTTGTCATGAGCTGCCAAGGCTATGGAAGCCTCTTGAGTTCACAGATTCCAACCTTATTTAGACAAGGCCATAATCAAAGTGGAAGTTCTGTCCTCCCTTCAGAGAAAGGTACATCCTTCTTTGATGGCCCCTTCTTTCCATTGGGATCTCACTCACAGAGATCTTTCATGTAGGTCATTTTTTGCCACAGAGTCTTGGCTTTCCATGCCTGAAATACTCTCATGGGCTTTTTAGTCAGATCTGAATGCCTTAAGGGCTGATTCTAAGGCCAGAGTGCTGTTTAGAGCATTTGTGATTCTATGAGTCTGCTGTGTCATTGCTCTTTCTTCAGGTTCTCCTCACTCTATGTGTGAACTCAACAGTGAACTTTGAATGTAATCCTTTGTTCTGTTTTGAAATTCATTTTTCTTATCACCTAAGAAAGGGAAAAAAATTATCAACAGCTTTGGATAGTAGTAATGTTTTGTGATTTCTTCTTTGGGTAAGAAAGGGCAGGGCTGAACATCAGAAGGTTTACCTGAGTAATAAAGAAGACAGGGATGAAGCATCTATTGGCATTGGGTGGGGGAGGTACCTCCCTCCTGGCTTGGTTTACTTTCAGATCCCCTCCTGGAGACATCAGGATCTGCCATCTGCTAGTGCTCATCTGAAGGCACATTGCCCACTGGGAACCTTTGCCATCAAGAACATTTACACGCCCACATTCAAATAAATGCATATTCCCACTCAAATCATTCATTGGGCTGGAAGATGTTCACTTCCAGGATGTCCTCCCTAAACAGTGAGGGGCACTGTTGAGTTTTTGCACTCACAAAAGCCCCAGGATGCCGTATGCATTCTCCCTCCATCCCTTTCTTCTCCCCGACTTCTGCCTTTTCCTGTGGTACCCTAGAGACTGCAGATGCACTAAAGAGACAGGGGGTAGGGGCAGAAAGCAAGGAGAAGCATTTTACGATTCCTCAAGCTGTCAATCCCGCTACACACGTTCCAATAGTAAAGTCAGCCCTCACTACATTATCAGCAGGCAACTTTCTCCTCTTTTCCAAATTCAACAGCAACTCATTTGATCTCTACAGTACTCTGGCCACCCCGTGGCAAGCTGGTAGACAACGGATGACCAAAGCCCTTCAGAATTCTCTCTGTTGTAGCCATCTCACCTTGGAGAACTTTTCTTCCCTTTTTCTTTCAACTGACTGAGTTAACCAATATGTGAAACAGCATCAAGTAATGGTTGCTACAGGGGCTCAGGGCCTGCAGGAACTCTGTAATCGTTCCCTTTTGTAACACGTCCAGCTCATTGGACAAAAGCAAGGGAGGAAAAGCAATCAGTTGAGTGGAAACAGCGCATTTTATAAAGGAGTAGAGTTTTATTCCCACGGTATCTAAATTATACTTGTTATAAGTAAAGTGAAATAATTTAGGGGCAACTATTTTTTCCAGCAGAACCACTTAATGCCATAATTTGAAATAAACTATAAAATTACACTGCAAAATTATTTTTAAAAATGAAGGAGATCTTAGTTTTTTTAAATCCTTAATAGGGAGGGTAAGGGGTCGCTGTTTCTATAAGGAAAGAATAAAGGAGCTAGGGAGCTTTGGTTGGAGACAAAGACCGAGTAACTTTTTGTGGCTTTACTATTGATTACCCAGGAGAGGGTTCTTCATGTGGAAGATCTGGGCTGAAAGGGAGTATTTCTTGGACCCTGTCCAGGGTGTGCCCCGCGTCGGAGGTGGTCCAGCCAGGGGGATCACGGAGGGAAATCTCACGTGGCTAGGAGGAACCCAGCATCCTCCAGGGTTCCTTCCCAGGGTAGGGTTCTGAGCCCTCGTTCTCAAGGGTGCACAGCATCCAGGCTCACGATGAAGAGAAAAGCGAAGCCCGTGTAGAATGGGTTAGCGCAGGGAGAGAAGGCGCAGGGAGAAACCGCCAGAACCATAACCTGACTCCTTCAGTTCCTCCTTCCCCATCTCATCCCAACCAGGAAATCAAGAAGCATTTGAATGAATGTTAGTGAAGATCCTCCCAAAGGCCTCAGTCTGTGCATATGAACGGAATGAAAGACAACTCATCTGGGGCGGCTGCGCCCTGAGTGACCAGTCTCCCCTCCCTCAACCCGGGGGATGAGGGCTACACAACCCAGAAATGAGCCTTTCGCCTGCCTGTCCGGGCGCCACATCCCGCCCCGCAGCTGATCTGAGGCTGTTCCCGGCGGAGGGCAAGACAGCACGCCCGCCCTGCCCTGCTCTGCCTGTTCCTGGGACAGGAGCCGTCACCTCTCCCTTGCTCCCGCGCCCTTTCCTCCCAGGGCTGGAAGGCCCGGGACAGCAGCTGGCTGAGCAGAACAGCACTCTTACCTTGCTACCCGAAGCCAGGGCGTAGCCTCCCCCGACCAGGATGACAATCTCCCAGGGCATGGTCTTTTGGAAGTCCTTCCAGGTGATGATGGGCTCTGTCTTTGCGGAGGGCGGCTCCTTGTCCCCTGGAGCGCAGGGAGACAGAGGCAGGAGGAGAGGAGAGGGGAGGGGAGGGGAAGGGAGGGGAGGGGAGGGGGAGAAGAGAAGAGGGGAGGAGGGGAGGAGGGGAGGGGGAGGGGGGAGGGGAGGAGAGAGGAGGGGAGGGGAGAGGAGGGGAGGGGAGGGGAGGGGGAGAGGAGGGGAGAGGAGAGGAGGGGGGGAGGGGAGGGGAGGGGAGGGGAGAGGAGAGGAGGGGAGGGGAGGGGGAGAGGAGGGGAGGGGAGGGGAGAGGGAGAGGAGGGGAGGGGAGAGGAGGGGAGGGGAGGGGAGGGGGAGAGGAGGGGAGAGGAGAGGAGGGGAGGGGAGGGGAGGGGGAGAGGAGGGGAGGGGAGGGGAGAGGAGAGGAGGGGAAGGGAGGGGAGGGGGAGAGGAGGGGAGAGGAGGGGAGGGGAGAGAGGAGGGGAGGGGAGAAGAGGTGAGGGGAGAGGAGGGGAGGGGGAGAGGGGAGGAGGGGAGGGGGAGAGGAGGGGAGGGGGAGAGGAGGGCAGAGGAGAGGAGGGGAGGGGAGAGGAGGGGAGAGGAGGGAAGGGGAGAGGAGGGGAAGGTTGAGGAGGGGAGGGGGAGAGGAGAGGAGAGGAGGGGAGGGGAGAGGAGGGGAGGGGAGAGAGGAGGGGAGGGGAGAAGAGGTGAGGGGAGAGGAGGGGAGGGGAGGGGAGGGGGAGAGGGGAGGAGGGGAGGGGAGAGGAGGCGAGGGGAGGGGAGGGGGAGAGGAGGGGAGAGGAGAGGAGGGGAAGGGAGAGGAGAGAGGAGAGGAGGGGAGAGGAGGGGAGAGGAGAGGAGGGGAGAGGAGGGGAGGGGAAGGGGAGAGGAGGGGAGAGGAGAGGAGGGGAAGGGAGAGGAGAGAGGAGAGGAGGGGAGAGGAGGGGAGAGGAGAGGAGGGGAGGGGAGGGGGAGAGGAGGGGAGAGGAGAGGAAGGAAAGGGAGAGGAGAGAGGAGAGGAGGGGAGGGGAGGGGAGAGGAGAGGAGGGGAGGGGAGGGGGAGAGGAGAGGAGAGGAGAGGAGGGGAAGGGAGAGGAGAGAGGAGAGGAGGGGAGAGGAGGGGAGGGGAGAGGAGGGGAGGGGAGAGGAGAGGAGAGGATGGGAGAGGAGGGGAGAGGAGGGGAGGGGAGGGGGAGAGGAGAGGAGGGGAGGGGGAGAGGAGGGGAGAGGAGAGGAGGGGAGGGGAGAGGAGGGGAGAGGAGAGGAGGGGAGAGGAGGCGAGGGGAGGGGAGGGGGAGAGGAGGGGAGAGGAGAGGAGGGGAAGGGAGAGGAGAGAGGAGAGGAGGGGAGAGGAGGGGAGGGAAAGAGAGAGAGAGAGAACCTATGAACACTGATGCGCGGGGTCTGTGGCGACTGCGCCTTCCTAGGCGTGACTCCTCCGCTCTTTCGTGGGGAGTCTGACGGGCCTTGGGCAGCCTCATTTGGAAAATCCAGACTTGAGTACCGTTTGTTTAGCGCCAGTCCCGACTTCTTCCCTTAAACCTGTTCTCACCATCACTCTTTCTCCCAAAGCAGGGCTTCTTCGCTGGGATGAGGAAGAGGAGGAAGCCCAGGAAGACAGAGACCGTGGCGTCCGTGCGGTAGCCTTTCCTAGCAAAGAGAAACGTGGCTGCAGGAGGAGGGTCAGGCGTCCCCGGGAGGGATGCTGTGACTCAGGGCAGTCTGAGCTTAGCGCCTCTTTTCTGGGCCGAGTTTAGACCGAGGGCAACCTTATTGCTGGCTGCTCATCGCCACGCTATCCACGGTGGGTTCAGTTTGCAACTGCGAACATGCAGAGGCCCAGCCCAGCCGGGGCCGATGTCTCAGTGTGAATGTATGAGCACTTCCATGGGGAGAGTCCTAGAGGGAGTGCTAAGGAGTTGCTTGGGTCAGGAGAAGAGAAGAAGATGAACCTGCGTTCCTATGCAGGCCCCGCGCCATGAGTGTCCCGTGAGAGCTGGCGCCTGTGCTGTGTGGCCCTGGCCCTCGGGGCACCATGCAGGCGTGGCTCGGGAGCCTGTGTGGACCATGCTAGTGTCTGCCTGCCTTCCTTCGCCCCACGGGCTGCAGCCACCCCGTGGCCACATCCTCTTTGCAGCTGGCCCCTTCTAGACGTGTACTGTAACTCCCATAACAGGCTGTGAGGCAGCCAGCGTGCCAGGGGCTTATGTAATGCGACGGAGGGCACACAGCTGGGTGGTGGCAGCACCGGATCCCGGCCACAGACTGGGACTCCAAAGACTGTATTTTCTTCCACTCCACAGCCCTCCCTGAAAAGAACATTTGTTCCCCAGGGAGCAAAATACTTCCTGCCTGCGTGTCTGCCCCACGAGTCTCTGAAGGGGGCACCAGTGCTTACAGCCTGGAGAATGTGGGAAGGGAGCCGCTCCCGTGGAGGACAGGGTAGCACTTACTTTTCAAAGAAAGAGTCCCAGCCGGGGACGAAGCCAGGCTCCCGTGTAAACCACAGCACGGTCATCAGGATGAAGAAGAATCCGGTCACCATTTCAGGGTAGCTGTAAAATAACACAGAAAAGAGTCCAGGGATGCGGACGCTTCTTGTAACTCTCTCACTCTGCTTCCGGAAGCCCCTGCATTCAGAATTCCAATGCTCGAGGCATAAAACACAGTCCCTGGTTGGCCACTGTGATCTGGGAGAGGAGTGAGCAATGCCGGACGATGTAGCATTAACCCTGTCCCTGGGGAAATCGAGGGCTGAAGGGAGACAGGACAGAGCTCTGTCCATCCATAAGACAGTTTAAAAGTCTCCGAGGAGAGGCCTGTGGGATGGGCACCCTCGGAAACGGTGCCAGCGGGAGGACTAAGTTTTACCAAAAATACATATAATTTGCCCCAACAAGCGTGAAAAAAAAAATGCATCATGATGGGGTCAGCATTGCGTCCAGTGGGTTAAGCCGCCGCCTGCAATGCCCACAGCCTGTATCAAAGCACCAGTTCAAGTCCCGGATGCTCCACTTCCAGTCCAGCTTCATGCTAATGTACCCGGGAAAGGAGCAGAGATGGCCCGAGCATCCCCCGGAGGCGAGCAGCTGAGCACCGGGAAGAGTCCTGACCCGAGGGGACTCAGCGCGAGCCCACGGGACGTCTGTGCCCGCCTCCGCTGCCCTCTCTGGCCGCCCCACACTGGGCCCACACCTGCACTCTGAATACAGCGGAGGGGAAGGGTGGCTGCCGCCACCTGGGCCAGCTTGGCTTGGCCTTAAATAGCACCTTCTAAACGGCCGGATTCATAGCGGTGGAAAATGCCTGCCAGCTCAGGGAGCTGTCCAGAACAAGGCGGCCTCTGTGCTCACTCTACCTGCTGGTCCCCACCCCGCCGCCGGGCAGCGGGGAGCAGAGCGGGGAGCGGGGAGCGGGGAGCGGGGGCGGCTGGTTTTTAATTTAGCTCCTTTTTTTTTTTTTTTTTTTTTTTTTTACCTGATGTCTCCCAGCTTTTCATATTCCTCTTGGATCCTCTTCTCCGACAGCTCTTCTCTTTTGGTCTTTTTCTTCTTGCTCAGAGAGCAGGTCTCTTTAAAACTGAGAAGGGAACGGGAGCGAAAGAACAGAGAAAACCTGCCTCTGAGGCCCATAGATCAAATATTTGGCAGATAGGAGACCACTCGCTTGCCCGGATCACTTCGTCCTCTTCACCCAGGCGCTCTGTCCCCCACCCGCCCGCCCATGCAGCCCCCCCACCCCCACCCAGCCTCAGCAGCCTCCTGCTCTCGTTCTTTGGGTCTATTCCTGGTGTGTCAGTGTGAGGTTATCTTGAATAGATGTAAGAAAGCGTGTTTCTTTTGAGATTTATTGAAAGAGTGACAGAGAGAGAGGTAGGGAGAGACAGAGAGAGAGGGAGGGGGGGAGGGAGAGAGAGAGAGAAGGGGGGGAGGGAGAGAGATTTCCATCCACTGGTTCATTCCCCCAATGCCTAAACAATCAGGGCTGGGCCAGGACACAGCCAAGACCCCAGAACTCCATCTGGGCTTTCCATGTGAGCGCTAGAGGCCCACACCCATCAGGCGTCCTCTGCTGCCTTCCCGGGAAAGTTAGGGGCCTGGATCCAAAGCAGAGTAGCTGGGCCTCAGACTGACATGCCAGCACGGGAGACAGGACTCCCAGCAGTGGCCTCACCCACTGCACCACAGCGCCCACCAGCTGCAAGTGAGTTTACACATGTTTGTCATGTACGTAAGTAAAAGCGTGCGTGCAAGGTGGCGTGTCTGGATGTCTGTGTGCCTTCCACACACACACACACACACACACACACACACATCTCCTGTGTGTGTGTAGTTTTTGAGAGACAAAGCTTATTGCAAGGGAAAGAGGGTGTTTTATACCAGTAATACTTGGTTTACGGAAGTAGGCACCCATCGTTGGTTTTACACCACTTTGTGAGTAAAAGGATAAGTCATCTCAGACACCGATCCTGGACCAGTGGAGTGCTGAATTCTATGGACTAATAATAGCTGAATTCTATGGACTAGTAGAAAAAAAATCATATGTAACTTCTTAGATTTGGAGTAGACCGATGGTCAAGAAAAAAAGATTTGCTACTCAGATCAGTATTGGAAATAATACTGCCAGGAAAGTCAGACTTGTTGTTTTGAAGGATCTGTGCATATTCTGTAGACACTACTAGGTGGAATCACTCCTGTCTGTGAAATTACACCTAAGGCATACTCTGCGTGGAGTTGGAATCACTAGGTGTGCTCTGAGAGACGTGCAGGAACACTGACCACTCAGAGTTTTCCTAAGTTGCAGAGATCTACCCATTTAGTTGGAATTAAGAACTTTTCAGGGCACTGGCATTGTGGTACACAGGGTTAAGCTGCTGCCTGAGATGCCGGGACCCCGCGAAGGCACTGGTTCGAGTCCCAGCATCTCTGCTTCTGATCCAGCTCCCTACTAATGTCCTGGGAAAGCAGCAGAGGATGGCCCCAGTACCTGGTTCCCTGCTACTCATGTGGGAGACCTGGATGGAGTTCTAGGTTCCTGGCTTCAGCCTGGCCCAGCCCCTGCTGTTTTTAGCCATTTAGGGAGTGAACCTACAGATGGAAGATCTCTGTCTCTGTCTTTGTCTCTCTCTCTTTCTCTCTGCCTCCATCTCTCTAAATAAATAAATACAATCTTCAAAAAATTATTTAAAACAAAAAAGCATACTTCGAGAGTAGGCACTTAGCCTGCTGGTTAAGACACATCCCCCATGGGAGTGACTGCATCTGACTCCCAGCTCCAGGTCCTGATGCCGGCTTCTTGCTCATGCGGAGCCTTGGGGGCAGCAGGTGATGGATGGCTCAAGTAACTGGGTTCCTGCCACTCAGGAGGGAGACCCAGATTGTGTTCCTGGCTCCTGGATGTGACCCTGGCCCAGCTCTGGTCATTGGGGCCATCTGGGGAGTGAACCAGTGAGTGGGAGCTCTCTATCTACTTCTCTCTGTCTCTCTGCCTCTCAAATAGTAAGAGAGAGAGAGAGAGAATTTCACTGTGGCGTTGAGAGTGAAGTGCCAAGGCCGGGAACGTTCATAGAGGATCCAGACAGGCAGTGCCTGACTCCCTGGTTAAGCGCACGGCACACTCCCGGGGGCACCGCCCGTAGCTGCTTGGCAGGCCCCCCCTCCCCGGCGCAGGGTCCCCCGGTTTGTGCGGCCTCCGCGGGGCCTTGGCACTCACTTGCAGCCCAGGAACAGCCAGTGCATCCAGAACCAGCTGACCACCAACATGATGAGGGATATCGGGAAGCTGAAGAGGAACCAGGTGCCGAAGTTCACCACGTCTGCAGCCGGATACTGGCTGCGGGGAGACCAGGTCGGCGGTGAGCAAAGGGCCGACTTCCCTCTGACATTTTGGGGGTAGAAAACTAAATGCTCTCTAAGAAGACAGGCGGTGGGGCTCTGGGAGAGATCATGGCCCCCCACTTTAGAAACCCCTTCCCCCTCCCCCCGCCCGCCTTTACCGTCAGCTCTGTTTCTTTCCCGCATTGCACTCTTCGCTCACTGAAATCTCACTTCTTTCTCCACCACTTGACGGATTCCTCCTGCCCAGGTCACCGGGGACCTCTGTGTTGCCCAGTCTCATGGCTACATTTGCATCCCCCCTCCTTTTTTTTTTTTTTTTTTTTTTTTTTGCATCATCATTACTAACGTCACATATTGTAGCCACTCTGTCCCCAAACACTCTCCTCCCTTGGTGGGATGACATCAGCTTTCTTTTCCTGTCTGATGCCGTTTGTGTAGCCTGCTTTAGATCTGCGTGCTTGATCTACGCCCCCTGCGCTGTCCATTCTAGTCTCATTCCTATGGCCTCCATGACCAAGCGTAAAATGAAAATAGGGAACCCTGGCTCGAAGATGGTGAAGAATATGCAGCCAGGGAAGCTGAGCATACTGGCCCGGGCACACAGGACCTATGCCTTCCCCCTAAATCCTCTAGGGATCCAGCCTGTACCTCCCGCTGGACCTCTCAACCCGCATGCCAAGTTCCCATCCCCCATCCTTGCCCTCTGTTCCCCCAGGCCGGGGAAGCTGGGAGCCTGGGGGCCGGACTGGGTTTTCCCCTCCATCGGGCCCTTTCTCATCCTCCCGAGACCTCCAGGTCTGACGGGACCACCGCCTCCCCCCTTGCCCTCCCCCGGCCACCGCCTTGCCCTGTGGGGCTGCCAAGGCTGTGCCCCGGGCAACAGCAGCCGTGTCCTAAGCTGTCCTCCTGCTGCCTGCTCTGCCCTCTCCACTTCAGTCCCCATTTCTTCATCCAGAATGAGTTTTCAAAACTATAAATCTGATCACTTCACTGCCTGCTTAGAATTCTTTAAAGGCTTCTCACAGCCTTTCGGATGAGGTCCAACTTCCTTCGTGGGCTGTGCCAAGCCCTTTGGGATACGCCCATCCACTTGCCAGGCCTCCTTTGGCCCTGTCTGCTTTTCTTGTGTGCGCCCCAGGCCCCCCTACACGGCGTCCCCTGCAGCCGGGGTGGGCTCCCCCTGCATTCCTGCGGTCACACTGTGCTGTACGTGACCCGGCCAGCCGGGGACAGGGGCTGTGCAGGAGCCCCGGGAGCCGGGTCAGTTCCTGAGACACAGTGGGCGGTTCGTGAGTGTGTGTTGACTGAGCGGATTACTGACTTGTTGAAGTGTTCCAGGAAGATGAGGCTGGTGGAGGTGCCGATGATGGTGGTGAGGCCGCCGATGGTCGCCGCGTAGGAGATGCTCAGGGAGAGGCACTTGCAGACCATTTGGTCATGCTGGGACCTGTACTTCCGGCTCAGCTCCTGGTTCCTGGTGTTGGGGGCCCGGGCTGGGGGCTTTCCCTGCCAAAGAAAAGCTGGTGAGAGTCTCAAACCCAGCGTGGACTCGCACGGTGAATGTCAGTAGGTGAGGTTACAAGAAAACCAGTGGGGAAGGGTCACCCGGCTCCAGAGCCCCTAACCACTGCCCCCTCTTCCCAGGAGGGCCAAAGCAAGGCTGGCTGCTTCCAAACATCTCTCAAAGATCCATGCACCATCACAGCTGGAAGAGCCCTTGTTATGTGGTCCGGTGGCACTTTGCACAGAACCCTGATACATAAACCGTAAGTATAGCATTTGATTGGTGGAAACCGGGCAGTCACTTTCTTTTCTTTTCTTTTCTTTCTTTTCTTTTTTTTTCTTTTTCTTTTTTTTTTTTTTTTTTTTTTTGACAGGCAGAGTGGATAGTGAGAGAGAGAGAGAGAGAGAGAAAGGTCTTCCTTTGCCGTTGGTTCACCCTCCAATGGCCGCCGCGGCCGGTGCACCGCGCTGATCCGATGGCAGGAGCTAGGTACTTCTGGTCTCCCATGGGGTGCAGGGCCCAAGCACCTGGGCCATCCTCCACTGCACTCCCTGGCCACAGCAGAGAGCTGGCCTGGAAGAGGGGCAACCGGGACAGAATCCGGCGCCCCGACCGGGACTAGAACCCGGTGTGCCGGCGCCGCTAGGCGGAGGATTAGCCTAGTGAGCCGCAGTGCCGGCCACGGGCAGTCACTTTCATGTGGTCAGAGATTCGGATCTACACCAGCCCTGTCTTTCATAGGGAAGAGAGCGGGACTCAGGCACTGGAGGCCGCACCAAAGTCAAGTGAGCTGGATGCTTTCTCCCCAGGCCACCCCCGGGCCGGACACGGAGGTGCACAGAGACTGCCGTGGCCTGGTGACAGCTCACCAGCCTGATGCCCTCACAGAGCCAAGCCCAAGACCCTTGGAAACACGAGGCGTTTCAAGTCCAGAGAACGGCCCAGGAGCAGTGCTCGTACCTGGGCTGCGGGCTGCCGCTGGCTCCGGTGCGGGTTGGCTGTTTTGGCGGTGTTGGTCACTGTGGGCACTCCGTTCACGTTCTGTTGGAACAAAGCCCATTTTCCTGTTAGGAACAGGAGTGGATGAGCCAGGGAAAACCTGCCCTGGGGGCTCTCTGTGGACTGCCTCCGTCGTCACAGCTTCCCACGCAGCCTCTGAGCCCGGCAGGACGTGACTGGCCTTACAGAGAGCTCACCTCCTGCGACTCCACTCGCTAATGAGGAACCCTTCATTTTTGTTCAACACTAAGAAAATGGCGGGGAAAACTCTCCACGCCAATGTCCACTGCTGGCCTGGCCTGGGACACCCCTCAAGGAGAGACGTGGCGCTCCGTGGGGAGGGGGTAAATTCAAGCAGATGTGTGTGGGTGGGCTTTGTGGTCCCCCATGTGTGGCTTCCTCCTAATAAGATTTTTCTGCATGGATTCCTCCCCGACCGGCATCCTAAGGCTGAGTG
Organism: Oryctolagus cuniculus; assembly: GCF_964237555.1. NCBI lineage: Eukaryota > Metazoa > Chordata > Mammalia > Lagomorpha > Leporidae > Oryctolagus > Oryctolagus cuniculus. Next base: position 171,503,189 of record NC_091434.1, read on the forward strand.
TGTGGCTCCGGGAAGTGTGGCTGGCCACACCTTGGGTTTGCGTGAAAAATGACTGAGGTGTACTTTCTGTGGCTAAATGCTGTGCTTGGGCTGGAGTCTGGAGCTAACCCAGGCTTTGCCACCTGACTGATCCTTGTTGTGTGCAGGCCGTGGTGAGCGCCTGCCACCCCGACATCCACGCAGGCCGTGGGACACGCTGCCCGGCATCCTGCCCCCCCCCCCAGTTGTCTTGAGGGACTTCTAAGTGACCCCAAAGTATGCAAGAACCTGGTGCCATACCTTGTGGTGCATCAGTGAAATGAAGTCTGCAGTCGACGAGCTGGAACGAAACACAGACCATGGGAGGTGTGCCACAGGCGCTCTCCCCCCACGCTGGGCAGCTGGCGGGAGGGACCCAGTGTCTGGCCTACGGAGAAGACTCGGCCCCCAGGTCTCCCTCACCGTCTGAGAGGCCGTGGGATTCGTGGAGCCAAGGGCCTGATTCCTCCCACGGGAAGCTAACAGTACTCCTGCTGGCGGACATGGGGTCCTTGTGGGGTACCTGCACTTAAACATGGTTTTTTTTCTTTTTAAGTGGATGACCTCCTTTGACTCTGATTTGCTCTCTTGGGTTATTTATCTTCTATTTATTTGAAAGGCACAGAGAGAGAAAGAGAGAGCGAGGAGAGAGAGATTTTCTAATTGCTGGTTCACTCCCCAAAGGCCTGAAACAACTGGGGCTGGGCCAGGCTGAAGCCAGGAGCTGGAACTCAGTCTAGATCTCCCGTGCGCTTGGTAGGGACCCAAGTACTTGAGCCCTCACTTGCTACCTCCCAGGTATGCACCAGCAGGAGGCTGGAACTGAGTCAGGACTTGAAGAGGAGCATCTACTGGTGCACCAAGCACACAGCCCTACACGTCCACTCTAACCCTCAGGACACTGCGATCCTTGTAACAGACCCACAGCACAGCCAGCGCTACCTCCATGTTCACCATTACCGGAACCAGCTTCTAAGTGACGGACAGACAGGAGCCGTCTCTGGCTGGCTGCGGAGCCTGTGCCCAGACCACAAACCCCCAGGCTGAGTCCAGGAATAGAAATGAGTGCCATGTTTATCTGAGGCAGCACGAGAGGGAAAGGCCTGGCCTTACCCAGGGAAAGGCAAGTAGGAATGAGGAGATGGGGGTGGTGGTGGTTATGACCAGGTGAGGGCAGTCGGCTGCACACACGGAGTCCCTCCCACACCTGTTGGCCGGCGCCTGCCCTGAGAACACACTTACTGCTCAGCGAGTGTCTCTGGGCTGTCCCAGCTGTGAGGACCGTGGGTGCGAGTGGCTCACCCACCATGAAGGCACAGGAGAGCGTTGGATGCACACCTGCAGGACATGGCGTCCTGTGGCCATCCCCTGTCCCCGGATGCTCTCGGGGAAGGACGGGAGGTGGTAGGGTTTCGAGGAAAACATCATTTGGAGAATATGCCGTGACGTGTCCCTGGCTACTTCCTAAATGGGCCCAAGAGGGAGGCAGGGGCCCAGGTGGCCCTGCGGGGCGGGGGGTACCAGTCAGGAGGGTGCCATCCTCACGGCGTGACGAGCAGCCCTGCCCCCGCCACACAGAGGGGCACTCCAGCTTTTGCTTTGGGGTTGGGGGCACATAGTTCTGTGTGGAAAGGAAAAGGCGAGAAGCAGGTGCGGTGCTGCCAGAGGCCGGAGTGCGGCGCACAGGGACACGGGGACGGGAGCAGCCCGTGCACTCTGCAACAGGCTGGTGTGTCCGCTCTCCCGGGGGCTGGGCTGGCCCTGGAGGGGTGAGGGAGGAGGCGGGGCGGGACCAGCTGGGAAAGGCCCTGCCCAAGAGGCAGAGGGGCTGTCGGGAAGTGGGCCTCCAGGGCAGAGCCCAAGCAGGAGCCGAGTGGCCTGCTTCTGGGCCTGGGGCTATGCAGAGGCCCTGAGGGCAAAGCTGGCCCTGGCCCTGTGAGAAAGCACCAGCCAGTCCCTCCCTGTCTCTGTGTCTTCCCGCGGAGGCGGGCACTGCTCCATGACAGCGAGAACCACACACGGAGGGACAGAGAGCAAGGCGGGGCCCTCGGTGCCTCTGCACCTGTTCCACTGCTGATCTCGCTCCACGCGAGTTCTCCAGTTTTTAAAGAAAAGGGCCGACTGGAAACCTGGTCTCCGTCACAGAGCCAGTGTCTGCATGGATAGCGTTCACCATGGCATCCCGGGAAGTCACATTTCGACTCAGAATCTCCACCCGAGCCAGCTGCTCCCGGATTTACCTCTCAGGATGTCTGAGACGAGTTCGCCCTTTCCAGCTTCCGCCACGGCCACCTCTCACGAGCTGCCCCTAATCCCTGCCTGTCACCTCCCCTCTCCTTTGCCATGGCTAACGGGACCAGGCTAGTAAGGCTGAATCTGGTATCTAGCAAACAGCCTGCGGGTGTCCCAGCGCTTCTAATGGAATCTACTCCATGTTTCTCGATGCATACACGTGTCGGTCTCGTCAGAGGGGCAGTTCAGGTGAACTCCTACTGGGTAGCTGTATGGACAACTCCCGTATGAGATTCGGCGTGGTCTTTCACTGTCGTCATTACAGTACCCTGTGGTTAAGGGGGCCGCCCAAGACCCAGCCAGCGCTCCTAGGGATGGAGAGGAGGTCGGGGCGGGGGGGGGGGGGGTGTGTGCAGCACGACAGGGGGCTTGGGCTACACAGCCAGAAGAGCTGTTCGGGCACTCAGGGCCCACCCCGCCCCCCGGCCTCTCCAGTGCACCCCGGGAGGTGTGGTCTGGGAGGAGACAGTCATACTCACTCTTCATTGACAAAGATGAGTTCCAGCGAAGGTTGGCTGTTGTTCACGTCAAGACCTAAGAAGCAAGGAAGACAGGGAGGTGCTGTGTGGAGGCTGGAGCTGCCGCTGTGGGTGGGAGAGGGGCTCGGGGTGGGGCTGCAGGCGTGGCGCGTGACAGTTCTTCCCCCCACCCCCGCTCTGCAGGTGCGGCAGGGCTCACGGACACGGGCGGGCCCCAGGGTTCTGTAGGGACCCCTGAGCGTGTGGCGGCAAGGAGCAGAGGGAGGGGGCCAGGAAGAGCTGGGGCTGGGTCCAAGGGCTGGGGTGGGAGGGGAGGGCAGGGAAGAGGAGGGGAGGAGCTTAGGGGAGGAGGCCCTGGGCAGGGAGACCCCGAGGGGAGGCTGGGGGAGCAAAGGGGAGGTGAACTCCAGCAAACTGTACTGATGGGCTCGGCCTCTTCGGCGCTGCCGCTGCCTGCCGCCAGCTGCTCCTCGTCAGCACTGACCAGCTCCTGCAGCACGGCGTCCACGATGGGCATCACCATGGCGGTGGTGGAGGTGTTGGACAGCCACATGGACAGCAGCGTGGTGCAGCACATGAAGCAGAGTAGCAGCCTGCGGGCAGGAGGCGCGGGGCGGCGGTGGGCAGAGGGCGGAGGGCGGGCTCCCGAGGGCCCACCCCGCGGTGACTCTGGGACCGAAATCGGGCCTTGATGTCTTTCTGGGTGCCACTCAGAGCTGCACTGCTCGGCACAGAGTATGCATGAAATCGGGGTTTGTTGAATGAATGAATGAATTGCACGTCCTGGGCTAGTGACTGCAGTCAGAAAGAAGCCCTTCCGTAGGCAATGGATTCACTCTGGCCAGGTCACAGGACACGGGGTTACTGGTGGCTCAGTGGATCAGTGTACAGATGAGGGGTCCCGTTCCCATAGGATAAGCCACATAACGAGCACCCGTGTTTAGCACGTCAGGTGAAATCCTCGACTTTGCACAACCTGGGCACCAGGCCTGATGGTGTTTACTCTCAGGCTGACAGCAACAAGACTTTGCTGTCCTGCAATGCACCACGGGGGCTGGGAACTTGCTGGCTGACGTCGTAAACAGGGGACAGTGGAAGTGTTTCCACTGACGATGGCACCCAGAGGGTTTACAGAGCCAGGGTTCCAATGCGATGTGCAGATGCCATTGCAGGCCGAGGACTGTTGCCAACGAGGGCGCTGAATTAAACTCGGCAGCTCCACCTGACAGTGTGGGAGACAGGACCGTGGTGTTTTTTTTTTTTTTTTTTTTTTTTTTGACAGGCAGAGTGGACAGTGAGAGACAGAGAGAAAAGTCTTCCTTTGCCGTTGGTTCACCTTCCAATGGCCGCCGCGGCCAGCGCACTGCGGCCGGCACACCGCGCTGATCCGATGGCAGGAGCCAGGTGCTTCTCCTGGTCTCCCATGGGGTGCAGGGCCCAAGCACTTGGGCCATCCTCCACTGCACTCCCGGGCCACAGCAGAGAGCTGGCCTGGAAGAGGGGCAACCAGGACAAAATCTGGCGCCCCGACCGGGACTAGAACCCGGTGTGCCGGTGCCGCAAGGCGGAGGATTAGCCTAGTGAGCTGCGGCGCCGGCCAGGACCGTGCTTTTCCCACTGCGCCATCCACACTGACAAGGGGTCTTCCGAAAGCTCACAGAAAACGTGTATTAGGAAAAAACCATGCATGGATTTCAAAAAGCTTTTGCACTCAAATGAACTAATCTTTTAATTCCATTTTCCACAAGCATTTTTGAAATCCCCTTGTGTGCTGGGACCTGCTGCCTTGCATGCTAAGTTGTCAGGTAATTCTTTAGACCATGCCGGTAAGGACACCAAGGTCACTGCCTTCCATGGTCACTGACCCTCTCACTTTAAGAGAAGACGGGGCCGCACGGCGCTGGGGTCATCCCATCCCCATTGGTAGAAAAAGAGGCTGGGGTGGACATGCCACTGTGACCCAAGGCCGGCCCCCATCCCTGCGGCACACAGGGCGCTGTAGGGGTGAACCCCAGCCCAGCACCCCGAGAGCGACTCACATGCCCGGCTTGGCTCCGGCCATCAGGACCATGCGCAGAGCAATGCGCTTGTGCAGGTTCCACTTCTCCACGGCCGCCGCCACGCAGATGACGCCCACCAGCAGCAGCGTGGTGTTCTTGAAGTACTCTGCCGCCACCTGAGGGGAGGCCAGGGGCACTCAGCCCCACCCCCACCCCACCCCCACCCAGGCCAGGCCCAGGGGCTGGAAGAAGGAAGCAGGGAAGTGCGGATTAGTGCAGTAGCTGGCTGGCAGAACATCCATCCACCGAGTGCCTGCCGAGGCAGGCCCTAGGCTAGGAATTTTGCAAATTAATTTTATTTAATCCAGCCAGTAACTCCATAGGGTAGACATTCAGAGAGAGAGAGAGAGACAGAGAGAGAGAGAGAGATCGACCGACCGATCATAATGACAAGGGCAGGGCAGGGCAGGGGCTACATCTAAGAGCCAGGAACTCAACCCAGGTCTTTCAGAGGGGTGGGAGGAACCCAATCACTTGAGCCATCACTGCTGCCTCCCAGGGTCTGCGTTAGCAGGAAGCTGGAGTCAGGAGCCGGAGCCGGAAATTGAACCCAGGCACGCGGATGTGGGACATAGGCGTCCCAATGGGTAGGCCAAATGCCCACTCCTTTTCCACTTTTAAAAATATAAATTGTGGAATTCAAGTCTGATATGAATATGATTTTAAAGAATAAACATGAATACTTTTAAATTGATGTTTAAAAATTATTTAAATAACCCTAGGCTTATCTTCCATTTCTCATTTTTATTGTTTTTAGAAAAACTTATTTGCATTTCTAATAGAAAATTAGTATGTTTTCAGTATAAAAAACTGAATACAAAATTACCCTTAATCCTACTAGTGTTGATACCTTAGTGTTATTTCCTTCAATTATTCTTTTTTCCTATGTCCATAAAAATATTTAAGTGGATTTATACAATAAGCATGGTTTTATGTGTTGCCTTTTTAAAATTTAACATCATACTCTGATTATTTTCTTATGGATAAATGTATTTGGAAAATGCAAATGTATTGGGAAAATGTACCGTAGAATTTATTGGGTAATTTTCCTTTTGTTGAATATTTTTTTTTACTATTACAAATGTAGCAAAGACAACTTTTCTTCATAAATCTTTTTCCTTGTCTAAATGTGTTTATTTCCATAGAGGTAGAGTTATTAAGATGTTTTTATAACATCTTAAATATTAAAATTTTTAAAGAAATTTAATAAATAATTCCAAAGGTCCAAGGAATTCCAACAATTGAAAACAGTACCAGGGATACTCTTACATCGTCTGTCTCCACATGTCCCTGGGTCTTTACATCACACACATCTTGGCCTTTACCTTGAAATATTTCAGCGTACAGACCCGAAGACTAATGATGTTCCTCTTACAACCCACAGCAGCAGCTAGAAACCTCCTTCCACATTTCCCCCCACAATTGTTTCCTGTTGCTGCTGCTTATATGTGTAGCTCCCTTCTCTTGGAACTAAATTTTTAAAAAACGATTTTAGTTTTTTGAATGGTAGAGTGACAGAGAGAGAGGGACACACACACACACACACACACAGAGAGAAAAATCTGCCATACACTGGTTTACTCTCCAAGTGGCTGCAACAGCCGGGGCTGGGCCAGGAGGCAGCCAGGAGCTGGGTGCTCTATCCAGGCTCCCGCGTGGGAGGCAGGAGCCCAGGGACCTGAGCCATCTTTTGCTGCTTTCCCAGGCACAGCAGCAGGGCTGCTGGGACTCAGATTGGCACCCTGATATTGGACACTAACGTACAAGCAGTGGCTTATCCCCCTGCGACTCAACGCAGTCCCTGTTGGTCAAGGGCCTTTCTGTATCACCTGGCACTAGAAGATCAGGGTGCAAAAGGCGCTCAGTGAATACTTGTCTCCTCTGTGAGCCTCGCTCTGCATCAGGGGGGCCATGGCATAAACTGAGAGGAAAAGATACGAGACAGCTTCTAACCTTAAAATCCTCTAAAAGTGAGAAAACGAGAAATGCTTAACTGCTGGAGAAATAAAAAGTGAACAGCGAAGGACATTGAGAGGAAGTGAAACACATGGCGTCTGACGTCCGCAATACCCTCACAGACGTCCTGCTGTTGGATCTGGCGCCTGAGCCAACAGCAACTACTATGTAACTGCACTGGGCAGATGGAAGGAGACGGAACGGGCCCGTGAGAGAACAGCGTCTCCACCCGCCACGGGGAGAGGTGTGCTCACAACGTGTAGACGGGGTGCGTCAGGAACCGGCGTCACACAGCGTGGGGGGCTTCGTGCCCCTCCAAGGGCAGGAAAGGACCCCTGTTCTGTGGACAGTTCTAACTGGGGCAGAGGCCTCCTGGGAGGGGTGGTGATCATGGGGAGGGTGCTGCCCCCTAGTGGGAGGTAGGAGAACCACTGGGTGACCCAGGACATGTGGCCCCTTGGGAATCTTTTTTTTTTTTCCCTCTTACTTAAACATTTTTATTTATTTTAATTTATCTGAAGGCGAGAGAGAGATCTTCCATCCAATGGTTCACTTCCCAAATGCCTGCCACAGGTAGGGTTGGGCCAGGCACCCAGGCACCCAGGCACCCAGAACTCAATCCAGGTCTTCCATTGTGGGTGGCAGGGACCCGAGTACTTGAGCCATCATCTGCTGCCCTCTTGGGTGCACATTAGCAGGTGGCTGGAATCGGAAGCAGAGTCAGGACTCAATCTATGAACTCTGATATGGGAGCAGGTGTTCACAGTCCCTAAGTGGCATCTTAACAGCTGTACCAAATGTCTGCCCCCAAATCCCTGCCCCCACCAAGCTTCTAAATTGACAGGCATCTGCTTGACAGGCAGAGAGTGATCCAAGTAACCTGCCACAGTTAGGTCTGGGCCATGCTGTAGCCAGGACCCTGGAGTCCATCTGGGTCTCCCACGTGGGTGGCAGAGGCCCAAGACTTAGGCCATCATCTAGCGCCTCCCAGGCTCATTAGCAGGAAGCTGGATCAGAAGCGGAGCAGCCAGGAGTCCAACAGGCAGTTCGCTGCAGCTGCCTAATCCAATGCACCTCAATGCTCGCCCCCTCTGTGACACTTTTAAGGAGTCAGTGCTACTAGAATGCCTTCCCCAGGGGACGGAGCAACAACAGTGTCTGCCTGTCTGGGACCTGCTGTTCTGGAACTAGGAAGGTTCAGTGCCCCAAGGGTAGGGTGGGGCTCCTTTCTCTGGATTCCTCCCCATGGGAGAGAAAAGGCACCCATGAGGTAAGAGAGCCTTCCACCCACCAGGCCTTTTGCATTCACTTTCTCCCTTGAGCTGCAGGACAGTCCTAGGAGGCAGGTGCTCTTAGCATCTCACTTCTCGGGTGAGGAAACCCAGAGAGGTTAAGGAGCCTTTCCAAGGTCCCAGGGCAGGTGCAGAGGCGCGATGCAGCCCAGTTTCATTTGAATCCAGGTGGGTCACCTGGAAACCATGCATCCGGCTCAGCTCTGGGGGGTGGGGGTGGGAGGTGGTCCCTGGTCTTCCAAACACATGGGCTGGCGCCCATTTCCGGTGCATAGTCCTGACACTGGTGCTAAATGGCCAGGCCTGGGCCACTCTAAGGCCCGGCTTCCTGAGATGTTGGCTATGTGCTGTGTTCTCATTAGGGGTTTGGTGGGCTTAGGTCTACTCATAAGCCCCCTGGACCCTTGTAAGTGATGCCGTGTAACGGGGCTCAGTGTGAGGTCTGTGAGTACAGAGGCAGCGAGGTAAAGCAGGCAGGAGTGGGGACTCCAGGATCAGCCAAGACTTGGCTGGGAGACCCAGCCTCTCTGGACATCATTCTCCTCATCTAAAAAAATGCAAAGGTTGTGTGAGTCTCTACTCTGTAAGATTACTGCAAAGATTAAGTGACATACGCAAACCAGCTGTGGTGGCCGGCTGAACGGACAGTCAGGATTCCTGGTGATTCTTCCCATTGCTAAGTGCTCCATGCAAAGGCTGGCCTGGCCCGAGGCCATGTGCACGCAGAGTGTCTCCTGCACAGAGCAAAACCACCGCACTGCCTTTTCACTCTTCCAAATGAAAATATGCCAGTGTTTCAAGTGGCAGTAGTGGTGCCACGGAGCTCACCTAACCCAGTGTGCCATGGTCTTAAGTAAAATAATGCAAGTAGGCTCTGAGGACAGTGCCTGGCACATAGCAGGTGCTCAATCAATGTTATCTTAAAGAAAGCAAAGCTTAAATGATGCAAGAGGGAACAAAGGACAAACATTCCTCCAAATTTTCTTAAGCAAAAGGTGACCGTATTGAGAGAGCTTGCCCAGCCCCTGCTGACAGCAACACAGGCCAGTGTGGTCAAGTCGCTGACTGGTTCATCGCGAGAGAAGGGCAGTGATCCCCGGGAGAGGTGAGTTCTCAACAGTACCACTTTCTTGGACACGGAATTATCTCATTCCTTCTTATCCACAGGTTCACTTTCTGAGGTTTCAGAGACCTGCAGTCAACTGTGGTCCAAAAATATTATATGGAAAGTTCCAGAAATGAACAATTCACAAGTTTTAAATGATGTACCATCCAGGACAGCGTAAACTCTAGTCCCCACGAGGAAGGTACTTCTACTGCCTCACTTTTCAGATCAGCAAGTGGCAGTCAGGAGAGGTCACACGAGCTGCTCAAGACTAGTTAGTAAGAACGCCAGATCTGAAACTCAGTTCTACCCTCCTCCACGCTCGGACCTGCCCCCCTCTGTCTGTATTTCCACTCTGTTTGCTCGTGTTGGGGCCAAGAATCCCTGTCCCTTCTCTGAGCCAGAGAGCTGCAGGATGCACGCCCCTGACTGCGTCTGACCTGCTGACGTGGGCGTCGGTGGCATCAGGCAGGTCCCTCAGGAACCAGCGCTGCTACACCAAGCAGTTGGGGGAAAGCGGGGTGCAGCCCCCTGGGAGACACTGGCAATGGACCTTGGGCAATGGACATATGTGCAGGCTTTTCTGGTTCCTCTGAACAATTTTGCAGCGAAATCCCCTGGACCACTGGGGTGGACACCTGGGTCAACTCCCTCTCAGCACCGAGCCAGGCCCTGCTGGGGCTGGAGCCGCACACCATGCCCCTGCAGCCAGTGAGTAAGCAGTGGGGCCAGGCGATGTGCCTGCCTCTCCACCTTTCCCTGGGGCAGGAATGTGGTTTCTGGGGGGGCTCAGACACCCTTCTCGTGGCCTGATTTGCATTCCTGAACACAGAGGCTTTCAAATCCTGTCCACTGCCGGGACCACTTCAGGGGCTACTGCAGGAAGGGGGGTGTTGAGGTAGCCAGCGCTCTGGGCCCCCATTCCCAGTTAGAGTCCAGCTTGCCCTTCCGTCTGTTTTCAACATCAAGTCTTCCATCAAGATCTGATTGAAAGAAAAGGCTTTGTGGCTTAGAAATAATTCTTTACCAACTCTACACTGGGGCTGTCTACAGTGGAGACCCAGAAGCCAGTCCAGCCCCTGCATGTGGGTGACACTGATTCGTACCTCCCTCTCTGCCTCAGTTTCTTCTCTGAGGCTGGGGGAGGCTGAGGCAGGGGCTGGGATTTGAACCTGGGGCAACGGGGCTGCTGGTCCAACAGTGGCAGGAGCTTGGTCTCACGGTGAGATCTGTAGGTTCCTACATAAGCCCCGGGCATGGAACTCAGCCCTGGGCTGTGTCTGGATGCCTGGGCTCAGCCCACAGCCCCACGGCTTGCAGGCGGGAGAAGGGTCAGCTCCCATAGTGAGCGGAGGCCAGAAAAGCAGAGCGGGGAGTGGACTCTGAAATGGCCTTGGTTTAGACAAACAGAGAAAGCCCGGGGTCTAGGCAGTGGGCAGGGGTCCAGCAGGTCAGCAGGGGCAGGAGCCTGCAGGGAAGCAGATGCCGGACATGGACTCCAGCTCATGTGGCTCTGAGGCCGTTTGTTATCCCAGCGGGAGCTGCCTCTGCTCTCCCTTGCCCTGGCAGGAGCTAGAATCTGAATGAGACTGGCCTGCAGGCCTGCGGTGCAGGGCCACTGAGACAGCTGGTGGGGCCCCGGGTGAGTGTGACTGTGTGTGTGCATGCACACACGTGTGCACATAAAAGAGAAAGGGAACACCGGTAATTGCTACCGGAAGTAGTTCCTGATCCTGGCTTCCTGGAGAGCCACCCCACGCCCCAGCATTCAAACCAAGCTCCTCCCTCTGCCGCAGAGCCCTTTGGCCCCCACTTCTACGCCCTCCTATAGGAAATGTTAGCTAACTTGATTGACAAGGGCATTGTGCCCAAGCAATAATCATGTGATCAATACATTCGGAGGGGCTTAGAGGACGACAGAATGACAGCAGTGAGAGCCACAGTGGAGCCAAGACAAAATACCAAACTTAAAAACCAGCCTAAACTCCAGCCCAAACAAGCTCTGTGCACCCGCAGACGAAGCGGCGGCTACACACTCACAGGCAGATCACCAGGGGCATCGGAAGTCCAGCCCATCTCCCGAGGCACAGAGTTCATCTCTGACACGGTCCCAGGGCCAGGAGCACCAGGACTGCCTGTGACAAGTCACCCCCTACACCGAGTGGGAGCACCCTTGCACTGCTTTGGCTCTTTGGCTCTGGTTTGACCTTTGAGCCTGGTGCACTGAGAGCTACAGAAGCCAGCAACCACATCCCCTTTAATTCCCTTCTTTCCTCTTATGACTCTTTCCAGACACTGGACATCCTGGCCACCTCTGGGTGAGCTCCAAATGCGGAGTGCAATAGTTTGAACACATGGCTTATTAATTCAGTTGCGGCTGTGGTCTATATAGCCCAGCGGCTAAGAGCTCCTATTTAGGAATCATATAACCTGGGGTTCCAGTCCTGGCTTCGCCACTTCCTAGCTGTGTAATGTTGGGTAAATTACTTAGCCTCGGCCGGCACCGCGGCTCACTAGGCTAATCCTCCGCCTTGCAGCGCCGGCACACCGGGTTCTAGTCCCGGTCGGGGTGCCGGATTCTGTCCCGGCTGCCCCTCTTCCAGGCCAGCCCTCTGCTGTGGCCAGGGAGTGCAGTGGAGGATGGCCCAGGTGCTTGGGCCCTGCACCCCATGGGAGACCAGGAAAAGCACCTGGCTCCTGGCTCCTGCCATCGGATCAGCGCGGTGCGCCGGCCGCAGCGACCATTGGAGGGTGAACCAACGGCAAAGGAAGACCTTTCTCTCTGTCTCTCTCTCTCACTGTCCACTCTGCCTGTCAAAAAAAAAAAAAAAAAAAAATTACTTAGCATCTCTGAACTTCAGCTTCCTAATCTGCAGGATGAAGGCGAGCACAACAGGTCCTTCACAGAGGAGGAAAGTGCACGGTGTGTGTAAATGACCTCCCACAGTGCCTGGCGCATGACAGATCCTCAACCTGCTGGCAGCCACATTAGACTGGGATGACTCACACAGAGCCTGTACTTAGCTGAACGCCAAGAGACTTTTACATGGACTGCTAGCATGAATCACTATTCAGCTTCATTCCGTGTCAGTCCACAGTCTCATCCTGTCAACACGGATCCTGTCACCATGCATTAGCTAGCCATGCACCTGACTCACTGCAAATCTGATAGCGACCTCTTATCTTTGCATCCGAGCTCTCTCCCACTGGATGCCAACAAGTTACCCAAGATTCTTCTGGTTCAGCTCTCCAGCCAGCTCTCGTGTTGTTCGACCGTCCAATCATCTAGCCCACACTGGCTCCCTGAGTGAGGACACATTTTTCTCCTGGAAATGTTGAAGGCTCCAAAGAAAAAGTTAATTTATCGTCAAGAACTTCTATTTAAAAGAGCAGGGAAACCCTTTAAAAGACTGCAGTTAGAAAGTAGTCAGCAGAAAGTCTGGGCACTGGGCCTTTATCTAGGACAGGCCTGCATGGGAAACTGTGCCAGGCCTCCATGAGACCAGAGAGGAGGCTCTCCTGCCAAGGGTCTTTGGAAAGGCCTCAGCAAAGAGGGTGACGGAGTAGGGTTTAAAGGTTGATGGAACTGGGGACACCCTTCCCAGATGGGCGAATGGCCTGCCTTGTGGCAAGGGAGAGGGGGGTTGGTACCTGACCGGGAGATGACTTGAAGCCTGTGAGCCATGCTGATGTAAGGACACAGCATGTGCTGGTGTGGGGACAGCGTGTGCTGGTGTGGGACACAGCGTGTGCTGGTGTGGGACATAGCATGTGCTGGTGTGGGGCATAGCATGTGCTGGTGTGGGACACAGCATGTGCTGGTGTAAGAACACAGCGTGTGCTGGTGTGGGGCATAGCGTGTGCTGGTGTGGGGCATAGCATGTGCTGATGTGGGGCATAGCGTGTGCTGGTGTGGGGACAGCGTGTGCTGGTGTGGGCACAGTGTGTGCTGGTGTGGGCATAGCGTGTGCTGGTGTGGGACACAGCGTGTGCTGATGTGGGGCACAGCGTGTGCTGGTGTGGGGACATAGAGTGTGCGGATGTGAGGCATAGCGTGTGCTGGTGTGGGCACAGCGTGTGCTGGTGTGGGCACAGTGTGTGCTGTTGTGCACACAGTGTGTGCTGATGTGGGGCATAGCATGTGCTGGAGTGGGGGCATAGTGTGTGCTGGAGTGGGGGCACGGATGGTGGGAGAGGTATTTCCTCTGCAAAGTCAACTGGCTACCAAAGGGCTAGAATCCACGTCCTTTACCTTGCGAGCATTTTCCTCTCATCTGAGCTAAGAAGGTCAGCTAAACAGACTAACTTTGGACTAAGCTGCTCTGTGTAGCCCAACTTCTAGACATCATCACCGTCCAAAGCCACCTTGGCGGACAGACGGATTAGGACTTGCACCTCAAGGGACAGAACAAGCCTGCTTACTCCCCCGGTGACAGCAGTGCCTGGTCCCTTCAGACAGTCTTACTTCTTTTCCTCTCACAAAGTCCTCCTGACCTCACAAGCCGCTGCCTCCCCAGGCTCTGCTTACTGGTTTGCCCTTCCTGGCTGTGAGAAGGGGTGGACCTTCAATGGCTGTTGCCTAGCAACATCTCTGTGCAGATTTATGGGCTGACGGGCCCACCCGTAGGATTCCCATGGCAGGCAGCCCTTGGAGAAATAGAGACATCATCCACTTTATGGCTAAGGCATGCTGTTGGCTTTGGGCTTGCCTGGAGTGAAACACAAATGTCAAGTCTCTTAATGAATAGTTATCTCACTGTAAAATATTATTTAGGATTCAGTTATTTCTAAACTTCACCTTTTTTTTTTCTTCACCCTCTACTTTCAACCCCTGTCCTCATTGGCTTTTGAGTTTCGCAATTTTAAAGAGGAACCTGCAGAATGAGTTTGTATACCTCTCCTAGGAAAAGCCATACTTAAGGTTGAGTTTTCTCTTTAGGCATGCACCACACCCCGATATTCCCTATTCCCTTTCTACAAAAGAAGAGGGGGGACACTGGAGATTCTGGTCCCAGGGTAGCTTTCACGCGGGCCCCGGAGGACTGGGACTGTGCCCCCTTCAGGAGTGAAAGCACAACTCAAGAGTTTTTGGGCTTTTATCCTTTTTGGAGCACCTGAGGCTATTGGTCCTCAAGGAAGGAAGGAAAGAAGGAATCCAAGACCGAAATGAACAAAAATCCGGTCAGTTGAGTCCGTCCAGTAGAAAGACAAGTACAATGATTGCCCAATTCTATCTCCAGACTGCCAAAAAATGTTATAGGCATCCCACAGGTGCCACTTCCTTCTCCCTTCCTCACATCAAGGAAGTGAGAGGCCCACCGTTCTCAGTAACAACTCCATGTATTTATAACACCATGATAACACTTCATGAAGTGTTTTCCTTACGCAATAGTAAGCAAGAGCAGAAGCCTTGAAATCTAAGAGGTATGGGTTTGAATCCAGTTCTGCTACTGCCTACCTCGTGATGCAGGACAAGTTTCTTAACTGTTGTCTTTTTCCTCGTCTGCAGCAGGGAAATACTAAGCTACCTTGCAGAGATCGTTGGGGGTGTCAGATAACAAATGTTAACACCGCGGTTTGGGGCCCGATTCTAGGTAGGCATCCAACCATTGGTTCCCTCGCCTCTTTCTGTGCCTCTGCCCTTAACCTCACATCTGCCTCTACTATTCCGTCTTCATCATCAGAAACTGGAGGCAGAGGCCAGGTGCCACAACGGGGCTCGCCAAGTGGAACCAGGTGTTCACAAGCGGGACCCTTGCTCGTCTAGCTGCTGCAGGCTGGCTCTTCTTCTTCTCTATTTGTGATAGGAAGAAATGTTCGCCCTGAGATTGGCCACAGCCTGGGTTGGATATTGCCGATTTCTGAGAATGCCACAGAAAGTGAACAGAGGGGGCAGACTTCGGGTAGACAACAAGCAATCGAAGAAGGAATATGCAGAAATTTGGAGTTGGAGAAGAAGGGACAGAAGTGTTTTTTTTTTTTTTTTTTTTTTTTTTTTAAGAGGGGTAGATAAAAACATTATTAGGATTCAGGAATCACTGTCAACAAACATAGTCAGTGCCTGTTTCTTTTTTTCTTTTTTTTGACAGGCAGAGTTAGACAGTGAGAGAAAGAGAGAGAGAAGAGAGAAAAGTCTTCCTTCCGTAGGTTCACCCCCCAGATGGCTGCTATGGCCGGCACTGTGCCGATCCGAAGCCAGGAGCCAGGTGCTTCCTCCTGGTCTCCCATGCAGGTGCAGGGCCCAAGCACTTGGGCCATCCTCCACTGCACTCCCAGGCCACAGCAGAGAGCTGGACTGGAAGAGGAGCAACCAGGACAGAATCCGGCGCCCCAACCGGGACTAGAACCCGGGGTGCCGGCGCCGCAGGCGGAGGATTAGCCTAGTGAGCTGTGGCGCTGGCCAGTATCTGTTTCATATGGGCTCAGATTTATAACAAGATACCCTAGAAATGGGAGGCCTGGCTCCTGCCTTTCTGTGCTTACAGGCTAAAGGAACACACAAAAGACTGAAGAAATGGGCTGACATTGTGGCACAGTGGGTCAGGCCACCACTTGGGACACCAGCATCCCATATCAAAGTGCCAGTATGAGTCCCAGTTATACTACTTCTTATCCAGCTCTCTGCTAATGCACCCTAGGAGTTCACAGATGCTGGCTTAAGTCCTTGGGCCCTTCCGATCCATGTGGGACACCTGCATGGGGTTCCTGGCTCCTGGTTTCAGCCTGGCCTATCCCTGACTGTTGTGGCCATTTGGGGAGTGGACAGTCTCTCTGGATCTGCCTCTCTCTCTGTCACTCTGCCTTTCAATGAAAGAAATCTTTTTTTTTTTTTTAAGACCGAAAAAGACCGACAATAGCCTAGTTATGGGTGCCAATCATATAGTACCTGAAGGTTTCAGACTGGAGGAGCAGTCAGAAATGCTTAATCAAGGAGTTTCCTGAAAGGGGCAAGTTTTGAGCCGGTTTGAAGGAAATGAGAGTCGTGGGCTGGAGAGAAGGAACTCAGGCCCTACACAGCAGCTGCCAAGGCATCGTCCCAGTGGATTACAAAAGCCCCCTCCTTCTCAAGTGCTCTGTGAATCTCCCTCCACCAGGAGCCCTCTTTCACTGGCCGGGAAGGGACCCAAGCAGGGTGTGGTCTAACCTCGCTGGACCGGAGGACTCCAAAGAACGGGTAGAGGAAGGCAGGCACTAGGGCCGCAGCTCCTAGAGGCACGGCCTCAGACACCCAGTACACAGCCGTCACCATCAGCACGTAAGCACACGCAGCCTCCTGCAAGGGGATGGAAGAAGTGGTTAAGTCACAGGGACGGTCACGGCCACCGAGAATCTCAACAAGCCCTCAGACTCAAACGCGGGCGCTGGGATGCAGCCCTGGGAGTGCCAAGCTGAACTTGGCAGGCGTGTGTGTTGGGCACGTGTTTGGCGTGGGTGGTGTTAGCGCTGTTCCTTGGGGGCTCACGTCTGGCACACAGTTTGCACCAGTACGCAGCGAGGGATCACTGGACTGTGGTCCTATCACAGCTCTGCTGGTTTCTGAAACTGGGGATGGTGGGCACTGATTAACTACAACACCCAGCCCCAAGATCAAAGACTAGGAGAGTGAAGTTCAAAGCTCTAACTTGGACTGGGACACAACATAGCTGTGTCAAGTTGATGGGACAGCAGTGGCTCTTGGGGTAGTTGGAGGTTGGAATCAACGTGTATGATTGGTTGGTATGGGAGTGCTGAGATCAGCAATCCTAAGTTCAGCACCTGTGCATAAGCTATGGGCACGTAGTGACATTAGATGTGTGTTCGGCCAAGGGCAAGTAGAGGAGCAGGAAGTGAGATTTGTATGTAATCCCCGAAGCGGCTCTGCACTCTGCTCTCACAGCCACTGGGCGGGGAGGGGGCGGTCTGGAGTGTGTCTCAGGGGTTCTCCCAGGGGGCCTTGCATCCAGACGCCTTCTCCTGCCTCATCCCAACCAAAGTAGCCCAGGTTTCCTACACGACTTACAGGTACATCAGTCACATAAGTCACAGCCTTCCACATGGATTCTGTTGGCAGAATTTTAAAAGTGTCCTCACTGCTTCAAAAATGAATGAGTGAAGTTAAATCCTCGTGTTTCAGACTACTCACTCAAACAGCTCACTAGCAGTGAACTGTAGCTGGATAAACAGACAAGAACGGACAGACTGTTTCCTGCTTCAGCTTGCATGCTGAGCGCCTCACATGTGGAGTCCCAGCGGACAGCTGGAGGAGCTGCAGGGAGCCTGGTGAGAGGGGAGGGGAGGGGAGGGGAGGGGAGGGGAGGGGAAGGGAGGGCAGCGGTCCTGAGACCTGGGCTCGCATTTGGGATGAGGAAGAAGCACGAACTCCCAGCTCAGTGCCTCTCAGCCTTGGCACTAAGGACATACGGGGGGACATACGGGGCCAGATAATTCCTCGTTGTGGAGGCGGTCCTGGGCAGTGTTACGTGTTTAGTAGAACCTGCCCTGCCTCCCCAGCTGGGACAACCAAACAGGTCTCCAGGCCTTTCCAAATATCCTTTGTGGGGGAGGAGACAACTGGCCCCTGGCTGGGAGCCAGTGCTCTATGCAGGATCTGGGCTCGTTGCATCGTGCCTGATGCCACGGACACCTCCTTCCACAAAGCCCAGGCCTGGAAATTTATCAGCGTTTTCTCCAGCCCGTTCAAGGCACTGGCTGCACAGCCTAGGGGCGCCGAGAGTCCCAAGTCTAACACTCTCATCAGAACCCAGCCCCCCTTCACCTTGGTCTCTGGTTGTGCTGATTGAACGGCTGATTTTTTCCAGTTCTACATGGTCAGGGCTCAGGTCTGACCTCCTGCTTGGAGGCTGGCTGTGGATTAGGAACTGGACAAGTCTTGTTCTATTTATAGCCCCTTGCTTTGAGAACAGGGTCCTCAAACTCTTGCATAAAAGTTACAAAAGGTCAGAGTGGTCAGCAGGGCAGCAGGAGTGATTAACCCGGCTCGGCCTGAGGGGACCTTGCTCCCTCCTGGCAGTCATGGGTTACAGGGCTGGAGCCTGAGGTGGGACGGGGCCCAGGGACTGTTGACTGTAGCTCCCACTGAGATTTCTCCTGGGGTGGAAAGACCAGAGAGCAGATAACACTTTTGGAAGTGCTGATAAGACAACAGAATCAATAGTGAGGGTCACAGAGACAAAAACCAAAAAACTCTGTTTGGAAGAGAACTAAAACTACCCCCAAGGGGTCCAAAGCCCACTGGAGTCTCCCTATTCTTATCTCTTTTCTGGGGAAGACTCAGAATGACGGGGCTTAACTCAACGGGGCAGAGTATCTACCCCTTATGGGGACATCCTTATCGCCTCTTGAAAACCCTTGGTTTTTCTCATGCTGGTCATTGCAGGGCCACAAATTAAGGGGAATTTGGGAAAGCAGAGATAACTCTCATTAGGCACTGGAATAAGTTACGGGAGGAAGTCCCCGGACCCGTCTTCATCTAGCAATGTCGAAAACAGGATAAACCACTATCAGTCTTATCTGGACTCCCCTTCCAACAGGAAAATGGGTGAAAGACGGCCTCAGAGGGTCTTCCCAGCTGTTTCTCACGTAGTTCACCCGTGGAGTTCACACAAACGTCCTCCCACCTCTTCCCAAGCTTCTCAGCATTAAACGGGTGAGCCTGTATATGGACAACTCAACACTCTGCTGAGTTGTTTGGTTGGTTGCGGGAGCCCCGTGCCCCGAACATCCTGCCAAGCAGTGTTGCAGGCACTGCTTGGGACTTCTCTGCTGGGCAATAGTTCTCTTTTATCCACCAGGGAGAATATTCTGGAGCCCCCAAGCCCCTTATTAACGCCACTGGGTTTGGTGAGTATCCGGGCAATGACCTGAGTGTTATCAATTCTCTTTGGCTCCTGTTTGTAAGTAAAGGAGAGCATTCAAAAGTAGTACATCCCTGTGTGGAATGTTCCCTTCCTGTGGCCAATGTGGGCCTGGATCTGCTCCTTTTCCTTGCAGTTGGCTGTGCCAAGGATAGTCTACTAGAAACATCACTGGAAGGGACTTGATGTCCATTTCTTTACTGTCAAAATAACTAGGGAAGGGGCCTTTTAAAAAATTTTAGCTTGGCAGGTCGGGGTGCACCTTGTATCCTGCTGGGGATACTGAAGACGGGTTTAGTTATGGGTGCCCGTCTTGTACTCTTTTTTTTTTTTTTTACTATGATAAGCAGGCCTGGACCTAGGGTTTCAGGGGACTGAAAGAACAGGGGGAAGGGTATTTTGACTCTCCGTCGAGTGCAGCTGTTTCTTGTTGCTCTGAGAAACCACCAGGAGCTCCCGCCCAGCTACCCAGCCACTCTGCCCCAATCTAGCCCAGAGCAAGCGAATCCATCTCGGAATTTCAAATATTAAGTATCAGAATTTGCAGGTTTGATGCCAGGGGTCCAGGATGGATGAGAGACATCCTATGTGTCAGGAATCTGGGTTGTGTCTCCTGCAGGCAGTGGGCAAGGACCCCAAAGATAAGGCGGGTAATGTGTATCTTGTTAGCATTCCCTTAAGTCAACCTGACATTGAATTTAAAAAAAAAAAAAAAAAAGGGAAAACAATCAGGTGCCTTTGGACAAAGTAGAAAATTGACTAGGAAAGAAGTTGGTGGCAATCACTGTTAATTCCAGCGCAGCTGTAATCAGCGTCTCCCTGGCACTCTGGGCTACTTATTCTACTAAAGACTTAAGCCAGCTTGTTTTTGAGAAGAATCTTCTAATCCCCGCTATTTAACGCTTTCACATAACCCTGGTTACCAAGTGACTCGGGAGCCAAGTCGAAGAGGCTTTCTGCCTCTCACAAACACGTTTAGCCTGTCTCAGCTCATTTGTCCTCAAAATCTCCCGGGCAGTGCCAGCTGCGGGGTGGGGGTGTGGGCAAAGCCACACAGGAGGAGGAGACCAGGAGAGGAAGGGGAGCGAGAGGCTGCTGAGGTCGGGGAGCAAGGCCAAGGCCAAGGCGTCGCTCCCTGGCTCTCATGAACCCTGCATAAGACAGGGCCAGAGTCTGGGGTGCGGGGCCTCTCCCGTCGTGCTGGTGGGGTCTCTGTGTCTGCACAGAGAGGAAAACAGAGTGGACAGGAATCAGCCAGGGGCCTCGCGTGCAGGGCCAGGACAACAGCTCGGTTCTGAGTTCCTGGGGAGCACCGGGGGTTCAGCGTTTCCCAACCCCAGGCCCCAGGAGCCCCCACAGCCCCTCTCGGTCCCCCAGCCCGCTCCCAGGAGGGCCTGCGGGCGGCTCTGTTTCCAGCTCCCAGGTTGACCCCGACAAAGCCAGGCTCTCCTACCCGGCCCCCAGCTCCGAGGCCTGGCTGGCCCAGTGCTCTGTGAGGCCCCTGCGCTGACCTCACGCCTGGCCGGGGCCTGGGGTCTGCAGACTCGGGCACGGAGACGGAAGAAGACATCTTTGGCCTTCTCCGGGGGAAACCTTTCCATTGCCTCCAACCCGCAAACCTCCACCTTGGAGCGCCGCTTGCGCCCTTGCGCCCACGCGCCCACGCACACGCCTTGGCCGGGCCCGGGCGGTACTCACGCTGCTGGGGTGCAGGATGGGCAGCGGCAGCAGCAGCAGCGGCACACAGACGACCAGCAGCAGGTTCCGGGCCCGCAGCAGGCCCTGCAGCCAGCCCATGGTGGCCCTGGCTCCTCTCCCGCTCCCCTCAGAGCTGCCCCTTGGCTTCGGGCTGTGCTCGGCGGCACCGGTCCAGAAAGACGTCTTACACCGCTCTTGGCTCCCAAGAGTCCGTCTCTGGCCTCAGGGACAGAGCAGGAGGGCAGTTACACCCCTGGTTTCCACAAAAGCCTGGGCTCCTTGCCTTCGGCGTTAGGTAGGATTGATGAGCATGGTTTTATGGCCGGCGAAAAGGAACTGGGACAGGGTTCTATGCGGGGGCATCGTGGGCTCCTCCTCGCTCGGTCAGTAGTCCGGTGACTCCATTCTGGGTGCCGGCGGAAGCCGTCTCAGGCAGTTACAGTGACACCTCCGCGGCTGCTGCTGGGGCTTGAAGAAGCCATTGAAAAGCTTGGCAAAGTTAAAAACACCAAGAGCTTGTCCTGCTCGCCATCATCTTCCTCCCTCTGCTGGCCTGTTTTGAGGCGCACCTGTCTGCTCTCCTACCTGTGCCCGCCGCGGGTAGGAATGTAGCAGCCCTGGCCCCTAAGACGAGCACAGAGTTTGTCAGACTTTCTGCTGGTCCCTGCCAGAACCTGACACCTTAACTCTTTCCAACTTTCTTTCCTCCCAATTGGTTTCCTACTTAGAATTTGCCTTGAGCCAAGGCCTCCAGAGCAGCAGAAACTCCCCAAGACATTCCTTTTTGTCACAGGACAAAAAAACTTGCTGGAGGCCCACCTTAAACTCCCCTTCACCAATGGGAAGGCAGGACAGGGGCAGTGGCCCCACCCATTGCTCAAAGCCAATCAGCAAGTTGAAAAGAATGAGCCAATATCTCTGCCAGAGGCAGTTCTTGATTGGCCACAGCAGGGGCCTGCTGATTCTGCAGAACCTGGGAGGCTTGCAAAGCTTATTTTTCAGTTTCTCCAGCATCCTGGGGGCTGGAGTGATGACCATCCTGGTAAACACAGTCCCACTGCCCCCAGCGCCGCTTCTTTGCCTCAGGGCATAAGCCTCAGAGCTTTCCCAGCGAAGGCCACCTGCTGACCTGCTTAGGAAGATGATGTACCCAGTGGACGGTGAGGATTTTGCCCACAGAGTACAATATCAAACCTTCCATTTCAGGAAGGAAAAACTGCTCTGTTCCAGGGCGAAAAGAAAGGCCCTAAGCCAGCAGAGAGCCTGAGCCTGCAAGGAAGACCCCAGACCCTTTAGGACGAATGGGAAGGTCGCTGCATCCCTGGAAAAGTCTGGATGCCAGGCCCATTTAAGAGGCCCCTCCAGCTCCTACGTCAGTGATCTTTCTGGCTGGGGCAGCTGTTCAAACGCTGCTTTCCAGATAGGAGGGAGAAGGGCTTCTTTGGTTGGCACACAGCGGGGAGGTGAGAGGGAAGGGAAGAGTTGACAAGTTCAGGGACAAGGCTTCCCCAGCAGTTACACTCTGGAATCTCCTCTGCTTACAGGCTGGGAGAAGCGTGTAGCTCTTCTCTCAGAGAGGGGCTGTGGATTTGGGACAAGCGGGAAGAAATGCAAAGGAAAACCCTAACCCTCCTCTAAGTGGTGGTCCTCAACAGCATTGCCTTCAATGGGGAGACGCTAAGGAGGGTCGGGCGTCAGGAAATCCACGGTCCCTTGAGTTCACACAATCCAAGGAATGGCAGCTTCCGAGATGTACAGCCAGGCCAATTGAAAATGATCCCCTGGGGTGAAGGTAAAGCGCCCAGGGGAGCAATGCCCCCCAAACCAGTTCTGGACTTCAAAGGCAGGTGCAACTGTGGGAAATCCAGGTTCTCTTTGGAATTATCCTGCCATTGTAGGACTGGTTGGGATGACTCATTTCTCTAAAAGACCTGCTCCTGAATTCACTATGTTCTGGGCTATTAGGACCACCTAAACTACCTTCCTTCAGTTTCTTAGACTTCCATTCAGATTAATGGGGATGCCAATGTGGAATGATTTTGAAACTCAGAATGAACACTACTGCATGGGTGGTGTTTGGGCTGCAAATATTAAAGAGACTGTTTGGTAATGAACAGCTGGGGAAGTCAACATCCACTATTCTACCCAAGAGCCACTTCAGATTCCTGGGTGAGATAATCTGAGAAAACAAGGATTCCAGTGGCTTTAGTAACTCCATCATGGCATTTTTATTACACCGTAAAGGAATATTTGTTCAATAAAGTTAGGTGAGGCAAGTGACACAGTAAGACCAGAAGTTCTCCTTCAGGACTTGGCGCATTTTTCAGATGAAGAAAAACCCTTTGGTCCCCCTCGGACGAGAGGTCTAAAGTGCTCAACCCTGAACAGCAGAAAGTGGAAGGGAGGCCAATGAGGGCTGGCAGAGGGGCAAGGCGGGGCGGTTCCACTGTGTGGAGCTTCAGTTTCACAACACGAAAAACTCGTGGCGATCTGTGTGGCACGAGCATGGAAGGAGACCAGAAAGTTCACGGAAAATGGAGTGAAACCATGTTTATTTGAGTGCCAAGAATTTTTGAAAGTTCTGTATTGTTTTCTCATAATAGGCATTTTCATGGACTTCCTGAAAATCCTTCATGTAGTTAACATTACCGTACCCTTGACATTGGTTAAGATGGTAACTTTTATGAGTTTTTTTCCTCTAATGGACAACAAGGAAATGGGTTAAGAAAGTAAAGGGTGTTGTGCACAGGCAGTTAATGAGCATTTCGTTTTCGATGAGTTTAGCTGTGGAAATATCTGTTGATTTACCACTTATGTGATTGTATTTTCAGTCAGTTCAAGGTGAGATGACTGAGCAATGCAAATTGCAGCGCAGAGAGGTTTGTCAATGTCTCTTGTGTGATGCGGGAGATAGCTGTGAGGATGCCAGCTACGGCAGAAACCTCCGGGGTCTTCGATCCTACAATTTCCCAGCAGTGTACACATGGCAGCAATGGGTCTGTAAGACAAGTTTCCACTGCAAGCATTACACTCTCACATTATTCTGTGAGTAAATGTGACAAAATGCAACCCTTCTGTCGTTGTGGAGAGAGCAACATGAACAAGGTGAAATGGGGGGAGGAAGAGAGAAAGAGAGGGGTTGGTGCTGTGGCGTAGCAGGTAAAGCCACTGCCTGCAGTGCTGGCATCCCATATGGGCGCTGGTTTGAGACCCGGCTGCTCCACTTCCGATCCAGCTCTCTGCTATGGCCTGGGAAAGCAGTAGAGGATGGCCCAAGTCCTTGGGCCCCTGCACTCACGTGGGAGACCAGGAAGAAGCTCCTGGCTCCTGGCTTCAGATCTGTGCAGCTCCAGCTGTTGCAGCCATCTGGGAGTGAACCAGCGGATGGAAGACCTCTTTCTCTCTCTGCCTTTCCTCTCTGTACAACTCTGACTTTCAAATAAATAAATAAATCTTAAAAAAAAATTAAGGGAGAGAGAAAACCACGTCTATCTACCAGTTCGCACCTTAAATGCTGCAACAGCCAGGGCTGAGGGTTGGGGGGTGGGGCTGAGGCTGGATCTGGGGGCTGGTAGTGCAATCCAGGTGTCCCATGTAGGAGGCCGGGACCTAATTACTGGAGACATCACTGCTGCCTCCCAGGGTGTGCATTGGCAGGAAACTGGAGTCAGGAGCTGGAGCCAGGAATCAGACCCAGGCCCTCTACTTTGGAGTGTAGGCATCTTAATCACTAAGTGTTAAATTCCTGCTCCAAGGGGCAGGGTATTTTGGGGAGTGAGGGATGGTGAGCATAATATATCATTTTCATGTCAATAAAGTAATTGTTATAAAACTTTTTGGGGTAAGAAATTAATCTGCTTTCAGATTCAAATCGTGTTTAAGAACCTAGTTATGGAAATAAAGTCTTCATTTGCCTTTAAAAAGGTAATTTCTTTTTTGTCAGTTGTTGACTACCATATGCTTTCAGGTCCCAAAAGTTCTACATACAAAGTGCCTTCAATTTTTTGTTGCTAGATGAATGAACCTAGCATTGCTACCCGTGATCCTGGGATTGAGCCTTCAATTCACAGGTCTCCTACCATTGGAGGAGGCATTGACCATAAAACAGTAGGCAGGGACTGCAGAGCTGGTCTTTCCATCTGATGAGGTCTGGGTACAGATCCATTCGGATGGGGGTGGAGTCTGGGGGGGTGGTGCATGACTGACTGCATGGTGTCTAGGGATGGAAGCCATTGTTGGTCACTTCCCAATCCCACAAGCAGGAAGAATGGAAAGAAAGAAGGTTCACTTCCTCTGGGGATTCACAGTCCTGTCTGTACACTGCTCTTGGTTTTAGCCAAGAGACTGAAAGACAGTATCAGAGTATGAGCAAGCAGTCAGAGGGATAGAAGTGGAGAGAAAGAGAGAGAGAGAGAGAGAGAGAGAGAGAGAGAAACAAAGTCAACCAGAAGGGGCCTGGAGGTGTATCAAGAAACAGATACAGATATTCAGAGTTGGGTCCAAATACAGAGTGGCAGAAATGCTGGAATGAAAGGAAAGAGACCAGCAGAGTTATGATGTCAATTAGAAAGAGAAAGACAGAACAACAAGTGTAACTCAGAACCTGGGCTTGAGGGCCGTATGAGAGCAATATGATCGGGGAGAGAGGCTGGGAGTTATCGCTCCTCTGGGCCTGAGAGTAGCACTACGCAAGACTGGAGATGATGCAGATGACATTTCCTGCATCCTTGTATTTCTCCAAAAAGACCCTGTTGCTAGGGCTGATAGGCAAAGCTTGTTTGTGTCAAATGACAATTGTTGAATAACCTTCGCAGAACCGAATTTAGCCCAGTGATTGTCATTCAAAGACTAGACTTTCTGCAGCTTCCAGTCCAACCCCAGCTGACACTTTGCCAAAGCTAGTAGCATTCTTGTGCTGTGAGGAGCCCTTGTAGAACCTAGCAGACACTTCAGCCAGGAACTGCTCTTTGACATAGAATGAGAACATACCTCACTACCTTAATCTTGAGGCTAAGGAAGAATGAACCAGGGAGGGCAGGTTACATCGGTAAAAATGCCTGACGGTGAGGGAGGCAGCAGAAAAACTCAGACCTGGGCAGAGAACAGGCCAAGCCCCAGCTCGCAGGGCAGCGTCGGTACAAACAGTCCTGCAGGCCTCTTGTTGTCCCTCCCTGCAGTATCTTGTAGTTAGTTCAACGATTGTAGGAATTTCAAAGGTGGAAGGAATCTTAGAGATTATCTTATCAATTCGTTCATTAGACTGTTTCCAATGAGTCTCCTAAGCTAGTAAATAAAAGCTGAAACTTTTCATATGTATAGTTTAGATGTTTAAATCAGTATTGAATCAACTTAAATCAGTATTTGGGCATTTGACAGGGTAACATCCTGTGTTTTCTTGGGTGCACCTGGTTATTTGAAGATGCTAACTTATTTTAGGATTGGGAGAGAGAGGCCGGGGCCACCTCTTCCATTCGCAAGGCCCCTCTGCGTTAGCTCGGGTTCTGTGTTGGAAAGACAAAGCAGGACTGGGCTCCCAGCACCTCTGTGGCCCCCTTTCTTGTTTCTTTTCTGTATACAATCAGCTTACAGAGAGGGTGAGTTAAGGCAGACAGGTCATAAAACCACTGATTTCCTGACCGATTCTTCCTGGTGGCTTTTGGAAAAACTCAGGGAGTGCATCCTTGGCTCACAACGCATTTATTTGGGTGTAGCTCTAGCTTCTTCGAGTTTACTATGGGACTGCTGGGAAGCCAGCTCCAGGCCGCTGTCCCCTCACCCCATCTTCGTGCCGTGCCCACACTTCTCTGCCGCCCTCTCTCTCTCCCGCCCTCACTCCTGGTGTGTCCAGCGATGGCTCTGCGGGGAACCCTGTCTTAAGACTCCTGCATGACCTCAGGCAAAGCATCCTGCCTGGCAGGCATCCGGAGGGACCTCAGCGGCCCTTTCTCCCGGCACATGTGCCTGGCAGGAAGCTACCAAGCGCAGAGGGGCATCGGGGCTCCTTGTATTTTATCTCGGCCGATCTGTGTCGCTGGGCGTGTTTTCCTGCTGGGCTGTGTAGGTGGAGAGAGAGAAGGAAGCCTTTCTGGATTGCTGTGTGTGCAGGTCCCTGCTCCAGGGGCCCAGGCTCTCAGGGAGCCGCCCGGGGGCCTGAGGACCGCATCAGATCATGCCTCAGGGCCTGGAAGAGGCTGACCAGGGACTGGGCCCAGATGTCCTTCTGATACCCTTGGGACAGCGCCGTGCGGTAGGCCGCATAGGCGAGGGTCAGCACGGTCCTTTCAAAGTCCTCCCTCCTGAGGACGCCGGGGCGGCTGGCCAGGCTGGCGCTCAGCCGCCGGATGTCCGGCAGGCGCTTGGGGATGACATCGTTGCAGACGGCGCGGAAGTCCGCGGCCTTGCGCAGGGAGTCCAGCTCCTCGTCCCTGATGGAGATGTGCAGGTCGGGGCTGATGCGCAGCTCGGCCAGCAGGAACTGGTGAGAAACACAGGAGGCGGAAGACATGAGGGCGGGCCGTGCTCAGGACCAAGCCGCATTCCTCACAACCCGCATCCGCGCGGGGAGGCTGCGGGGGCAGAAGCTGTGGAATCCAGAGAGATGAGGGTTCCGGGCCTGCCTTTCCCACTGCCCATGGAATGGGGCAAGAGTTGCTCAATGTTTCCGAGCCTCGAAGCGTGGACACACCCAGCCTGGTGCCGGCTGCAGAGCTGCTGTTTAGGGGACCGCTGGTTCCAGGGTCTGGTGCCGTTCCCTGCCGCCCTAACTCCATCCCACCCACCACATACCTCCTAATGCATACACCGGCTCTTCTGGGTAATTTCCCAAATCAGAATCTCGGAATTTGAAGGATGAGGAGAATTGTGCGAGGAGTTGGGTGGGATACAGAGATTGGGCTGTGTCTCTCTCTGCCTGCTCAGGGTAAGCGCTGGGTGGGCCTGCCATCTCCTTCCCTGGGCAGGGCCAGGCACACAGCAGGCACCTCACAGATGCTCATAGCTGGAGGAACTCCAATTCCTAACTCTTCTCTCTGACTCCATCTTGCCCCTGTTCTGCTCCCTCCTGCGTGGTACTGTCTTTTATCTTCTTAAAACATGGATGGCGTGGGGGTGGGGGTGGGGGTGCTGACACTGTGGCACAGTGGCTTAAGCCACCACTTGCAAATGCTGGTGTCCCATATCCCAGCAGCAGTTTGAGCCCTGGCTGCTCCACTTTGGAGCCAGCTTCCTGCCTGTGTCCCTGGGAAGCAGCAGCCCAAGTGCTTAAGTCTCTGCCACCCGCGTGGGAGAGTTGGCTCGAGTGCCAGGCTCCCAGCGTCAGCCTGACCCAGCCCTGGCCACTGCAGCCATGCGGAGAATGAGCCACTGGGTGGGAGATCTCTTTCTCTGTCACTCTGGCTTTCAAGTGAAACAAATCCATCTCTAACAAACCAGCCAAACAAGGATCTGCTGTGTGACTTCCACGTGTGAGACGTGGCATTTCCACTGTGCTCCCCACGGCAGGATTCAGTGGTGTGGCTAGAGCACAGTATCTCTTTCTATTTTTTTTTTTTTACAGGCAGAGTGGACAGTGAGAGAGACAGAGACAGAGAGAAAGGTCTTCCTTTGCCGTTGGTTCACCCTCCAATGGCTGCCGTACTGCGCTGATCCGATGGCAGGAGCCAGGTGCTTCTCCTGGTCTCCCATGGGGTGCAGGGCCCAAGCACTTGGGCCATCCTCCACTGCCCTCCCTGGCCACAGCAGAGAGCTGGCCTGGAAGAGGGGCAACCGGGACAGGATCCGGTGCCCCGACCGGGACTAGAACCTGATGTGCCGGCGCCACAAGGCGGAAGATTAGCCCTAGTATCTCTTTCTTAACCCAGCAGTCTCAGTGCATGGTCACATGGCTGAGGGGTGACAGAGCCAGGGCTGAGGCTCAGATCTGGAGCCACAGAGCCGGGGAGGCGGACAGCGCAGCTTCAGGACGTGTGCCCTGTAGTTGGGTGGGGGTGCACTTTCAGTGAGGCGGGGGTCAGAGTTGAGCACAGAGAGCCTGCATGGTGGCCCTGGGCTTCCAGAAGCCCCACTCTGCCTACAGGGAAGCCTGGCAGCGTGATGGCACCCAGACCCTGGACCCTGTGGGTGAGTCGTGCCTCATAGCTGGTGGTGACTCCCAGGAATCAAACCGAAGCACTGATCTTGCCTCCACTGGACTGATGCCTTCCTTCCCTGCTGGGGGGAGGGGGGGAATGGAGGTCCTAGGGCTGCTTTGGGACCCGCAGGACTCTGTGACCCCTGCAACGAGTCTAGACCATTCCCCACAGCAGCAGGGGCCAGTCATGTTCAGGGTCTCTAGGAGGTCACTCCTCCAGAAAGCATCGAGAAGACCCAGTGCCTTCTAGGCGACCCAGATTGACGACCGTCCCGTCTGCCTACCTCGTAGAGCAGTTCCACTTCCTCCAAGGAGTTCTGCAGGACTGGGTTCAGTGGCAGGGACGAGGACCTCTTCGGCCGATGGGCAGCAGGGAACAGCACGGCTGGAAGAAATAGAACGTGAGCTCCGGGGAGGCTGTGTCCACACTGCCCTTCTCCCTCCTTAGCCTTGCTGTGGCCAGAGAGTCTCAGAAGCCATCGACGCAACGTGGTGGTGGACACAGAGTGGGCATGGGGACCGACTCCCCTGGCACGTCCTGCAAAGCTCCTCGGGATATCAGACCCTGCTGTGGCTTCAAGCCTGGCGGCTCATCAGGCCCACCTGAGAAGGTATCTTTTTTGTGTGTTTATTTTTAAGATTTTATTTGTTTACTTGAGAGTGTGGGGAGCAACTGGGAGCAACTTGGACTAGACTAAGTTACTGGAATTAAGACTTATTCTATGCATCTGCTCTCCCACAATATGGCGCTGGGAGAGGAGGAAACAGCTTCTACAAAGCTGCCTCCAGTTCAACCAATAAACTGTAGGACCTGCTCCTGATTGGAGGAGAGCAGCGTACTCGGCGTGTGGGTAGCAGAGTTGGGATTGGTGGAAGAGGACTATAAAGGAGGAGAGAGACAACATGCATGGGGAACATCTATCTGAAGGAACACCTGTGCAGCCCCCGAGAGAGCCGGCCGGCGGTGTGCCGCTCCCCCGCGGAAGTGGGGAAAGTGGCAGGGGGAACCGCCCTTCCACAGAGGTGGAAGGGACGGTAGCCAACCCGGGAAGAACCAGCAGCAAACCCGGGGAGGGCCGAGCAGACAAAAGAACAGCGCAGGGTTTAGTGTCGTTCCTCCACGAAGAGGGGGAGCGACAGAGAGGTATCATTACAGACAGAGGCACAGAGAGAGAGAGAGAGAGACAGACAGACAGACAGAGAGAGAGGTCTTTCATCTGCTGGTTCACTCCCCAGATGGCCACTATGGCCAGAGCTGGTTCAATCTGAAGCCAGGAGCCAGGAGCTTCTTCTGGGTCTCCCACATGGGTGCAGGGGCCCAAGCACTTGGCCTATCTTCTACTGCTTTCTCAGGCCACAGCAGAGAGCTGGATGGGAAGAGGAGCAGCCAAGACATGAACCAGCAACCATATAAGATGCCTGCTACTCCACGGTGCTGGTCCCCTGAGAAAGTTTTGAAAAATGCATGTGCCTAGGTATATGCAGGCCCTGAGGAATTTATACTAAAGCAAAGAGAGATAGTGCAGAAGAGAAGTGAGCAAAGCTAAAGTCCCAAATTCAACAAAGAAGTCCCTAAAGATAGGAGGGTATCTCAAAGAGTTCAGAGAGAGTGGCGTTAAGTCTGTTTTGGTGCAAATTTTTTAAAGTTCATGTATATGAGAGGCCTTGAAAAAGCTCATGGGAACATGTGTGTGGTGAATAATCTATGCACTGGATTTCAAAATGTTTGTGCACCCATATCGTCTTATCTTTTAATTCCGTTTTCCGTGAACTTTTGGAAATTCCTCTGTACTGTTCTCCAACAGTACTGCACCCCTGTGCGCTTTATTTTATCAGAATAAAGTGCTGCTTTATAGTCATTCTCCTTGCTCTTCATCAAGGATCAGGGCTACGCTGGCCTCCAAAATATATACAGAGGGCAAAAATAAAGGGAGAGAGCTGCCACAAGACCCGGACACCTGGCTCCGAGGGACCGTGAGGCCCAGTTCAGGCTTCCCCCAGGCACCGTGGTTTAAGAATGCACTCAGCCTGCAGTCAATGATTTGTCAATCTTGCTCCCCAGGGGTTGCACAGAGAGACGCGGGATAACCAGAGTTAGAGCTTGCTGGGGACCAGCAGGGGGAGGAGATAGACTATTTATTACCAAGCACAGGCCTGCTGGCTATAAGCTGCAGTTCTCGGAGATCCTATCAGGCTGGGATAAACAGCCCTGACTACCGCCACAGCCCCCCTGTGCTGCAAGGATTGCTAAACCTGCTGCCAGCTGATAACAAAAGGTGCAGTTTCTCCAAGACATTTGATTGTCATCTGCCAGAAAATGGAGGACATAACTAAGACTGCGATGGCAGAGTGGCGCCCCCTGAAGTTGTGCAAAGCACAACTAGTAGAACCGAAAACGACCACTCCTCTGGTCAGGGACGGAGCTTGGAGCCCTGAGGAGAAGGCCTGGTGGTGTCCGGTGCGCTGTGTTGTAGGAGGCAGGGACCACGTCACGCATTTAAGATGGATTTCCGGCAGAAGGGATAAAAGGTGAAATAGCTTGAACTCACAGGAACTTTCCCGAAAACTTCTTTGTAGCCATCTCCCACTTCCCAGCAAACGAGCTGGTTGGAGGTAGCTTGTTACGCTCCATACCACAAGTTCCTCAGGGGCTGGGATACATGTGGCTTTGTGTTTGGGCACCTGTGGCAGAGCCTGGCAGGCTTCTAGGGAGTGCACTAGGCTTAGCTACTGGCTGGCAGAATCCTTGTCTGAAGGACTCTCTGGCCTGCAGTGCGACCAGCGTGGGAAGGAGCCTTTGAACTCGGAGCAATAGCCCAGGTCTTAGGGGAGTTTCCTAGATGTTAGGGCTCGTGGAGCCCCTGGCTTCTGTTCATCCACGGTCCCTGCCTGTGGTTTTAGGGGAGCTGAGGCGAGTGAGGCACCTCCGACTCTGCTGGTTCATACCGTTAGCATCACCTGTTAAAAAATACTGACCCCGGCCGGCACCGTGGCTCACTAGGCTAATCCTCCGCCTTGTGGCGCCGGCACACCGGGTTCTAGTCCCAGTCGGGCGCCGGATTCTTTCCCAGTTGCCCCTCTTCCAGGCCAGCTCTTTGCTGTGGCCAGGGAGTGCAGTGGAGGATGGCCCAAGTGCTTGGGCCCTGCACCCCATGGGAGACCAGGAGAAGCACCTGACTCCTGCCTTCAGATCAGCGCGGTGCGCTGGCTGCGGCGGCCATTGGAGGGTGAACCAAGGGCAAAGGAAGACCTTTCTCTCTGTCTCTCTCTCTCACTGTCTACTCTGCCTGTCAAAAATAAAAATAAAAATAAAATTAAAAATAAAAATACTGACCCCTGGTCCCAGCTCCAGGATGCCGATTCCGCAGAGCCAGGGTGTACTGGGGACGTTAGGTTTTGTACGTCTTCCCGGGGTAGAGGATCACTGTCCTCATCAGGAGGCGCTTGGACTGTGCTTGTGAAGTTGTACAGAAGCCACTGCCCCTGCTGGGTGTCCGCTTTGGGCTAGCCCAGTGGTCATCAACCTGACTTTGCTGCAGCATCACCCGGGAACCTCTCACAACTGAAGCTCACACCCTAGGCCACCTTAGGGGTTCCCTGGGGGTGGCATCGGAACTTTGACAGCTTCCAGGTGACAGTGGCAGCCAGCATCGATAACCACTGGGTGGCCCAGGTCCCTGATAAGCAGGTGGAGCCCTTGTACCATAAAACAGTTCAAGGCTCACTCCAGCGGGCCTCCCAGAGACATCTGAAGAGACCAAGGGCATCATGCTGTTGGAGGCTGTAGGTGGAGGCACAAAGAGGGTGTAGACGTTGCCTCTGCTTTCTCTTCAGTAGACATGGAACCAGGCTCACAGCGGGCCTAGACGGGTCTCGCCTGGGGCGTGCCCTGTTTCTTGCTCTGTGCCCAACTCCTCTTCCCATCCAGAAAGCATGGATGAAACCCCTTTTCAGCGTAGGATCTATCTGTGAGATCCATTTTGCTTCTTTAATTCTGCTCCCAGAAGTTCTCTCTTGTTGCAAAGTTGAAGGTATTGTTCCCTTTTAAAAACATTCACCGCTAGGCGGATGGGGAGGGGACAGGGAGGGAGTGGCGTGGATGTGGAGGCCTTTCTGCCCCTGTAATCACAGGGTGGCCACCTCCTGGGAAGCCATTCTCTGCCCTAGACCTGCACTTCCTCACTCAATGGCTTGTCTGCACACGGCAATGCTGCGGTAGCGTGCTCGCGCCAGGTGAACCCCGAGTTCTCAAAGGGTCGAGAAGAAAATGCTTCCGATTCAAAGCTTAGCCTGAAAATGGGAACACTTGTTTCCAATAGCCCTCGTTCGCCTCCTTAATAATGCCTCCCTCTGGAGGTTAGCATTAGACAGGGCTCCAGTGTGCAGACTCTTGCTCTGGGAGGTCTGTATGGGGAGCACAGGAATCTTAAAGGCGGGTCCCTCCCTCCCCGCCCCTTCAGCCCTGGCAGTAATTGCCGTCACGTTTCCGTAGCTGCTTTGACCCTGGGCGTCGGGCAGAGGTGCGGGTGCTTGTGCCCCCGCAGGTGGCTGGAGGGCAGCCAGCCCTGGGGCTGGGGTGTCATTGACTCTGCAGCTGCCCATGCCTAACTCTATGTGAGGCGAGACCTGGAGAGGACAAATCCATCTCCCCTGGAGACGCTGGAGGTGGGTGAGGAGCCGCTCGGTGGACGCAGTGTATGGATGCAGAAGTGGGGTTGATGTTGCGACACAGCTGCTTAAGCTGCCGCCTGTCACACCAGCATCCCACATTGGAGTGCAGGTTTGAGTCCCAGCTGCTCCACTTCCAATCCAGCTCCCTGCTAAGGCGCCTGGGAAAGCAGCGGAAGACGGCCCAAGTGCTCGGGCCCCAGCACCCACAAGGGAGATCTGGCTGGAATGCCAGCCTCCTGGCTTCGGCCTGGCCCAACTCCAGCTGCTGTGGCCATTTGGGGAGTGAAGCAGCAGACGGAAGCTTGCTCGCTCTCTCTCTCTCTGTCACTCTGCTTTTCAGATAAATCCATATTTTTTTTCTTTTTAAACCCACAGAGATTAACAATTGAATGTCTAGGCACCCTGGGATGTTCTTGTCCATGATGAAGGCTCAACCCTGCCAGACACAGCCACGGCGAGACAAGGGCCGGCCGACTCCGAGCTGTCCACCTGGATGCAAAGCTTGAAGCTCTGACAGCGTTGGAGAAACATCCAAGTTTCCTGGGGAGCCTTCGGGGCAGCCGCACCGTGTGCTGTTGTTCCCCATCTCTGTCTCCGTGTGCTTTCAGCATCCATTCTACCCATTTCACATCCTGCCCCTTTATCACTGGACGGCCAGCTCCAGGCAGGGATGGGGCAGGGGCCCGCGCTTCTCCTGTGTGACCGTGGGGTCTGGGTGATGCAGGAGCTCTGAGTGCAGCCCCGATGCAGATTTAGGAATGACTTCTTCTTCTTCTTCTTCTTCTTCTTCTTCTTCTTCTTCTTCTTCTTCTTTTTTTTTTTTTTTGACAGGCAGAGTGGACAGTGAGAGAGACAAAGGTCTTCCTTTGCCGTTGGTTCACCCTCCAATGGCCGCCACAGCAGGTGTGCTGTGGCCGGCGCACCGCGCTGATCTGATGGCAGGAGCCAGGAGCCAGGTGCTTCTCCTGGTCTCCCATGGGGTGCAGGGCCCAAGCACTTGGGCCATCCTCCACTGCACTCCCTGGCCACAGCAGAGAGCTGGCCTGGAAGAAGGGCAACTGGGACAGAATCCGGCGCCCCGACCGGGACTAGAACCCGGTGTGCCGGCGCCGCAAGGCGGAGGATTAGCCTAGTGAGCCGCGGCGCCGGCCAGGAATGACTTCTAGACCGTGAGCTAGACGCGAAGAAGCACAACCACAGCCCTGGAGACTGGAGGCTTTGCCGGGCTTTCTTCCCATCCCGTCTGTCTTGTCTCCCGCATGGATGGAGGTCATCTCAGGTTCGGCTTCCTGCTCGCCACAGGTCACCTGAGCACCGAGCCACAGCCAAGGCTGCAGAGGCGTGGGCGTCCGAACTCCTGGCTTTGTGCACCTCCCGCTTGGTGTCAAACCCAGTCCGTTTGCTTTCTACATCAGTCCACACCCCCGCCCCGCTCACCCTCCTGGATGTGCCTCTGTCCTGGGGGACACCTGAGCTGCATGTCGTCTCCTTGCCTGTGAGACCACTGCCCAGGCTGGCCCTTGGCACGGGCTCCTGGCCTCTGAAAGGTTGGACCGACCAGCGTAGAACAAGTGATTCCCTTGCTGAAGGTCACGCCACACGGCCCAGGTTAGTCCAGGAGCGGAGTCAGAGGTTCAAGGCTCCCAGGTAACCGTGTGTTCTGTCCTCGTCACCTGGTGGGAGACAACTTTGGACCTCACATTGAAGTTGTACGGTGTGCGGCTCGGGAGCACTGGGTGCCTGTCTATGCGCCTTGTGCTGTCCCTGTGTTCCTAGGAGGTAGGTACTCACTTCCTGTTTCATAGATGAAGAAACTAGGCGGCTCAGGAATCCTTCCACCCGATTTGTTTGAGGTAGGACTAGGCTGTAACTCAGATCTCTGGGACCCTAAAACCCAGTCTCACCCAGGGGGTGATCAGTTATGTGTTTATGTGGGTGCCTCTGCCCAAAGACCAGGCAATCCGAAGTTCTAAGTAACTACAAGAAGGGCAGCCAGTGAATTATGAATGAGCGAATGCATTTGCTGTCATAGTCTTAGGGCCGGTGTTATGGTAGCAGGGTAAGCAATTGCCTGGGACGCCAGCATCCTATGTGAGCCCTGGCGTGAGTCCCAGCCACTCCACTTTTTTTTTTTTAAGATTTATTTTGTAAAATATTTGAATGGCATGGTTACAGACACTCAGAGAGAGAGAGAGAGAGAGAGAGAGAGAATCTTCCATCCACTGGTTCATTCCCCAAATGGCTGCAAATGGCCAGGGCTGTGCTAGGCTGAAGCTAGGAGCCTGGAGCTTCTTCTGGGACTTCCACATGGGTGCAGGGGCCCAAGCACTTGGGTCACGCTCTGCTGCTTGCCCAGATGCATCAGCAGGCAGCTGGATCGGAAGTGGAGCAGCTGGGTCTGGAACTGGCACCCATACGGGCCACTGGTGTTGCGGGTGGTGGCTTTACCTGCTGTGCCACAGTGCTGGCCCCCAACTGTTCCGCTTCTGATCCATGTCCCTCCTAATGTTCCTGGGAAAGCAGCGGAAGATGGTCCAAATGCTTCGTCCCCTGCACCCATGTGGGAGATCTAGATGGAGTTCTGGGCTCCTCGCTTTAGCCTGGCTCAGCCCCCGACCACTGTGGCCATTTTGGGAATGAACCGGCAGATGGATGATCTCTCTACGTCTCTCTAACTCTGCCTTTCAAATAAATCAACAAAAACCTCACATATCCTTAAATGAATCACAAGCATTTGTAAAAGCTCAAACTTTGCTTTATAACAATGTGTGTGTATCAGGCCAAATTGCTACAGCCTGTAGGCCCCGCTGGCTTGCGTGGATCCTTGATTGCTGTCTCCCTGTTCCTTTCTCCTGGCCCAGGCACGGCCCAGCTCCACCGGTTCTAGGCTTGGCCCCAAGCACCCGCGTGGCTGGAGGAGAACAGCCCCTGTGATGTGCGCTCGCCCCACGCTCGCGCCCACTCGCCCCACACGGGCACCCACTTCTCCAGTGCTGCTGCTCCCTCCGTCCTCACTTCCTGCCCGTCTGCCCTCCCCTGTTTCGCAGCTCGCAGGCCCGGCTCTGAGCGCTGTCCTCGCTGGGGCCACCCTCACTTCCGTCCTCGCTTCCTGCCCGTCTGCCCCCTGTTCCGCAGCTCGCAGGCCCGGCTCTGAGCGCTGTCCTCGCTGGGGCCACCCTCACTTCCGTCCTCGCTTCCTGCCCGTCTGCCCCCTGTTCCGCAGCTCGCAGGCCCGGCTCTGAGCGCTGTCCTCGCTGGGGCCACACTCACTTCCGTCCTCGCTTCCTGCCCGTCTGCCCCCTGTTCCGCAGCTCGCAGGCCCGGCTCTGAGCGCTGTCCTCGATGCTGGCCACCCTCACTTCCGTCCTCACTTCCTGCCCGCCTGCCCCCTGATCCGCAGCACGCAGGCCCGGCTCTGAGCGCTGTCCTCGCTGGGGCCACACTCACTTCCGGGTGGACTCCGGTGCTGTGTTCCCAGCGGCCTGGTGAAATCTGGTGCGTTTGCAGTTTGTCATTTCTCCTTACTGTATCCTCAACCCTCAGCGTGGGCACACACACACACAACACACACACATTCACACAACACACACACATTCACACAACACACACCTACATGACACATACAACACACATTCACACACAACTTAACACACAACACGACACACAACACATACAACACACACTCACACGTAACACACACCCATGTGACACACACAACACATTCACACACAACAAACAACACAACACACGTAACACACAACACATACCCACATGACACGGACAACACACAACAAACACAACACATACACACAACACAACACATTCACACAACACACACAACAAAATATACAACATACGACACACACACAACACATGCTTACACCACACCTACATGAAACATACAACACACATTCACACACAACACACTTAACACACAACAAACACAACACGACACACAACACATACAAAACACACTCACACATAACACACCCACGTGACACACACAACACACATTGACACACAACAAACAACACAACACACACTCATGTGACACACAACACATTCACACACAACAAACACAACACATACCCACACACAACACAACACATTCACACAACACACACAACAAAATATAGAACACATACAACACAACACACACAACACATACCTACATAACACATACAACACACATTCACAGACAACACACATAACACACAACACACTCACAACATGACACACACAACATATATAACACACACATCACACCCACGTGACACACACAACACATTCACACACAACAAACAACACAGCACACATAACACGTAACACACACCCACGTGACACACAACACACATTCACACACAACAAACAACACAACACATAACACAACACACACATATGACACCTACAACACACATTCACACACAACAATCACAACACATACTCACAACACAACACATTCACACACAACACATACAAAATACAGAACTCATACAACACAACACACACCTACATGACACATGCAAAACACATTCACACACAACACACTTAACACACAACACACATGACACACCACACAACACACACTCACAACACGACACACACAACATATACAACACACACTCACACATAATGCAACACACACCCACATGACACACACAACACATTCACATACAACAAACAACACAACACACACAACACATACATATAACACAATGCAACACACAACACACAACACACACAACACACACTACATAACAACACATACAACACACAAATAACACACAACACACACCCACATGACACACACAACACAACAAACACAACACACATTCACACAACACATGACAACACACACAACACACAATATGCACACATAACAACACACACACTCACACAACACACACACACACACAACACACACAACGCATTCCCACACAACACACACATACAGAACACACTCACGACACAACACATACTCGACACACACCACACACGCGCGCACAGCCCTCCTGGTCGTGTCCCGTCGCTCGGCTCGGCGGCTCAGGAGTCGCCCTCACTTTGCTGCCCTCACCGGCAATCTCCCAGCCTAGCCCTGGGTTTCCGTGGCTCCCGCTGGGTCTCATCACGCCTGGCCTGCCGCACCTCCCCGGGGTGTCTGCGTGCATCCTTGGCCCGGGCCCTCGCCGCCTTCTTCCCACGGCACCCGGAGGGAATCTGCGCACGCAGGTCTGACGATGCTGCCCCTTGTGGCCTTCCAGGGAAGCGCAGCTCCTCGGATGGCTCCCGGCTGACTCCTACCACCTCCCTGGACTGAGCTGCGCTCATGCCCAGGCTCATGGCACTGCAGCCACGGGCGCCTCCTCACCTGTGGGCACCAGGCGGGCTTCTGCCACAGGGCCTTTGCGCATCTTCCTGGAATGCTCTTCCTCTGGAGAGCACGTGAGTCTCTCCCTTCTCAGGTTTTTCATCACCTCCTCAGTGAGGCCCTCGGTGCCTACTATATTAAAAATTAACTCTAACTCCTGCCCCTACTTTATCACCATCCCACAGCCCCATTTCTTATCTATATGTCCTCCTGTAAATCCGTATCTCTGTATCATCTCTCTAATTACTGTATGTGTTTATCGCCTGTCTCCCCTCACTAGGGTATCAGCTCCGTGAAGGTATAGGACTTTGTTTTGTTCATGGCGGTATTCCCATAGAAACACATTACCCATCCTTGTCACTAAATTCCAATCTTTTCAGTCAGAGTGATTTACACAATGCTTCTCTCTCTCTCTCTTTTTTTTTAAGATTTCATTTATTTATTTGAGAGGTAGAGTTACAGACAGTGAGAGAGAGAGAGAGACAGAGAGAAAGGTCTTCCATCCTGCTGGTTCACTCCCCAAATGGCCTCAATGGCCGGAGCTGGGCCGATCTGAAGCCTGGAGCCAGGAGCTTCTTCCAGGTCTCCCACATGGGTGCAGGGCCCAAGCATGCTAGCCACTTTCCACTGCTTTCCCAGGCCACAGCAGAGAGCTGGGTGGGAAGTGGAGCAGCCGGGACTGGAGCTGGTGCCCATTTGGGATGCCGGCACCATCCATAGGCAGATCTTAGCCTGCAACACCACAGCACTGGCCCTGCTTCTCTTCCTGACGGGGCGATTCAGGGGTTTATGTGCGGTTCCAGGTCCTGGCCAACGATCAGACATTAGATGTTGACATCTGTCTCTACCTCAGCCCCTCCTCAGCTCAGAGGAGGCCCTGTTCTGGCGAGGAAGAAGTGGCTTTTAACTTCTCAATGAAGGCTGTTGCTGCCTCCCCACACCTGCCTCTTCCAGGCTTCCTGGCTTAGACCTGCAGATAACAGAGCAGTATGAAGGCTCACCGCTGTTTCCACTTAGCTGTGCCTAACATTTGTCCTAGAAAGGCTGTTGGGAAAGGATTCAGCCTGCAGACCGGCTCAAGCCAAAAGACAGCTGAGTTCTGAATGAACTGGTTAAAGCAGCTGTATGGAAATGACAGTGAGTGTGGAGGGAAACGCTCTTATTCATGAAAGATCTCTCGCCAGGTCCTCCTGATGTCATTGACTTTCTGGCTCCTAAGGCAGCCCTTTGGAAATCTGAGTTCCGAGCAAGCCAGGGTCTTGGCCCTGAGTGCTGGGGTTCCCTGGAGTGCTCCCGTGGGGAGCTGGTGTTGCTAGAAAGATCCACTAGGTTAGGAGGGCGGCCCAGGGGGAGTGGCGAGATGGTGGGTAGAAGATAAAGCTGCCTCCTGAGATCCTGGCATCCCATATATGGGTGCTGGGTCAAGTCCCAGCTTCTCCACTTCTGATCCGGCTCCCTGCTAAAGACCTGGAGAAAGCAGCAGCAGATGGCCCAAGTGCTTGGGCCCCGCACTCATGTGGGAGACCAGGATGCAGCTCCTGGCTCCTGACCTTGGCCTGGCTTCACCCTGGCCATTGGGCTGCCTGGGGGGGATGAACCAACAGATGGAAGATCTCTCTCTCTCACCCTCTCTCTCTCTTTCTCTCTCCCCCTGCCCCATAACGCTTTCAAATGAATAAATAAATCTTTTAAAAATTATATATACATATACTTTAATTTTTTGAAGTCTGGCTAGGGCTCCCTTGGGAAGCAGTGCTTCCGCAGGACTGGGGTGTGTGGGGAATCCGGCCACTGTGTGTGTGTGTGTGTGTGAGAGAGAGAGAGAGAGAGAGAGGGAGAGACATCGGGCGCCCCGGGTTGGCCCTGACCGCAGGTGAGTCATTCGGTGGTAATCAAGCAGGCAGGGCGGGAATTGGGCAACCCTGGATCCTGGCGTGGAAGCTACCTCCCAGGGCGGATCCTAGAGAGCATTTCTGAGAGAGGCGGGGCTGTGGAAGGAGAGAGGGCGCCCTGTGGGCAGCTGCACGTCTTTGGGTTCTTTCTGCATTTCTGCAGGGGGAGCAGGGACGGGGGAGGGGTAGGGGGTAGGGGGCCAAGGCCATACGGATGGCGCAGGAGGCTCATGTAGGCAGAGGGCGTCCTCCCACTCTTTCCAAAGGACGTTCTAAACTGGAGCTGGAGTCGGGGCGGGAGAAGGACGAAGGTGTGAGAGCAAGGGACATGTGGCCAAAGTGTTCTTTATTTGGGTGTGACTCCCAGTCCATCCGTAAAAAATGGCAAGTATTGTGTGTGCCTTTTGGTAATTAGCAAAAAAAATGTTCAAAATGCAGGGAATCAGCTACAGGGACGACTTCCGAAGCTGGTGGAAGGATTCCACATCAGCTGCTGACTCTGAACGCGGGTTAGGGCCACTGCTCCAGCACTTTGCATCCGTGGGCTCACTGCGCCCTCTGTGCTGGTCCTGCTGGCCTTGGGTCTCTCCAGCGATTGGGACAGCCCTTCCCCAGTGAGGAGGGGGCTGGGCCACAGTGTTGCTGTTGGACCCTCTTTTGAGAGCCCCAGACTTGTCTTTAAGGAAGGAGTTTCATGTTTGAGCCGGCATTTACAGGGTGCTGTGTCATTTAGAAAGCATTCTCACTCACATTTTTTAATCTGGGCCTCTCAGTTACACTGCGAGGGGCAGTTGTTAGCAAAGCTCAGAGAAGTTCCGAGATTGGCCAGCGATCACACAGCTGTGGCTGCCTTCAATCTGGGTCCCTTGCAGGGTAGCTCACGATCCGTGCTTACAAGCCGTATTGTGAGTTCAAGATCCCTTCTGGTTTTCCAACAGCCTGGGTTATCCCTTTTCAATAGGCAAGGTCAGTAGACGGGACAAGGGAGGAGGTAGTAGAATCCAACCCTGGGACATCTTTGCACTGTGCCTCTCCCAATGTGTGTGCACACCATGAGCAGGTGTGTGTGTGTGTGTGTGTGTGTTTATATGCAGTGTTGGTATGAAAAGAAAGGGTAAAAGGCTGCATTATTTGCCTCTGGGCAAAAATTATTTCACAGCTCAGCTCAGAGGAGGGCAGGTCCCTAATACCGGGCTGAACCGTGAGGCACTAAAAACCGAAATAAGCACAGTGGCTTTGCCCCACTCCCCACCCCCGCCTTCAGGGCAGGCTCCTCTGTGTTGCTCACTCCTTTCCTGACACTGCCCTTGACAGCAGGGGGCTCATCCCGTCCCACGCCGCGGTGCTAGTGGGAGCGCGAGGAGCACCCCCGAGCCTGACCTGAAGGAGCCCCATCCTTCTTCCGGTTCTCGGCCGGCTTTTGGGGGTGGGAAGGCCTCCCTATAGATTGGGGGCCAAGAGTGGGCAACAACGTTGGACCCTCATTTCCTAAGAACGATTGATCGGCTGGGGGTGCTGCCAGTGTCTGCCAAGCAGAGCCAGTCCCGGGAGTGTGGAGGAACGGTGTCACCCCAGGTC
This sequence comes from Oryctolagus cuniculus, assembly GCF_964237555.1. Lineage (NCBI taxonomy): Eukaryota > Metazoa > Chordata > Mammalia > Lagomorpha > Leporidae > Oryctolagus > Oryctolagus cuniculus. Next base: position 171,545,580 of record NC_091434.1, read on the forward strand.
TGAGGGCCACCTCCTCGGGGACAGGCAGTGAGACAAGAGTTTCTGCTGGCGACCCTGTCTTCCGTGGATTGGTGAGGGGCTGGTGGGAGTAGCAGGGCCCATGCGTAGCAGGTGCGGAGGGGTTTGTCTGTCCTTGCCTGCCACGGAGCCAGCTCTACCTGCTTGCCTAGTCGCGTGCACCTGTGGTCAGGAGGCAGCCTGGAGAGGCCTCCTGCCTCCCAGCACCCGTGTTCCGGCCTTTCAGCTACAGGCCGCAGCACCTGCTCTCGACGCCCTGCCCGAGCTGCAGCAGCGTGGGGGGACCTGCAGGAAGCACGCCCACGTCCGGTGAAGCAGCAGTGAGTTCTGTCTGGCCTGCCCGGGGCGGGAGGGTTGCTCTCTGCATTCTCCGCCTTGGCCAAGGGCCCAGAGCAGTGGCTTTGATTTTTCTCAGTGTCATTTTCCCACTCCCTTTTTATAAGAAGCCCAGAAGCGTAAAGCAATGGGCAGAGATATTAGGAGGGTGTGGTGGGGCTTCTAATTTCCTTCCCACCCCTTCCTTCCCCTCCAAGTCCCTGATTGTCTTCAAGAAAGAAAAGACAGCATCAAACCAACAAAAGAATAAAAAGCAACTCACCCCTGCTCCACCTGTGGGACACGGTAGCCTGCGCATTGTAATACAACAGCAGAAGCAGCAGCGTCTTCCAACACATCTTGTCTGCCAAGGTGAGAAAGCGGCCCTTTCTAGCCGAGGGGACCCCGGTGGCTACAGGTACGCTCGCGAAAGCCGATGCTGCCCGGGAGACGATGGCTCGCCACTCGCTTGGCTTTCAGGAAGAGCCGAGGTGCCCTCGCCTGGCCTCAGGAGGGCGGAGGCAGGCGGCTGCTCCTGGGTGGGACGGGAGCCGGCACCTCTCTTAATCCAGCTCTCTCTGGGATTGGGGGACCGGGCTTCCACACAGAGACTGTTTTTGAGCACATCTGGAGTGACTCACGGGGCATGTGATCTCCCTGGCAGTGGGGTGGATAAATATAATTTCTGCTCTTGACTTCCATGTGTTGGATGCGCCCACTGGAATTTTTCTTTCACAAACAGACCCGCGGAACTTGTTAGAGAGCCCGGTGAAGCGTTGGCTGCTCTCCGCGTCCACACACACTGCACCCGAGCCAGGCTGACGGGAGGAAGGGCTGGGAGGAGGCTGCCTTCAGGACAGCAAGAGCGTTGTGGTGCCTGGGCCGGGTGTCATGGGTGCCCGTCTCTGGAGCTAGACCTAGGCGTCTGGGTGCTGAGTCTTCCCTGGGCTCTGGCTGGGAGAGGGGTCGTTGCACTTGTAAGGGAGCAGAAGTGGAGAGGTGTGTAGGCGTGTGTGTGAACGTGTGTGGGTGAGGATTCGGGGGTCAGAGGACTCCCCACCCGTGTTCATCACTGTGACAAAATACCCAAGGCTGGGTCAGCTATAGAGAAAAGAGGTTTATTTATTTTACCATTCTAGAGGCCCAAGGGCATGGCATTGGCATCTCATTGGCTCTTATTAGGGCCATGGGGAGCAGCATCACAATAAAAGAGATCCTTCGGTGAAACAGGAAGCCAGAAGATTCAAGGTCAAGCTCTTTTTTTTTTTTTTTTTTTGACAGGCAGAGTGGACAGTGAGAGAGAGAGACAGAGAGAGAAAGGTCTTCCTTTGCCGCTGGTTCACCCTCCAATGGCCGCCGCTGCAGCCGGCGCACCGCGCTGATCCTGGCAGGAGCCAGGAGCCAGGTGCTTTTCCTGGTCTCCCATGGGGTGCAGGGCCCAAGCACCTGGGCCATCCTCCACTGCACTCCCTGGCCATAGCAGAGAGCTGGCCTGGAAGAGGGGCAACCGGGACAGAATCCGGCGCCCCAACCGGGACTAGAACCCGGTGTGCCGGCGCCGCAAGGTGGAGGATTAGCCTATTGAGCCACGGCGCCGGCTCCCTGCTCATTTTTTTTTTTAATAACAACCCATTCTTGTCGGACTAATTGGGGTTTCAGGAGAACTACATTAACTTCTTCTTTTTATTATTTCTCTGGGCAAGAGACAGACAGGGAACCTGGGACCAGACCAATGTGATTCTCACAAGCAAAATGGTAGTGTTTTCCCATGATCATTTGAAAAGTGCTTCCGTAGACACCTTAATTTTGTCCAGTATGACTTTCTCACCTTGTATGAAACCGCAGACAGCACATTTAAAAGTCACTTAACGTGTGCCGGCGCCGCGGCTCAACAGGCTAATCCTCCACCTAGTGGCGCTGGCACACCGGGTTCTAGTCCCGGTCGGGGCACCGGATTCTGTCCCGGTTGCCCCTCTTCCAGGCCAGCTCTCTGCTGTGGCCAGGGAGTGCAGTGGAGGATGGCCCAAGTGCTTGGGCCCTGCACCCCATGGGAGACCAGCATAAGTACCTGGCTCCTGCCATCGGATCAGTGCGGTGCGCCGGCCGCGGCGGCCATTGGAGGGTGAACCAACAGCAAAGGAAGACCTTTCTCTCTGTCTCTCTCACTGTCCACTCTACCTGTCAAAAAAAAAAAAAAAAAAAGTCACTTAACATTGTGGGATTCCTGCTTGTGGAGGGCGGCAGGATGAGTGGGCTGTTGGAGATGAACTCTTGAGGGTCTCATCCCTTCAATCGGAGCTCCTCTTTTATCTGTTACAAGAATTTGAGGAGCTGGCATTGTGGTGCATCAGGTTAAGTCACTGATGTCCAGATTCCACGTCAGAGAGCCTGTTGGAGTCCTGGCTGCTCTGCTTCCTGTCCAGCTTCCTGCTAATGCACCTGGGAAGACAGTGGAGGAGGATGGCCCGAGACCTCAGACTCCTGCCACGCACGTGGAACACCTGGATGGGGTTCCTGGCTCTTGACTTCTGCCTGGCCAAGCCCTGGCTATTGTAGCCAGTAGGAGAATGAGCCAGCAGACGGAAGATCTCTCTTGCATTCTGTTTTTCCCTCTCTCTCTGTCACTCTGCCTTTTAGAGAAATAAAACAAACCTAAAAAAGTTGTTTGAAAAGGTGAAAATCATTAATTTCACTAATAAGAATCACAGTCATACATAGCTGCTGGGGGCTTGGTGCTCTGTGCTTGGAGTCCTCCTTGCGTTGGCTGAACCAGTGCTCACTCACTCCAAGCCACAGGGTGGTGAATGGCAGAACTCTCCCACAGGGGTAGAATGCGAGTCCCACAAGTCAAATTTAAAATTTCCTAGTAGCACATTAAAGTAAAAAGAAATAGGTGCAATTGATTTTAATAATACCTTTTATTTAATTTTTTTTTTTGACAGGCAGAGTGGACAGTGAGAGACAGAGAGAAAGGTCTTCCTTTTGCCGTTGGTTCACCCTCCAATGGCCGCTGCGGCCAGCACACTGCGCTGATCCGATGGCAGGAGCCAGGTACTTATCCTGGTCTCCCAGGGGGTGCAGGGCCCAAGCACTTGGGCCATCCTCCACTGCACTCACAGGCCACAGCAGAGGGCTGGCCTGGAAGAGGGGCAACCGGGACAGAATCCGGTGCCCCAACCGGGACTAGAACCCGGTGTGCCGGCACCGCTAGGTGGAAGATTAGCCTAGTGAGCCGCGGTGCCAGCCTATACCTTTTATTTAATGCAGTAGATCCAGGGTACTATCGTTTTGGCACATCATCAGTATACTTTTTTTTTTTTTAAAGATTCATTTATTTATTTGAAAGTCAGAGTTACAGAGAGGCAGAGGCAGAGACAGAGAAGTCTTCCATCTGCTGGTTCACTCCCCAGATGACCCCAATGGCTGGAGCTGAGCCAATCCGAAGCCAGGAGCCAGGAGCTTCTTCCAGGTCTCCCATGCAGGGGCAGGGGCCCAAGGACTTGGGTCATCCTCTACTGCTTTCCCAGGCCATAGCAGAGAGCTGGATTGGAAGTGGAGCAGCTGGGTTTTAACTGGTGGTGCCCATATGGGATGCCATCATTGCACGTGGGGGCTTTACCCACTATGCCACAGCGCTAGCCCCCAATCAATATACTTTTTAAAAAGATGCGTTTTATTTATTTGAAAGGTAGAGTTAACATAGAAAGAGACAGAGATTCCCTCCCCCCCCAAACACACATAGAGGGACACAGCTCTTTCATCCACTGGATCAACAGCAACATCTGGGGCTGGCCAGGGTGCAACCAGGAGTCCATCTTCTGCTGCTTTCCCAGGAGCACTGGCAGGGAGCTGGTTTTGAAGCAGAGCAGCCAGGACTAGGACAGGTGCCTGTAAGGGATGACGGTATCCCAGGCAGCAGTTTAACCCTCTGCACCACACCAGCCTCATCAATACAATAGTGACAGGATATTTATCTTTCTTTCTTTCCTTCCTTCCTTCCTTCCTTTTTTTTTTTTTTTTTTGAAACGAACTCTTTGGAACCAATCATATGGTTCACATAGCACCTCCTTTCATGTCCTTGATAGCCACAGGTCATCAATGGCTACTGTCTCAGGTGGGCAACCTTTAGGGCCAGACTGCCTGTCCTCTTTTGTCACTTACTGGTGATCTTGGTAGATGTGGGGAATCCCACAGGAGTCCCAAAAGAGTTACAGAGCACCGCTAACCCAAAGAGAAAGAGAAAACGCAAAACCAAAATGGAGTTTCTTAAGCTAAGGCCACTAGGCACCAGGAACTGCTCAGACCATCTGTCAGAACAGACACAGGTGCTGAGGCCTGATAAGGACTGGGGGACACTACATCATAAGAAGCAGCCAACCAGCTCACTACTGCATTACTTCATCCACACTACTGCACCACGATTGGCCACACCCAGGGTCCCCTGGGTCTGGGTCACACCCAGACACCAACATCTGGTTGGTGACACCCCAAAGGATGAGCTTGTGGTTGGTGACACACCAGGGCACCTTCACTGCCCACCTGCCCCAGCAGCCTCCGAGCTGCTCTTCATCCCCTCGGGGACCATGGCTCAGTGCGAGTGAAACTCTGCCCGCGTCTCCACTGACTGAAGCTCTCCCTGCCACCCTGCTGGAGCCACCTCGCCTGGACGTCCCAGCCGCTGCTGGAGCTGACGTGAAAGCTGGACCGACCTCTCATCAGGTGACCTCTCCAACCCTTCACCTTGCTGTCCGTCTTGGAACTTTGAGCCTACTGCCCAGAGTGCCAGTCATCCCACGACTCCTGCCTGTAAGTGACTCTTCTGAGATCCACTCTCCGAGTGGTAACGGGGACTTTGGACTCTCTGGACTTGGACTTTTCATGAACGTGATATGGTCCTTGAGAATGTAGCATTCATATTACATCCTTAGCCATGAGTGTTTAGATTGGTTATGCTTTTATGCTTTGTATGTGTTATACTTATTACTATTGCTGGATATTTCTGGAAATTGCCTTATTCCTAGATGAGTGTTATAACCTGTGGACTAACAACATATTGAGTGATATTGATCTGTAGATGTGTGCCTTGAATATATATATTGAGTGGTATTGATCATTGAATAATAAATTATATTGAAAAGACTATGACGATTCTGTGTGATTCTTCCCCGTGCTCCAACACGTCACATTAGCCTTGGTGAGCTGCGTGACAAGTGGCGCTCACAGTAGTGGAGTTCTCTAATCTTTCTTTGCTGTGAGTTTGCTCATGTAAAGAATGGAGAAAATGTTAGTTTCTCCTTCATAGGATGTTGTGAGATCAATGAGTTAACAAGTATAAGTGTTGAGGACACTACCTGGCACACAGTAAGCATTCAACACGTAGGCTCTATGTACATGGGAGGAGGGGTTTGCCCATGGCCATTGTCTAGTGGAGATGACCTAGGGCCACGTGATTCCATGGCCTGCGTGCAAAGCTGCTCCCGAGCCTGCCTCACAGCCTCGCATTCAGAGGAGAGCTAGTGAGCCAGCTCTGGGGCACGGGGGAGAAGCTTGCTGGCCAGTCTCCCTGGAGAAAACAGCCTCATCTTGGCTGATTTCAAGCCACTGATGGTTTAATAAGTGGCTTGCAAGATTTTGGAATAACTAACAGTTGGCCCTCTGGAAGTCCAATGAGCTGGTTCCAACACAGCATTGCCTCTTACTCTGATACTCTCCACCTTCTACTGCGCCATTTTCTTCTTGTGCTTCCCTTTTAAGTCTTCAAGGATCATCCAAAGGCCCCAGATGAGGTAATGAGTGTTCTGCAGTCAGCCATTAAATATTTATTTGTTGGTTGATGCTGAAGCTGTGAAAGAAAGCTTGAGTCTCTGTATTCTCTGTGAGTGAGGAAGGAGTTGAGGAGGAGGGAACAGTGGGCATGACTTGTCAGGCCACATGGAATCCAGAACCAGAAATGACAGTCTTGGCTTCCAGTCCTGGACTTTTTGTCTGCAGGCTCAAGTCTCCGAGCCATCACCTACTAATTACTAAGCAGCGGAAAAGATTAGCTTTTGAATTTGGGCTGGGAATGAATATGTTTGCAACACATTCTGTTCCCTAAGATGATAAGCCAGGCCTTCTCCCCCACCACTGTAAGTTGGCACCAGGAGGCATAAGGGCTACAAATTTTCAAAGAGGTTTAAGTCTTGGGAAACCCTGGGCTAGTGTCCTGACATTTTTTCTTTATGTATTTTTTTTCTTGTTTCTGTTGTAATTCTGTGTGGATTGGTTGTGATCAGTAAGAAAATGGGTAGTTCGGAATAACAAATGCACCAATTCAAGAAACAAGAATTAGGAAGACAACATGATGCCCCCAAAAGAACACAATACTTCAGTACTAGATTGTGAAGATGAGATTGAAGAAATGCCAGAAATGGAATTTAAAAAATTGATCATAGGATGACTTAGAAGTAATCAGACACAAATGCATTAACTAATGAAATCCATACATGACATGAAAGAAAATTTCTCCCACGAAGTTGAGATTTTAAAGAGAAATCAAAAGGAAATCTTAGAAATGAAGAATTCAACAAATAAATGCAGTGGAGAGCCTTAACAGAATCGGTGAGGCAGAAGAAAGAATATCTGACTTAGAAGACAAAGCACAGGAAATTATACAATCAGACCAAACACAAGGAGAAGAAATTAGAAAACTAAAAAACACTGTTGGAGATCCGCAGGATTCTATCAAACAACCCAACATACAGGTTCTAGGACTTCCTGAAGGTGTAAAGAGAGAAAGGATTAGAAGGCCTTTTAAGTGAAATAATAATAGAAACTTTCTCTAATTTGGAGAAAGAAAAGAATGTCCAAGTACAGGAAGCACATAGAACTCCTAATAGACATGACCAGAAAAGATCTTCACCACAACACATTGTAATCAAACTCTCCACAGTAAAACATAAAGAAAAGATTCTGAAATGTGCATGAGAGAAATGGCAGATTAGTTTCAGAAGATCTCCAATAAGACTCACAGCAGACTTCTCATCAGAAACCTTACAGGCTTGGAGAGAATGGCGAGATATATTCCAAGTCTCAAGGGAAAAAAAAACTGTCAACCCAGAATACTGTACCCTGCAAAGCTCTCATTCATGAATGAAGGTGAAATAAAGACCTTCCATGCAAAAAAAAAAAAAAAAAAAAAAAAAAAAACAAAGAAAGAAAGAAAATGGGCAGCTCTGCATTTAAGAGAACACAGTAAAATCAGGACAATGGCGCTTTCCAAAGCTGTTGGTATGTGCAGGATACTGGAGTTGGGGGTATTCGACTTAAGATGACAGTATCAGGCACTTTGTTTTTTCTGAACTCCCACCATACCTGCCTGAATCTCTTAGGCAACTTTCTAACTTAGTTACATCTACTATTTACTGATTTGTGACCCTGTACTTGAGAGGAGTTTCTTTGGGAAAGAAAACATTTATTTATTTATTTCTAAGATTTATTTTATTTATTTGAAAGAGTTACAGAGAGAGGTCTTCCATCTGCTGGTTTATTCCCCAGATGGCTGCAATGGCTGAAGCTGAGCCGATCCGAAGCAGAAAAGCCAGGAGCCAGGAGCTTCCTCCAGGTCTCCCACGCGGGTGCAAGGGCTCAAGCACTTGGGCCATCTTCTACTTTCCCAGGCCATAGCAGAGAGCTGGATCAGAAATGGAGCAGCTGGGGCCCGAACCGGCAATTCATATGGGATGCTGGTGCCACAGGCCAGGGCTTTAACAGTGCTGGCCCACATTTATTTATTTTTAAAAAGATTTATTTATCTATTTGAAGGGCAGAGTTACATAGAGAGAAGAGAGAAATATCTTCCATGCACTGGTTCACTCCCCAAACGGCTGTAACTTCCGGAGCTGGGTCAGGCTGAAGCTGGGAGCCTGGAACTCCACCTGGATCTCCTAGGTGGGGGACAGGGGCCCATGCACGTAGGCTATCATCAGCTGTTCTCCCAGGCTCATTATCAGGGAACCGAGTTGGAAGTGGAGCTGCTGGGACTTGAATGGGCACTCAAATGGAACACCAGCATTACCAAAACACTGGGCCCAGAAGAGGTTTATTTTATCTTACAGTTTGAGATTACAGGATTGAACAGCTCCGTAGTCTGGCATCTGGTGGCAGGTGCAGCAGTAGGGAATCGCAACATGAACCAGGAAGGAAAGAGGGAGCCCAGGCTGAACTTGAACTGAAATACTCTAATCTCTTATGAGAACCACCTCCCTAGGGCACATGGCCGACGACCCAAAGACCTGCCATCTACCCCACCCCACCTCCTAGACACTGTTGCTAGATCAAATCTCTACCGTTCTTAAGCATTAGAGTTTAAGTAGCTGCATGTGTTCTGGGGGAGACAAATCCCACTCAACTCATAACAGAGGGTCAAACACAACCAGCAGGCTGTGGGAGACGGGCTGGTGGGATAGCACAGCCCAGTCACAGAGAGCTCTGTGTGACACCCTTGGGACTGTGTTCAGCTGGTAAGAGGGAGCTCTGGAGAGGGCCCGTCAGGGGAGGGAGGTGGTTAGCATTACGGCTGACTGTGCTGATGGCGCATTGACAGATGAAGAACCAGTCAAGAAAATACCGTTTCAGGGAAGGAAGATGCGGACCCCTATCAAACAGCAGCCAGTGGAGGAGGAGAGGCAGACAGGCTTTGAGAAACACGGAGGAGGCGGAATCAGAGACACACAACGATGTCTCAGGGGAGGAGGCGAGAGTGGGAGAGGCAGTGGATGGAAGTTTGGGAGGGTGTCCCGCTGAGGCTGAGCGCAGAGGAGAAGGAACCTGTGGTTTCAGTGTCAAGAATGCTGGGGTGGAGGTGTGTGCTGGGCGTGGCTATTCCTTGGTTTCCACGGGGGTCTGCCCCTCCTCAGGTTCGGTGGTGTGCGCAGCTGTTTCTTACCCGTCAGCCCGAGAGGGCGTCTTGCTGGCTTATCTGAGTGCTCTCCTCTGTGCTGGGTTCTTGGCTGCTGTTTGCATGTGTGGGGAGAAGAGTCAGTTGTGGGTTGGGATATGCGTGAAGACAGATCCCGGCTGAAGGGGGATACAGACACAGGGAAGAAACTCACCCGCATCTGCTTCCCTAGCAAACAGGGGCCACAGGGTCCCCTCTTGATGGGGCTGATTTCATTCCCCCTTCACATTCTGGCGTAGGTATAGCTCTTCCTGGTCTCCCAACCAGGGTGGTTCCACCACTGGAGCTAAGCACTATGAACCATTTCTTTGATGATGTTTTCCATTTTGTTTTGTGACTGCAGACCATGAACCCTATGAACACAGGGACTGTGCTAGTGTTTGATCACCACTGTATCCTGGGCTCTCTTGCACTTAGTAGTAAGTGCTCTACTTGCTAGGTGGTCAGGCAGGAGGGTTTCAGTCTTGAGGAGAATCTAATGAAGGGACTATTTATACAGGAGTGAAGGCATGAAGGAGCTGATCCCGGGACAAGCCGCTGTGGGAGGCTGATGGCACTTGGGACAGATTTCAGTACATTCCCCCAAAACGCATGCTGAAGTCCCAGCTCCCAAGTACCTGTGAATTTGACCTTATGTGAAGACAGAATCCAGTTAAGATGAGGTCATTAAGGTAGACCCCGACCCAACATGACTGTTGTCCTTATAACCAGAGAGAAAGAGACATAGGAAAAAGACGGCCCTCCCTGTGCTGAAAAAGGCCAGGATTAGAGTGGTGCGTCTGCAAGCCAAGGAATGCCCAAGATCATTGCCAGAGGCTGGCAGACACAAGGACAGATGGTTTCCTGCGTGTCTCAGAGGGAGCATGGGCTTGCCGACACCTTGATGTTGGTTGCCTGCAGAACTGTGTGTTAAGTTACCTGGTTTGTGACAGCGGCCTCGGGAAATGAATGTGTTGCTCATCGAGGAAGAAGGAAGTGAGCTATAATCAGTAACCTCTGGCAGAGATGCCACTGACCACGAGCTATGGCCCTGGTAGAAGGAATATTATTTTTTTCAAGATTTTTATTTATTTGTTTGAGAGGCAGAGTTACAGAGAGAGAGAGAGAGAGAGAGAGAGGTTTTCCATCTGCTGGTTCACTGCCCAAATGGCTGCAATGGCCAGAGCTGGGCCATTCTGAAGCCAGGAGCCAGGATCTTCTTCTGGGTCTCCCTCATGGGTACAGAGGCCCAAGTACATGGGCCATCTTCTACTGCTTTCCCAGGTCATAAGCAGAGAGTTGGATGGAAAGAGGAGCAACCAGGACATGAACCAGTGCCCACATGGGATACCGGCACCACAGGAGGAGGCTTAGCCTACTATGGCACAGCGACCCCAGAATTACAACTACTGCAAACCAAGGCCCAGCAGGGAGGGAACAGGTGAACAGACCCCTAGGACTCTCTTCATCCTCACCATCTCATTTCTATCTCCTACCTCCTCTTAGAACGACCCATCAGGCGGGCAGGGGGCAAGGCAGCTTGGTGATGGGTCCCAGAAGTCGGTCTCCTCCCTGCTTGGGGTCATCTGATGGACAAGGAAAGTAGATCCCATCCAGTGAGGAGGAAACACTGATAGGGAACGAGCGAGAGAGCGATGCAGACACAACTTGGCCCTTCTCTGTTTCCGTCAGGAGAAGAAAGAAGGCAGCACTACGTTTTTAGCAGTTGGGACTTCTCTGTCTAACTCACTGGCTCAGTCCTCGGCTCTGAGTCTTGCTACACCTCCCTCTCGGTTTGCGCAGCCAGTACCTATAGGCTGCCTCTACTTTCAGGTTGTAAGGAACGCAGTTGAGTCTGACAACGGAAACACAGCTGTCATTAGGAAGTGCCAGCCTCCGAAGCAGGAAAGCCATCCGCCCTCGAGGGTTGCCAACGAAGATGACTCGCTGTACTGGTACGCCTGTGGCGGGCCGGGCCAGAGCGTGCTCCTGCGACGCAGAGTGTCCTCTGTCAGGTGAAAGGGACAACCGGGTAATCCGGCTCCCGTGTCTGTGTGAGGCCTGGATGTCCAGTCGTTGCTGCCAGCTCTGACGGCAGCAGCAGTCACTCAGGGGCGTGAGGGTTAGGCTCTCCCATGGATGGACCCACTGAACAAAATGGGCTAGATCATTTTTAAAAAAATACTTATTTATTTATTTGAAAGTCGGAGTTACAGTGTTGGGGGGTGGGGAGAACAAGGAGAGAGAGAGAGAGAGAGAGAGGTCTTCCATCCCCTGGTTCACTGTCCCAAGATGGCCACAACAGCCAGGACTGAGCCAGGCAGAAGCCAGGAACCAGGAGCTTCATCCAGGTCTCCCATGTGGGTGCAGCGGCCCAAGTACTTGGGCCTTCCTCCACTGCTGTTTCCCAGGCAATAGCAGGGATCAGAAGTGCAGCAGCCGGGACTCGTATGGGATGCTGGCATCCCGGGGGGCAGCTTTACCTGCTACGCCATAGTGACAGCCGCTGGGTTAGGTCTTTGTTCTTGTAGAAAAGCTGTGAAGATCTGGCTGTGCTGCGGAGCCCCCGGAGTTGTGTTCACGTCTCACTAAAGCATCCAAAATGCAGTCAGTTCAACGCTTAGCTTGGTACAGGACCAATGACTGATTTCATGCCAAATGCAGGTGTCTAGGGAAGGGTTAGGGAAGTCAGAATTAGGGAGATCTGTTGAGGGTGGGTATCAGGCTGGCTCCAACCACGGCCAGTGGCAGAGGTAGGCCACTGAGCCCCCAACATGAACTTACCAGGGAGTTTGAGATTGATGGATGGATAGAGGAAGAGAGAGAGAGAGGGAGAGAAGGAGAGAAGGAACAAGAGAGAGAGAGAGTGCACAAGTAAGTTGTTAGATCCACCTGACTGAGGCAAGTCAAGGAATGTTCTTGGCCCAAGAATCCTGGATGGAGCCATCCAGGTCCAGTGTTCCCAGGGTTGGTTCTGCCTGGGAATTAGCTGAAGGAGTTCCTGGGGACAGGGGCTGAGGTCTTTGCCAGGTTTCCTTGACTGAGTGTAGTCCAGGAGGTCACTGTTGTAGCTTCCAGGGAACACTTGCCTATCTTGACTACTACTGGGAGGTAAGAATTTTCTCCTGGAACCATCCTGCCACTGCTCTGGACCCGGCTAGACAGGACTAAATAATACTTGACACCTGCTCAAGACTTCTTATTTCCTGTGCATTTTCTCATTCCATACCTATCTACGTTGGGTAGAAACTAAGGTGTTGGGGCTAGCATTGTGTCATAGTGTGTTAGGCTACCATCTGCGGCACCAGCACCAGTCCGATTCCCAGCTGCCCCACTTCTGATGCAGCTCCCTACTAATGCACCTGGAATTGCAGTAGAGGTTGGCCCAAGTTATTGGGCCCCTACACCCACATGGGAGACCCAGAAGAAGGTCTTGTCTCCTGGCTTCAGCCTGGCCCAGCCCTGGCTGTTGTGACTATTTGGAGAGTGAACCAGCAGATGGAAGATTTGCCTCTCTCTGTCTCTCCCTCTCTCTCTGTTACTCTGCCTCTCAAATAAGTGAATGAATCTTAAAAAAAAATTCAGTTGTTTGGATATATAAAGGCAAGTGAGATGAGATTTTAGAAAATATAGACTGGATTTCCAGCTACCATAAAGTTTGGGGGCTCAAATTCTACTCTGGGAGCTGCTTGAGGTATGCTCTGTGCTTTACAAACCACAGTTTTGGGGGGCATCTCAGTTATGTAGGCATGCATAAGTCACAGCTCCTCAAAGGATTTTGATCTAGATGGCAAGAAATATGATTTAGGAAAAAACTCACCAATATTTGGTCATGAAATGTGAAAGATGACTAAACCCTCCTTGTGTTAATTCGCTGAGATGTTGGTGTGTTGCCGACAGCAGTTAGCTTACCTTGACTCATGTTCCATGTGTATGTGTGTATGTGTGTGTTGGGAGCAGGAGCCGGAGAGGTGGAGTTGGTGGTGAAGGGTGGATCCATAGGAATGTCCTGGGGTGGGCGTCGTGGTTGTGTTTGGCTGGGTACAGAGAAGGAGGTCTTTTAGAGCCTTTATGACGGCCGTGGTTGGTGTCTCTGCAGGTTCATTGCATCTTCTTGCCTAAACTCTGGCCTAGAAAGGATGTGATGGGTGGACAAGGACATAGGCTGTGACTTACAGTAAGTGGCCAGAATGGCTGTGCTCAGAGCCAGTGGGCCGTAGGGCTGAGGACGCAGGAGGAATGGTCAGGGAGCAGTTGGAGGCTCCCACTCCCAGCAGGCTTCGGGAAGACAGGCCAGTTATGCAGGGAATTTCCGGCCTTTGCAACCCCTCATGCCAATAACCACAGCTTAGTTTGGCTATTGTCAGTGAATTTTCAAAAAATACCCCAGGAACTCTTTCAGGTTTGTCCTTGAAATTCATATCCAGTGCAAGGCTGGCTCATTTCTGAATCAGACTTTGGGTAAGGAACTGACAATGGCTTATTTTCATTCATGATCAAAACGGAAGAAACTCCTTTTCTTTTTTCTCTTTGTCCACTTTTAGAAATGTAAGGGGGTGGTGGTACGGGAAAGAATTTGTTCTTGAAAGAACAAAAGGTGGGGAGAGGTTGGAAAAATACCCTGATTTTGGATGGTGCCTTCAGGGCCCTGGCCAGGATGGGGCTGATTGGGGTGGGCTGAGGCCTGCCTTCCCAGGAACTGATTACGCACGGTGTTGTCATTCTAAGGAAAGAATGCGGCCCGCTCTGGGTAAGGAATGAGAAGCAGTACCGCACTGCCTGCTGTGAGAATGAGAGGAACCCGAGCTCAGGGACCTGCACCCACCCGCTCAGTAGACTCTCAAGGAACAATTTAATTCCCTGCCGTGGGGCTTGGGAGCTGGGTGTCTTTATTCGAAGGAGCTGGGCAAAATTGTGGTGCCTTAGATCAACTGGGGTCCGGAAGAGGTCTTCCCTGGGGATACACGGGATAATTTGAGAGATGGACCCGTGTGCTTGGATGGGGTGTGGGGACACAGAATCTGAATGGCTTGAGTGAAGGCTACTGAGTTACAGTGTCTACACCTGCTTGGCCTGTTCCCTTTTCTTAAGAACCCTTAAAGAGCAGAGATCGGTAGAGAAATGGGAGCAGTAAGGAAAGGGAGAGGAGAGGAAGGGTGTGGAGGAGAGGTCAGGGGCTACAGCAAGAGGGAATGGCAAGGCCTTTGTGCGGCCCCTCTCCCTGCCCATGCTACTGTAGGTGGCATGCTAGCCTTCGGTGTGACGAGGCATCAGTGGGCTTCTAGCTGGTTCCCATGCTGGATGGCGGGTGCCTCAACAGTAATAATGCTGACCTTTGGAAGTTCAGTCCCTGTGGCTCCAGGAATCCTCACTGAATAAATCGTAAGGCAAAGTAGTTTTTTACTTTCTATTTATTTATTTAGTAACATAATAATTCTCCAACTTTATGAGGTATAGTGTGATGTTTTGATATAATTATTATTTTTTAAAAACAATGTGTATCATTCAAAAGCCTGTTCTCAATGTTTTTAAAAAATAATTTTTATTTATTTGTGAGGGAAGGAGAGGAGGAGAGCGAGAGAGTGCGAGAGCACAAGGAAAGGAGAGGGAGAGTGAGAGAGCGAGAGAGAGAGGCAGAGGGAGAGGGAGAGCAGGAGAGGGAGAGGGAGAGGGAGGGGGAGAGGCAGAGGCAGAGGGAGAGGGAGAGGGAGAGGGAGGGGAGAGGGAGGGGGAGAGGGAGGGGGAGAGGCAGAGGGAGAGGGAGAGGGAGAGGCAGAGGGAGAGGCAGAGGGAGAGGCAGAGGCAGAGGGAGAGGGAGAGGGAGGGGAGAGGGAGGGGAGAGGGAGAGGCGGAGGGAGAGGGAGAGGCAGAGGGAGAGGCAGAGGGAGAGGGAGAGGGAGAGGGAGAGGGAGAGGGAGAGGGGGATCTCCATGTGCTGGCTCACTCTGCAAATGCCCACAACAGTTGGGGATGGGTCAGGCTGAATGGAAGAGTCAGGAATTCAGTCCAGGCCTCCCACATGGGTGGCAGGGACCCAAGCACTTAAAGGATCATCTCCTGCCTCCCATGGTGCACATTAGCAGGAAGCTGGAATTGGGAGCGGAGCTGGCAGTTGAACCCAGGCACTCCAGTATGGGATGTGGTGTCCCAAGAGGCGCCTTAACTGTCATGCCGATTGCCTGCCCCATTCCCGATCTTTTCTTTGCATGTCTAGGAAGACAGTAACAGACTCGGGTTAAATACGGGAGGGCTTCCGAAAATCCAAGGAAAATGCATATTATGAAAAAACTATGCAAGAATTTGAAAAGTATTTTGCACCAAACCCAACTTGCCTTTTAATTCCATTTTCCATGAACTTTTTGCAGTACCCTTTGTGCTGGAGTGAAGCCGTGCACTGCAGTTAGACTCAGCAGGTACAATATGGGTTTGCTGGAATGAGAATTGGACACAATAAAAATCAGTAACTGAGGGAGAATCTGCAAACCTGCCTGGCGGAGATGCTCTGGAGGCCTGGCCCATGAAGGCCAACCCTTCCCCACGCATCTCAAGGGAGAAACCGCTGTTTTCCAAGTGGCTCAGGACGGACTGAAGTCGGTGTAGTTATTTACTTTCCTTCTGAGCCGACCTCTGTCAAGTGGTTTCCGCAGAGTAGAACGGGGGGAGTGTTTTTCACTGGGACTAGATCTGAAGACAAAGGAGCACATTTCTTGCCCTCAAATGACACTCTTGTCTTCTTGGTGAATTCCGAGGTGCAAGGGTTACATCTCTAAGTGGAGATAACTGCTCTCTGTA
The DNA here is from genome assembly GCF_964237555.1 of Oryctolagus cuniculus. Lineage (NCBI taxonomy): Eukaryota > Metazoa > Chordata > Mammalia > Lagomorpha > Leporidae > Oryctolagus > Oryctolagus cuniculus. The sequence continues at coordinate 171,561,622 of NC_091434.1, forward strand.
CTGTAGCTCAGCGCAAACACTCTTACAACACCATGCACAAGGAAATGCTGACAGTCACTCTTAGATCAAGAAGGGACTGAGGGCTGGCGCCGTGGTGCAGCAGGTTAATCCTCCACCTGCAGTGCCAGCATCCCGCATGAGCGCTGGTTTGAGTCCTGGCTTCTCCACTTCTGATCCAGCTCTCTGCTGTGGCCTGGGAAAGCAGTAGAAGATGGCCCAAGTCCTTGGGCCCCTGCACCCACGTGGGAGACCTGGAAGAAGCTCCTGGCTCCTGGCTTTGGGTCAGTGCAGCTCCAGCCATTGCTGCCATCTGGGGAGTGAACTATCGGATGGAAGACCTCTCTCTTTCTCTCTGCCTCTCTGTAACTCTGCCTTTCAAATAAATAAATAAATCTTATAAAAATTTATTAAGCTTATCATTTGCATATCTTGTTGAGTATAAAATGATACCAGCTCCCGGAATGGGAAGTCCATGGCTAACTGACTTCAGAGCATTTATTACTGACTAGCTGAACGAAGCAAATGTGGTAGTATGAATGGTCTTCAAAAGATTCACGAAAAATGCATTAATGCAAAACTATGTATGGATTCCCAATTTTTTTCACCAAAAATAAACATCTTTTAATTCCATTTTCCATGAACTTTTTGAAGTACCCTGGTAAGTAACCTTGACAGAAGTCCTCGTTGTCTAACAGTGTAAGTAACTTGGACATGTTATTCAATGTCTCTGGATTTTTGTTTCTCTTCTAAAGAAAAAACAGAACAAAACAAAGAGGGTCATTTGTTGATTGCCCGCGGAATCTGCTCACCCTGCTGGCACTGGTCTAGCAGTGGGGAGAACATAAGTGACCTCCAGTGGCAGCTCCGGTGCTGGTGGGCTGGGACAGTGACGTCAGTGCAGCACCAAAGCCGCCCCCCCCCCCAGCTGCCTTTGCCTGCCTGCATCAACAGACCTTCTGCGCAGGCCCAGGCAGGCACCGCTCTCGCTCCTTCCTGCTCCTGGCTGCCCTCATGCTGCGAAGCTGCTGTTGTCCTCCAGGCTCCTGGCCCTGAAAGGCTCTTTCTGTTTGATGGATGAGTTTGAAACCACAGGACACCGGGTGGGGAGAGGGACAGAACAGCTGAGGATTCCTCAACCCCGGATCCTAGAACATGTGGTCAAGAATCCATGTCCAACTTTCCCTGGGGACACAAAGAACAAAGGTCCACCTTGAGGCAGCTCTTCAGTTGTCTGAAGAGACACCACCACCTTCCCAGCCCATTGCTCACCCCACAGGGCACCAGCATTTGTGGTTTAGACGTCTCTGCAGGAATTGCATCTGGGTGATTTTCCATCTCACTTCGTTGACTCAGTCTTTCTTCCCGACCCACGGAGGCACACGAGTTAAGTGGCTCTTGTTGGCCATTGGGAGAACTTAGCCCCTAAACACGGAAGTAGTGTAGTGCGAGGTCCTTGGGCACAGGTCATACTTGCCCTCTTCCTTGGGATCAACTCAGGAAACCAGTTTATCTCTGATCTGGAGTGGAGTAAACAGTTTCTGGCCCAGGCATTCTCCTATCAGGAGCAGGGTTTAGCGGAAGCACAAATATTGGCCCAATAAAACCACAGATTCTTAAACCGGAAGGGATTTGGAGATCAGAGACTCCAGTTCTAATGGGTGAGGAAACTCAAGCCAAGAGAAGTAACTGGCTTAGGAGCAAAAGCCAACCAATGATAGAACCAGTGAGAGCGTAGACAGAGTGGGACTGATTTCCTGAGCCAACCAGATGGAACTGATCACATCATAGTTTGTCCCAGGAGATCAAGGTTTCTCAACTGCTGGATCATTCCATGAGAGGGGAACTGTCCCATGCTGTCTGGAATGGTTAGCATCAGCCTTGGCCTCTGCCTTCTAGATGCCAGTAGCACCCCTCACCTACTTGTGACAACTGGAAATGTCTCCAGTTAGTGCCAGTTATTCCTAGGAGGCAGCATTGGCCCCCTGTTGAGAGCCACTGCACTCCAGAGCCATGGAGTGTTCTTTTAGACTCAGCACTTCAATATGTGTTATGATGCACGTATTCTTTGTAGAGTTGTCTTAGGATTCGCTGTGGAGTTCTCTGGTGACAGAGCTACAGAGCATTTCTAAAAAAATTTATTTTTTTGAAAGATAGATTGGCAGAGAGAGACAGAGACAGAGGGAGAGAGAGAATATCTTCCATCTGCTGATTCACTACCCAAATGGCCACAAAAGCTGGTTGACTCCAGGATCCAGGAATTGCATCTGGGTCTCCTCTATGGACAGCAGGGACTCAAGTACTTGGACTATCATTTGCCTGCTTCCCAGGTGCATGAGCAAGGAGCTGGATTGGAAGTGGAGTGCCCTCTGATAGGGGATGCTGGTACCGTAGACGATGGCTTAACCAGCTGTGCCACAATCTGCCCTGGGCAGGGTCTTACTGAATGAATGAATCAGCGAATGAACAGCTCACTGGGGGACACTGGGATGTGTGCTTCTGCTCACTGGTTGTTTCAGGTTAAACACCAGCCTGGCGCAGTCTGGCCACGAGGCAGATGCCGCTCGTGCCCTTCTGTGAAGGACAGGAGGGGCTCCCGTCTGCCCGCTTTGTTGTGCACTATCACAGCCGTGCAGGAGGCCTCTTCTTGAGCTGCAGGCTTAATTATGTGACTTCTTTTCACTCTTATGCAACAATAGAAACAGATACTACTGGAAAGAGATTTTTCTCCCTGGGGACACAGCCAACATTCTGGAATGCTAAGCCTTGGAATTTTCACAGAAGAAAAAAGAAGTCCCCAAATACAGCCATGAACAGCCCTGAGAGCTGCAGGGAGAATATTTGTCATAGAGTCATAAAATTTTGGCACTGGGAGACGTCACAAGCACAATATGAAAGGAAACATCTCTACCACAAAATCCCATCTTATTGTCTTCCTTAATCCCAGAAATTTTCACCAGTGTGGCCTTTGGGGGAAGTGACTAAACAGTTCCATGTCTGTTTTCCAAATGATAAAATGCTCAAGAGGGTAGAGTCCTTTTTAGTTAAAAAAAGAAAAGAAAAAAAAAAGTGCATTCTGCAGACCTTTCGTGCTAGGTTGCAAAACGTGAGAGCAAGTGAATCTTGAAAGGGTGAGTTTGCTTTGGGTAGAACGAAAATGAAACAGCCTGAGTCAGAGGAAAAACACAAGCTGTTGGCCAGATAGACTCAAAAGGGGAATTAAAAAAATAGCAAAGAATGGCTTTTCATGAACTTTACTAGTCAGTTCAACCAAATAGACAAATTGACTTGAACGTAAACGGTGAAAGGGAACAGTTAAAGCAGCAATAAGTACAAAACGGGAATCAAGGCTGGCAGCGAGCTGGAAGACTAATTATGTTAGAAGAATGATTGGATAGTATTGGGTTAATATTGCTTTAAAAGTGAATTTAATTTAATTTTATTTTTTTAAAAAGATTTTATGTATTTTATTTGAGAGTTAGATTTACAGACAGTGAGAGGGAGAGACAGAGAGAGAGGTCCTCCCTCTGTTGGTCCACTTCCCAAATGGCCACAACGGCCAGAGCTGCACCGATTTGAAGCCAGGAGACAGGAGCTTCTTCCAGGTCTCCCACGTGGGTGCAGGGGCCCAAAGACTTGGGCCATCTACTGCTTTCCCAGGCCACAGCAGAGAGCTGGAATTGGAAGAGGAGCAGCCGGGACTAGAACGAGTGCTCACATGGGATGCCGGTGCCGCAGGCGGAGGATTAAGCTACTGTGCCACAGCGCCGGCCCTAAAAGTGAGTTTTAGCAAGCTGCTGACGCCAGTATAAAGCCCTCACTAGGTTAGAATTCCTGCAACTGTGGCATATCCGGGTTAGGCTGCCTCCGTGGCTGCCGGCATCCCATATGGAACTGGTTCGAATCTTGACTGTTCTGTTTCCAACTCAGCTCCCTGCTAATGCACCTGGGAAAGCAGCTGAAAATGGCCTGAGCCCTTGGGCCCTTGCCACCATGTGGAAGACCTGGATGGAGCTCCTGGCTCCTGGCTTTGGCCTGGCCCAGCACTGGCCAGAGTGAACCAGTGGACAGAGGATCTCTCTCTCGTCTTTGCCCTCTCTCTATCACTCTGCCTTTCGAATAAATGAAATACATCTTAAATAAGCAAGAACTTCTGCAGTTGGTGCCAGCCTACATTTGGGTACGTGACTCTGATGATCAGGGATAAGGATGATCGTGTACCACTGACAGGTTGCTCTTAGGGAAGTAGCAGGAACAGTGGGAGAGCAGGCAGGCGTGGGGTCCTGACTCACACAGCAGCGTCCAAGCAGACGGTGGGAAAGCAAGCATAGGCAGGTGGAGAAGCGTCAGCTGCTCCAGGAAGAAATGGGAAACCGTTTGCCACGGGCACCCCGTGAGAGGTGGAGTGGGGCAGATACGATCCTTATGCGTCCCAGGGCTGAGCAGGCTTGGGCACACGTTCGAACAGTAGGGCGTTAGGAATCTCTCTACACCTCTCGGATTTTCATATGAAGCCCGGAGAGATGGACGTTTCCCATAAACTTCCCTGTACGCCAGTGAGAGCCAACCTGATTTCCGTCCCTGTCCCCTGCAGAGAGAACGGTCTGTTCACTCTGACAGCATGGGACACCTGGACGGGTCTCTCCTGTGTCCAGGGTGGCCTCAGGCAAGCAGGTCGGAAGCAGCCAGACAGCAGGTGGCTCTGACGCTCGCTGTTCAACACTGACAGAGTCCTGTATGCTTCCCGTGTGTTTCTCCTGTGCCCCTCCCCCCGCCATCACCAGGACTGGCGGTGACCAGAGAGACACAGCTGGGGACAGGGGACGGGACAGGACACGCAGGGTTACCAGACTTAGGACACTCAGTTAAGTTTGAATTTCAAATGAACGATGCATGATTTGTCAGTACACCCTCCTACTAAAAAGTGCACGTATACACTAAAATTTAGTAGACCTACTTATATACTAAACATTACTTGCTGTTCATCTGAAATTCAAATGTAACCTGATGTCCTGTATTTTATCTGGAAGTGTTTAAGGGTTTTAGCAGACAAGCAGTGCGAGTCTGTGGTGATGGTGGTGACGCTGAGGGCGTGGTGCTGCCCCCTTTTTCAGATGGACCATGCCCTCCCCATATCTTCTTTTCTACATCCACCTGGGGTTTCCGGAGCAGACGGGGAATCCTAACGCTTTTGAGAAGCCAACAGCCAAGGCAGGAGAGAGAAGCTTTCGCAGGTCATTGTTACAGCGGAATGTTTCCTGCGGTTCCCTTTGGTCGTGCTGCAGTGAGAGCAACGAGCCACTCTTGAAGGATGTGAGGACAGAGGAAACGTGGGGAGACAAAGCCGGCACACGCTGCAGCTTGTGTCCCCGGGAGATAATGGCTGTGAACCTGCACAATCCGTGGCCCGCTTTGTTCTTGAATACTAATCAGCTGGCAGCTTGGTGCCCCTTCCTGGCAGCTGCGGGAGGAGATTTTGATTTCGGAGGGAGAGTGACCCAGGGCTGTCCATATCGGACAAGGCGAGAAGGGAAATGTACCTGGACGAGCTCCCTTTAGGTGCTTGCCCCAAAGTACCGCCCAGCATCTGTCTTAGTGCCTGCAGGTCTGCCAGCAAGACTAAAGATTAATGACCTTCTTTTAAAAAATGCAAATACCCCCTAGAGACATATTCGGTTTTATCCCCTCACCATGAAATTGTTCTTCAATTCTTTCTGACCTCACATTTGGCTGACAGCAAGGTCTTGAAGTTATTGCATCCTTGGACAGGTAATTCTTAGAGGCACTGGGTAACAGGATGATGAGAGAGAGAGAGAGAGAGAGAGAGAGAGAGCGAGCCCAGAAATGAAAGGATGTAGACAGTTCAGGAGAATGGGAGAGGTGGGAGACCAGCTGGAGCGATGAGGCTTAAGCAATGATGCAATTTTCCACTGAGAAGTCGTGCTGTCTCCCTCCTCCTGGAAGTTCTGTACTTTCCAGAGTGTTCCCTGCTCAGTCTTGGTCAGCTGACGCGTGTTTCTAATTCAGATAACAGCAGGATCTGGAGTGTGATGAGACCAGTTGCAAAACTGGCTCCTTGGATGGCATGAATGAGAGCCAGGGCCTCCAGTGCCAACAGGAGGGAGCTGGACTCCAGCCAACTGCCCCAGAAATGCTCCTTTAGGTTTCAAAGGGCAAAGGATGTGCACCTTGTCCTCTCCCTGGGGGCAAAAGTGACTGGTTTAGCGACGGTAACAACTTTGGGATCAGGATACCAGGGAGCAAGCCCCCGTTTCTTCGCTCGTGTAATTGAGCACCGTGGTAAGGGTAGAGCTGTGTCCTCCCATGTAAGAACAGGGATATGAGTGCTGGACTGCCTCTCGCACACGAGGTCGTGGAGAGCCGTGCGTGTTTCAGATGCTGGGCTACTACACAGCTGTGGGTGTAGTTTCCTGGTTGGGATCACCAGTGTGGATGGAGAATGTCCACTTCATAATTAAGGGACAGCCCCCTGTGTGGCTCTTCCTCTATCTGTCCCTGAAGCAGAGCCCCAAAGGTGGAGCTGCTGACCAAAGTTCAATGACATCAATTAGTCCCAGTGGACAAACCGCAAGGCCCTCTCGTCTCTATTTCAGCTCGTCCCAGGACTGGGGACATTATGGTCTAGGCAGGCTGTTGAAAGGGATTATCCACTGTGGGACACGGCACATCGCTAAATGTGCCCACAAGCGCAGGCTGCATGCCAGGAAGGCAAAGGCCCATTAAATAAAGAAGATCTTGAGAGCCTGTTCCCAGGAAGACAGCATTGTTTGGCTGTAGCTCTGACACCCCCCCCCCCAAGAATTCTTCCTTGCTGCTAGCAAGTATCTTTACATTTCTTTCCTCCCTCCCTCCCTCTTTCTAAAAGCTATTAGTATAAAAATGCCTATCTCCAGAATTCTTACATGACGTTCTTACATGAAGGCAGTTACTCTAGGTGATTCAGGCCAAAACCCTGGTGAATCTGGGTGCCTATGCACTGATGTGGGGAATGTAAATGGACAGAGAAACCAGCGGTTGATGTTTACTGAGCAGTCACCGTGTGCCACGTGCTACTCAGAGCACCTGAGTGCATTTCTGCATTTTATTCCCATGATGCCCCAAGGGGGTGAGCATCATTGTTACACCTGCTTTACAGACAGGGGACCTGGGGTCCAGGGTGGCCAGGGAACACTTCCTGGCAGTTGGGAAGTAGCAGGGCTGGTACCTACACTGAAACTCTTTGATTCCAAAACCTGTGTTCATTTTCTTTTTGTTAAGTAGACATTGGCCATTTTTCCATTCAATTATCATCTATAGCCATTGTCTATATCCCCAGTAAACTAGGGTCTTTTTGCTTTTTACTTATTAAACTTATTTTTTAGCTTTTATTTAATGAATTCATATTTCCAAAGTACAGCTTATGGATTACAATGGCTCCCCGCCCCATAACTTCCCTCCCACCCGCAACCCTCCCCTTTCCCGCTCCTTCTTCCCTTCCATTCACATCAATTCATTTTCAATTCTCTTTATATACAGATCAGTTTAGTATATATTAAGTAAAGATTTCAACAGTTTGCACCCACACAGAAACATAAAGTGAAAAATACTGTTTGAGTACTAGTCATAGCGTTAAATAACAATGTACAGCACATTAAGGACAGAGATCCTACATGAGGAGTAAGTGCACAGTGACTCCTGTTGTTGACTTAACAAATTGACACCCTTGTTTATGGCATCAGTAATCACCCTAGTCTCTTGTCATGAATTGCCAAGGCTATGGAAGCCTCTTGAGTTTGCTGACTTCGATCTTATTTAGACAAGGTCATAGTCAAAGTGGAAGTTCTCTCCTCCCTTCAGAGAAAGGTACCTCCTTCTTTGATGACCTGTTCTTTCCACCTCAGCACCTGGGTTTAACTGAACTCCTGTGTACTGTGATGGTCTGAACCACGAAGTTGGGCTGAAGAAAAGCCTGTTCCAAAGGACTGTGGTCATTATTGAACCTGCTTCCTGCCCCTGACTCACAGATGGCTGGTTCCCATGGCCAAGGTCTCTGTGTCCCAGCCTGCATGGAGTCTGAGCCATTTGTTTTTATTTATTTATTTATAAGTTTTTTTTAAAGGTTTATTTATTTATTTGAAAGGCATAGTGACCTAGAGAGGCAAGAGAGAGAGAGCTCGATCTTCCATCTGCTCGTTCACTCTCCACATGGCCACAAGGACCAGGGCTGGGCTGGGCTGAAGCCAGGAGCCAGGAACTCCAGCCTGGTCACACATGTGGGTAGCAGGAACTAGGGACCAAGTGCTTGATCCATCTGCTGTCTTCCTAGGTGCATTAGTAGGAAGCGGGGTCAGAGCAGAGGAGCCAGGATTTGAACTGGCCCTCTGATATGGGGTGCTGATCTTGCAGATGGTGGCGTAACCAACTGTGCCACAATGTTGGCCCCTGAGTCAATTGTTTTTAATACCTGACTCTTCCATCTTATAGGCAGAGCTGTTCCTTGGGAGTTTTAGACATCTTTAGAAGCTTCTTTGCCTCTTTCGGATCTCTGGGTCGTGATTTAGTGTCCAAGGAATTATAAGGAAAAAAAATCACTTTGCTTCTGCAAACCCTGAAGTCTATGTTCCGATAAAGGATCCCAGCTGGGACAAGGAGATTACTTACTGGAAACTAATGAGCAAAGCTAATTACTGCAGTAGATTCGGGCAGGGACGGAGTGTACCAAAGCAGGCTGCTGGCACACAGCCCTCGCCCTCCAACCTGGCAGCAGAGCCAAGGAGCCCCCGAGACGCGGCCGTGTCTTTTGCTCTTTGAGTTGCCTGCTCAATGGCAAACAGATTTTAAGGCATGGTTTGGGGCTCAAATGTTTGACAGCAGCCAAGTACGAATTTCTGTGGCTTGTTCTCTTCCTCACTGGTTCCAAGTGTTGTAGAATATATATCCACCCAGTGCTTCCACAACCTCATTCCTCACAACTCCTACATGGTTCTGGTCCCACTTCTTGCCCCTCACTCACAAGTGGCTGGTTCCCAAGGCCAAGGCTTTTCTTCCCTACTGTCTGCCTGGAGTCTGAGCCATGAAAACTTATGCTTATCTGCCGGAAGTTGACCCCATCTGTTGACCTTCATACGTTTATTGGGTATCCTGAGCTCTGCTTGTACCAGATGCCAAATCCCATTATAATGAACTATGTGGGACACCCGAATTCTTTCCTTTTGGTGAATTTTGTTAGAACTAGACCTCAGAGGAGGTAACGGTGGTACAGGATGAGAAGGGAGGAAGTTAATATATTATAAAGTGCCTACTCCAGCGCCTAGCCCAAAGTATGCACATGTATTAGATGTTTCATTTCAGTATGCATCCTTAGAGCATATGAGTGTTGTAGCCCTCAGTCCTGCTCTCAACAATGAGACAAAATGCATCTACGTGCACTGTGGTCTGTGCTCCCACAGGCTTTGCATTTTAGTGGGGAGTGGCAAGACGCATATGTGGCAAGCTGGGTGCATTCCTAACGATGCCAGGACTTCAGGGAGAGGCAGCAGGGAGAGCAGGCAAGAGTACCGGGATGCACAGTGAGCCAGGCTGGCACAGCAGAGGTTAACTGGAAAACACTTGATGAGGATGGAGATGAACAGTGCAAAGACTTGGAGAAGGCATCGTGGGCGCATGGGCATGAGGAAGGGTGTGTGGAAGCCCAGATGTTGTTACCATGGCAACGAAGGATGCCAGGCTTGGTTGATGGGGTCTGTAGGAGAAGAGGGTCTGATGGCACGTGGGGCTGGATCCTTAGGCAAACTGGCAGGGACCTGAATCATAATGATTTCGTGAGAGGAGCTGGTAGATGGTGAACATTTCCAAATCTGAGTAAGGGAAGCCTTGGCGGAGGGAGGAGCATGACCTTGCTTGAGTCAGAAGCAGAGAAAGAGTTTCTGTGTTTGGGTAGAGCAGGACTGAAGGTGTGTCCTGGAAACCGGCAGGGTCAGCTAAGGTGCCAGTGGCGGGGGAGGTGAGAATGGCCTAGAGTAAAGGGACTATAGCACGGGGAACTGGAGCTTCACAAACCACAGGGCCCGCTGCAGAGTGGACACCCAGTTTTTGTTTTATTTTCTCCACTGAATTAGCAAACATACACGGTGCTTTGAAGCCTTGAGAATGAACAGACATTGTCATGGATCTAAATTCTTGAAATTTTTTAAGCTTAGAAGAGATTCTTACTCCATTTGATTGAATCAAGCAATAGGTCAAAATGTAGAAAAATGTTAAGAGTCATTTTAAAAATAGGACCTAGGTATGCTAAATATTTTATTTTCATTTAAAAACAAAATCATATTTGTTTCCTAGCATGGCAATACCGAGTCTAAGTCTTTTATTTGATCATGGGTATGGTGATTGGATTTCTTATCTTCTTTCTTACATGAATCCCATTCATGACGAATCAATAATGGCCACACATCCCTCGCTACTCCTCCCATTGAGAGGTGGAGTCTAATTTTTCTTTTGGATCTGAGCTAGCTTTTCTCTCGACTAAGAAAATGCAGAAGTGACATTTCGGGATTTCCATAGTTGGGTCTGAAATTCCTGGGACCCGTGACTGGGACCCCAAGCTGCCTCCTAAGTTCATGACCTTGAGTTGCCTCGGTTGGACAGACCCCATGGAGGTGCTGTGGAGGACTTTCCCACCCAAGTGCAGATGCCCATCCATCATCAGTGACTTTCACTACTCCATGTGGGGAAGGAAAATTGAACGTCTGAGTCCTGACGAAACTCACAGTCCAGAAAATCTGAAATATAACAAAACAATGGTTGTCTTAAGACATCAAGGTTTAGGATAAGTCGCTATATAACAGATGCCTGCATTTTTGTTAGAAAGGCGGCCAGACTGGGCCGGCGCCGTGGCTCAATAGGCTAATCCTCCGCCTTGCGGCGCCGGCACACCGGGTTCTAGTCCCTGTTGGGGCGCCGGATTCTGTCCCGGTTGCCCCTCTTCCAGGCCAGCTCTCTGCTATGGCCAGGGAGTGCAGTGGAGGATGGCCCAGGTGCTTGGGCCCTGCACCCCATGGGAGACCAGGAAAAGCACCTGGCTCCTGGCTCCTGCCATCGGATCAGCGCGGTGCGCCGGCTGCAGCGGCGGCCATTGGAGGGTGAACCAACGGCAAAAAGGAAGACCTTTCTCTCTCTGTCTCTCTCTCTCACTGTCCACTCTGCCTGTCAAAAAAAAAAAAAAAAAAAAAAAAAAAAAAAGAAAAGAAAGGCGGCCAGACCCATGGTCATGGTGCTGGGAGAGACCCAGAGGCCAGGCGGTTCAGATCTCTGGTGTGCACACAGAATTCTGAATATTGTCAGAAGCCATGAGGAAGTCCTGGGCCTCCTTGCTTTAGCTTCACCTTCCCTGCCCTTGCCAGAAGAGAGCTCTGTGTGTACTTGTCCTGGAAAACCTTACTGCAGGCAGGTTCCACGTAGAGAGCCAGCCTCACGTCACCCACGTAGAGTCGGTCTGAGAACCCGTCAGCAGGCGGCGTCTGTCTACCTTCCCTGGCCACAGCAAGGTTGGGACTGCATTCGTGTGCCTCCTCTTCCCACTCCCTCTACAGGCCTAGGGTGGGGAGGCTTCCTACAGCCCCCTGGGGGGAACTTCCAGCCGGGGGGAGAGCCAGGGCTTCCCTGTGATTGCTGGGACTCCCACCGATGACCCCCTGTCTGGGTCTGGCTCTACTGGCGTGGTCCAGTGTCCTGGCCCCGATCCCACACATATCAGATCCTGCATTCCACTTGATCCTCTGCTGCCGCCATCTTGACATTCTCAACACCGTCGAACAAAGGGCCTTATATTTCCATTTTGCACCAAGCCCTCCCTAATTATATAGCTAGTCCTACTCATGACTCGTACCACGTATGGTAAAGCCAGGAGCCATGGCTGTTGGGCTGGCACAGTCTCCCTATCTCCCTGAGAACCCTGAGAGCGGTGGGATGAACCGAGGAAGGAAGAACCCTGTGGACACCTGAATGCTGCCCTCGTGTCTCCCGCTGTTGGACAGATCCCTTCCAGGACCTCGGGAACAGACCCTCCTATTGCCCAGAATTCAGAAAATGACCCATCCCGGGTGGGACTAATGGGCTGGGAGGGACGCTGGGCTGGGAACGGGGTTGCCGCAGACTGCTGTGTAGCTCAGGCCTGAAACAACAAAGCCCACAGTGCGCTGATTCACAGCCCTGCGCCGCTAGGAGCCCTGCTGAGGGAGCTCCTCCCCCACCACAAGTTTTCCTACACAGGGAGATCAGGGGCAGGAGGAGCCAGGGCGGCCAGCACCCACAGCTTCTAAGGAAGGGGAGAGGGAGAAAGCAAGGACGAGGGCCCCACCGGGAGCCTGGATGAGGGCTCGGAGGCGGGGCAAGGCTGAAGCAGGCTCCCAGCCCCTCCCAGCCCTTCCTAGCTCACTGCTCCCTCTTGGTAACCCTCCAGGAAACCCTTCTCTGCCTGGCATGGCTCACCTCGTCTCATACCTGCTCCTGATGTGGGCAAGCTTACATTGATAATTTTTTTTTTTTTTTTGACAGGCAGAGTGGACAGTGAGAGAGAGAGAGACAGAGAGAAAGGTCTTCCTTTGCCGTTGGTTCACCCTCCAACGGCCGCCGTGGCCGGCGCACCGCGCTGATCCGAAGGCCAGAGCCAGGTGCTTCTCCTGGTCTCCCATGGGGTGCAGGGCCCAAGCACTTGGGCCATCCTCCACTGCCCTCCTGGGCCACAGCAGAGAGCTGGCCTGGAAGAGGGGCAACCGGGACAGAATCCGGCGCCCTGACTGGGACTAGAACCCGGTGTGCTGGCGCCGCAAGGCGGAGGATTAGCCTAGTGAGCCGCGGTGCCGGCCTACATAGATAATTTTAAGGTCATGAGCTGGGAGCTGCACCTCCTTTGCTCTGTGTTGCCATGTCCATCTACCTGTCAATCAGGGGACCCCTCCCCAGGAAGTACCTCCCCTCACCCGGGACGTGGCAGGTGGTACCACGTCAACACTTCCATTTTTCTAAAGCTCATAAAAATCTAGGGAGACCGGCCACTCGCTCGCTCCTCCTCGTGGACTCAGGACGAGCAGAGCGGGTATGATAATTCCCTTTCTGTGGCCCACTCTCCCTAAATAAAGCCCTAACGAGCCTGTGTGTTTGTCTCGCTTTTTAAGTAAAGTTTATCACACTGCATGCCGTGTCCGGGCCTGTGTTTAGAATTCTTCTCTGAGTAAAAGGCAAGAACCTGGGAAATGAATTTAGGCCCATACCCAGCCCATTAACAGTCCCATCCAAACACAGGCTGTCTCTTCGTCTCTGGGTGGCAGCTCAAAAAATCAAAGCGCCCAGGTCAGTGGCCAGGCTGATGTGTCTTGGCCATTTTTTCCCCTCCTGTCTCTCTATTATCCCAGAGCAGCGGTCTGCAAGTGTCATCCCCGAACCCGCAGCACCAGTATTATCCGGTAAATTGTTGGAAACGTAAGTATTTGGACCCCGCCCTGGCCCTGCTGAAGCAGAAAGTCGGGGTGAGTCTGCCAACCTGCGGGTTAAGGAGCCCTGCAGGTGGTTCTAATGAGCGCTCAGTCTGAGACGCCTCCTTCTCAGATCAGGCCCTCTGGTGGCCCCCGGCATTTCAGCCTCGGCACCTGTGTGAGGGATGCCTTATCGAGCCTGAAAACCAAAGAAATAATAGCGGCTTTTACGTCCAACACCCCCCCGGTTCACGCCAGCATCCAGAAAGTGGGAGTGTGCCGTGCGCTTCCCTCCTCTTTCACATCTGTTCCCCAGGCTTTGAGCTGTTTGGATAAGAATCAGTGTCCGAGTAAACTCGCTTCTAGGGTGTCTGCAAGGCAGGTGCGGCCTGCCGCTTTGCAAGCAAGCTGGAGCAAGCTCAGCGCAGTGAGCCCCCGTCCGTCCCTGCCGCTAGAGACAGAGGTAGCATTTGTGTTCCGCTGGGCCGAAGCCCCCTGATGCGCTGCCTTGCCTTGGGGCCCTAATGAGAAGCAGCAGTGGACCTCGGGCCTGCTGAGAGTCTATTTGCACAAAAGAGCTGAGATGGAAAACTAGACCTTTTGTTGTTCCACAATCTGAAAGCTTTTTCATAAAGGCCCCTTTCCAGGTTCTTCTCTGCTGTCAGGTGCACCGGATGATTTACCAAGATTCAGGCAGAGCAAGCGCTGGTGATACCTGGCCTGAGCTCCGCTCTGACGAAGGGCCCACCCCTACCCCACTGCTTCCCACTTAGTCGCCCCTGCCCTGCAGGTCTCTCTGCCTCTCCAAGGGTCTTTCCTGAGAAGTCTGTGTGTTTTTATTGGCTCGAAAGCGTGACTGTTTAAGGTCTTCATTCTCAAAGTGGAAACACTCACGTGAAATGTATTTTTCTCGTTGAGTTCCTCTGAATTGACTAGATAAACCAAACTGAAGAGCTGTGGGGATTTTCTTGTGGTCACAGTGCAGGCTGTTAGCACCAGCCTAGCGGAGTGAATGATACGGAGCAGGAAAGAGGAGAGGGGTAACTGAGTTTCTGGATCTGCCACGTATGTTGTATAAATGAATTCATGAACTTAGCCTCCTGGAGCTCTTGGCTCATGGTTAAGTTCTAGTTGTGTACTCTCCTGTCTGGCAAAGGAGCCTTATCCTGGGTTAACAGGAAACGGGGAAGCATGATTTTTTCTGACATGTCAAGGGGGCCTTGCACGTGGAGCTGTGTTGATTGGACGAGGTCTCATTGTTCTCTGTCTTGATATTCTGAGTTCCTTAATCATGGTTTATCTTTGTTTTTTAAAATGTTTATTTATTTGAATAGACACAGATAGACACAGATAGACACACACACAGTATTCCATCCACTGGTTCACTCCCCAAATGATCATAAGGGCCAGGGCTGGGCCAGGCCAAAGCCAGGAGCTTCATCCAGGTCTCCCACATGGGTACTGGGGCCCAAGCTCTTGGGCCATCTTCTCCTTCTTTCCAAGGCCATTAGCAGGAAGCTGGACAGGAAGTGGAGCAGCCAGGACCCAAACCTGCGCCCATATGGGATGCTGGTGTCGCAGGTGGTGGTCTACCTGCTATGCTACAGAGCTGGCCCCCTCTTGTTGTGCTTTTAAATTCAACTTCCTTTCAACACAAAAGGGAATTCATTGGAAGAATACTGGAGTACCTCACAGAACCCAAGGCCAAGAACTGCAGCTTGAGTGTCACAAAGTCTGGAAAGCCATAAAGAACCCGACTGGTTATTTCATCCTGTTTCCTCTGTCACCTGGGGGCCACTGGGACTCTGCCTCTTTCTTCGTGTCTGATCCGTGTTCCTTTTCCCTGAGTAGCTTGTACTTCCTTGGCATGAGTGTGAACAAACATGGAGGCCACAAAATAGACTCAGCTCCCTAGTTCCAGGGGGCGTCCTGCAGATGTCCCAGTAGCCAGAAGCTGGTAAAGAAGCTGAACGGTGTGGGTTGGATCATGTGACCAAGGCTGTCCAGGGGCGGAATCATGTCATACCAGCAGCACCGCCAGGGTTCATTTCGGTAGACGGGGATTTGTTTTGCAAGGAAGAATCATCTCACATTTGGAGGTAAGGCAGAAGGAGGGCTGTGTATCCTTCCACTGTGAAATTGCAGCATTGTTAAACTCCCTATGGATTATTTAATTATGTAGGGAATGTGCTTTTATTTGACTCATTTTTTCTGTTGATTAAAGGCCTAGGCTCTGTGAAGTTACATGTTAACTTGTAGATTTTTGTTGAGGGGATGCAAATGGTTTTTTATCTCCCAGTGATCCGCTGACCAGTGTTGTAGCTAACTTAGTAATTTTTTTAGAAAGATTTTTTTTTTTTAAGATTTATTTGAAAGTCAGAGATACACAGAGAGAAGGAGAGGCAGAGAGAGAAAGAGAGGTCTTCGTCCGCTGGTTCACTCCTCAATTGGCCGCAACAGCCAGAGCTGTGTGATCTGAAGCCAGGAGCTTCTTCCACGTCTCCCACATGGGTGCGGGGGCCCAAGGACTTGGGCCATCTTCTACTGCTTTCCCAGGCCATAGCAGAGAGCTGGATGGGAAGTGGAGCAGCCGGGTCTTGAACCGGCGCCCATATGGGACGCCAGCACTGCAGGCTGGGGTTTTACCTGCTACACCAGTGCTGGCCCCAACTTGGCCATCTTATTTCAAGATTTTCTTCCTTTAATGATTCCTTCTCCTCCACTTCTCCTTTGAACCAGCCCCACCATCTACTGATTGCCTCATAGATGTGTGGGACAAATCTTGACAGGTTTGTTTTCTGTATGTGCAAGGATCACGTTTTTTAACTTTTTGAAAATTACATTTTGTCAGTTCTCAGAAGGGGAGAGGGAGCCTGGTTGACACATCAAAGGTACCATCTGTTTCTTCTTTTTTTGTGGGCCTCCACCAGATTTTACCAATCACAAGATCTTTTTTTTTTTTTAATTTTTTTGACAGGCAGAGTGGACAGTGAGAGAGAGACAGAGAAAGGTCTTCCTTTGCCGTTGGTTCACCCTCCAATGGCCGCCGCGGCCGGCACACCGTGCTGATCTGAAGCCAGGAGCCAGTTGCTTCTCTTGGTCTCCCATGGGGTGCAGGGCCCAAGCACTTGGGCCATCTTCCACTGCCTTCCCAGGCCACAGCAGAGAGCTGGCTCGGAAGTGGAGTTGCTGGGACTCAAACCAGTGCCCATATGGGATGCTGACACTGCAGGCGGTGGCTTTACTCGCTGCCCCACAGCACCAGCCCCCCAGTGGATTTTTTTTTATAACTCTCTCTGGTGTTCTGTACTTGGACTATAAGATTCTTAATGTGGATTCTTTCTTATTTACAATGCTTGGAATTTCAGGGGGGGGGTCTTAATTTATGAAGATTTGTATTTTTTAATTAATTGTGGGAGAAAATTCAGATATTTTCTTTTTTATATTTATTTATTTATTTATTTTTGACAGGCAGAGTGGACAGTAGAGAGAGAGACAGAGAAAGGTCTTCCTTTGCCGCGCTGGTTCACCCTCCAATGGCCGCCGCGGCCGGCGCACTGCGCTGATCCGATGGCAGGAGCCAGGTGCTTCTCCTGGTCTCCCATGGGGTGCAGGGCCCAAGCACTTGGGCCATCCTCCACTGCCCTCCCGGGCCACAGCAGAGGGCTGGCCTGGAAGAGGGGCAACCGGGACAGAATCCGGCGCCCCGACCGGGACTAGAACCTGGTGTGCTGGCGCCGCAAGGCGGAGGATTAGCCTAGTGAGCCGCGGCACTGGCCAGATATTTTCTTAAATATTACTTGCTCCCATTAGTTTATATCCTCTTGTTCCAGAATTCTAAGTCATTGTATGTTAAATATTCTTACTCTATCTTCAATGTCATTTGATTTCTTTTTTTTTCCATTTTTTAAAATTTTTATTTAATGAATATAAATTTCCAAAGTACAGCTTATGGATTACAATGGCTTTTCCCCCCCATAACTTCCCTCCCGCCCGCAACCCTCCCCTTTCCCTCTCCCTCCCCCCTTCCATTCACATCACGATTCATTTTCAATTCTCTTTATATACAGAAGATCAGTTTGGTGTATATTAAGTAAAGATTTCAACAGTTTGCACCCACATAGAAACACAAAGTGAAAAATACTGTTTGAGTACTAGATAGAGCATTAAATCACAATGTACAGCACATTAAGGACAGATCCTACATGAGGAGTAAGTGCGCAGTGACTCCTGTTGTTGACTTAACAAATTGACACTCTTGTTTATGGCGTCAGTAATCACCCTAGGCTCTTGTCATGAGTTGCCAAGGCTATGGAAGCCTTTTGAGTTCACCGACTCTGATCATATTTAGACAAGGTCGTAGTCAGAGTGGAAGTTCTCTCCTCCCTTCAGAGAAAGCTACCTCCTTCTTTGATGACCTGTTCTTTCCACTGGGATCTCACTCGTGGAGATCTTTCAATTAGGTGTGCGGTTTTTTTTTTTTTTTTTTTTTTTTTTTGCCAGAGTGTCTTGGCTTTCCATGCCTGAAATACTCTCATGGGCTTTTCAGCCAGATCTGCGTGCCTTAAGGGCTGATTCTGAGGCCAGAGTGCTGTTTAGGACATCTGCCATTCTATGGTATGGGTCTGCTGTGTATCTCGCTTCCCATGTTGGATTGTTCTCCCCCTTTTTTATTCTATCAGCTAGTATTAGCAGACACTAGTCTTGTTTATGTGATCCCTTTGGCTCTTAGTCCTATCATTATGATCAATTGTGAACAGAAATTGATCACTTGGACTAGTGAGATGGCATTGGTACATGCCACCTTGATGGGATTGAATTGGAATCCCCTGGTATGTTTCTAACTCTACTGTTTGGGGCAAGTCAGCTTGAGCATGTCCCGAATTGCACATCTCTTCCCTTTCTTATTCCCACTATTATATTTAACAGCGATCACTTTTCAGTTAAGTTTCAGCACTTAAGAAGAATTGTGTATTGATTACAGTATTCAACCAAAAGTATTAAGTAGAACAAACAAAAAATATACTAAGAGGGATAACGTATTAAGTTGTTCATCAACAGTCAGGGCAAGGGCTGATCAAGTCACCGTTTCTCATAGTGTTCATTTCACTTTAACAGGTTTCCTTTTTGGTGCTCAGTTGTCACCAGTCAGGGAGAACATATGGTATTTGTCATTTGATTTCTATTGGGTCATTTCCCCCTCTGTGCTGTGTTACAAAACTGCCTTCCAGCTTACTAATCTGCCTGCGGCGCCGGCACACCGGGTTCTAGTCCCGGTCAGGGCGCCGGATTCTGTCCCGGTTGCTCCTCTTCCATTCCAGCTCTCTGCTGTGGCCCGGGAAGGCAGTGGAGGATGGCCCAAGTACTTGGGCCCTGCACCCCATGGGAGACCAGGAGAAACACCTGACTCCTGGCTTCGGATCGGCACAGCGCCGGCCGTGGCGGCCATTTGGGGAGTGAACCAACGGAAGGAAGACCTTTCTATCTCTCTCACTGTCTATAACTGTACCTGTCAAATAAAAAAAATTAAAAAGATTATCTTGCCTTTTGACCTGGCAATTCTATTTATTGATATGAATTTGACAGAAATCTGGGCTCCCGTGCACTAAGACTTCCAAGATAGTTCAGCAGCAACATTATTCATAATGGCCAATATGGAAACAACTCAAATGTCCACTTGAATGATAAATAAGTTAAGATACATTCATGCAACAGAAAACTGTGAGGAATTAAGATGAATAAACTCGAACTAAATAGTTTACTGCATCTTATAAGTATAATGTTGAGTAAAAGAAACAAGAATAAAATAATTACATTCTGTATGAACCCATTTATATAAACAAAAACCAAGCAAAAAATACAAGTCAAAGCCAAACTATGTTTAGGGGTGAACTCTTAGGAATTAAGGCAAAATCAGAAAGGAAAAGATGACCGTAAGAGTCAGGATGATGACTGGTCTTATGGTGAGTGGAACGGGGCGGTGACTGGGAGGGGATGCAGGGTTTTCTGGAGTGCTGTCAGTATTCTGTTTATGATTCATTTGGTCAGAAATTTTTATGGATGATGTGTTAAAAATAAAGTACTTTTGTTCGTAAAATGATGAAAATGTTATACCTCAAATTTGTGAGATGTAGCTAAACTGGTATTTGGAGGGAAATTTATAGCATTAAATGCTTATATTATAAAATAAAAGTTTTATTATAAAATAAAATTTAGAAAGAGCATCTAGTTGAAGAAGTTAGTGAAAGAATATTAAGAAAGCATTAAAAGGAAGGTAGACTGAAAAAAAGGTTTGAGAATAAGTTAGTGAAATAGTAAATATAGACTAATTATTAATATAAAGAATGTTTATTATTAATATAATCTTTATTAATATAAAATGCTTTAATATTAATATAAAATGTTTTATTATGTTTTATTATATTAATAATATAAATATATAAAATAAATATATAAATATAAATATAAATATATTTTATTTAATATAATAAACACATATTTATTATATTTTTATTACATTTAATATAAAATGTTTTTTATTAATATAAAAATGATTAATATAAAGAACATGTTCACTGATGAGACTAGGAAAATGAACAAACTGGCAATATTGATGAAGATGAAAAGAGTGGACAGAAACAGTATGAGCAATAAAAAAGAATATGTGGCAGGTGCAGCAGAGGCTACAAAATAGTAAGAGACCATCATGAATGAATTTATGCCAATAAAACAGAAAAAGGTGAAATGGACAAATTAACGGGAAAAGTATAACTTATACAAACTAATTTAAAAGAAAAATGGAATAGTATTAAACTTATTAAATAAATAGAACTACTGGTAAATATTTTTTCCATTAATAAATACCAGCCAGCTAGTTTTATAAGTAGGTTTCATCAGAAAATGATGAAATAGTACAAAACTCTTAGGATGGAAAGAGAGAACACCCCCAGGTCAGTTTATGAAGCTAGGGAAACGTCTTCATACTAAAAGTAGCTGAGTACAATATAGGACAGGAAGATTATAGGCTGACCTAACTCATGAGCATAGATGTAGGCACCCTAAGGTTTTTTTTCAGGCTGAACAATATATGTATATATATAAAACAGTAACCAGCCATGACTGAATTGGAATGAAAGTTTATCCCAGAAGTGGAAAACTGGTTCAGAGTTTGAAATCTACTGATATAATTCACCACAATCAAGTCACATTAGAAAACCCATATGGCGTTCTTCGATGAAAGCTGTTCAGTACAGTTCAGCGTCCACTTATGATGCAGACTTAACAAAGCAGGAGTAGAAGGAATTCGCTGAGCTTGATGAAGGTCGTCTCTCCATAGAAAGTAACTTATGGCTAATAGGAAAATCAGGTACACGACAAAGATTCCTGTTTTGTTACTTCCTTGATAGAACAATAAGGAAAAAGCACAAGGATTAGAGAGAGAAGGAACATAAGGATTAGAAGTGAAGGAACAAAGCTGTCATTTTCCATAGATGAAATGATTGTTTGCATGGAATCACAGATATTTGTTGGAATTAGCCAAAGAGTTAACATTCGGGAAATTTAATTAGATAAAAGCTATTTAAATGGCAAAGAGAACTAAGGTTCTTAGGAATTAATCTAATAAAATATGTAAAATATGGATAAGTGTGTCTAGCTTTACTGAAAGGCCTTAAAGACATAAATGAATGGAGAATACATAGCCTTGGAAATTATGTCCCTTTTTCCAAATTTGAGCTCTAGATTCATAGCATTTCCAGTAAAAAATACCAACATGATTTTTCATGGGAGTTGGCATCTGCCTCTAGTATTTACTTGGAAGGGCACACACCCAAGATCAGCCAGCACAGACTAGCAGGAGAAATGACGGTGTGGAGGTGCTTCCTCTGCTGGCCGCGAAGCCCCCGTGTACAGCAGTAGTGACTAAGACAGTGGGGTGTTAGAGCAGGGATGAACAAAAAAACCACTGAGACCCAGCAGAAAACCCAGACACAGACCTGAGTGTCCTTGGAAACTTGATAAATGACAGAAGTGGCGTTTGAGAAAAGCAGGGGTAGGGCAGACTACGCCATAGCTATCCATATGGAAAAATAAACAAAATTGGAGTCCCATATTTTACCAGGTACAAGAATCAACTCTAGACTCATTAAGTACTCGAAGGTAAAACGCAGAACGTTAAGCGATTTGGAAAACCATAAAAATACTTTAAGATCTCGGAGTGAGGAAGGATTTCTTTTTTTAAAAGATTATTTATCTGTGAGGTAGAGTTAGAGAAGAGATCTTCCATCTGCTTTTTATTTATTTATTTGAGAGGCAAAGTTAGAAAAGTCTTCCATTCGCTGGTTCACTCTTCAAATGGCCACAACAGCCGGAGTTGGGCCAATCCGAAGCCAGGCTCCAGGAGTTTTTTCTGGGTCTCCCACGTGCGTGCAGGGACCCAAGCACCTGGACCATCTTCCACTGCTTTCCTAGGCCATAGCAGAGAGCTGGATTGGAAGAGGAGCAGCCGGGACATGAACTAGTGCCCACAAGGGATGCCAGCGCAGCAGATGGAGGCTTAGCCCACTACGCCACAGCGCCGGCCCCAGGATTTCTTAACTACAAAAACAAAGTGCAAGTCATCAAGGAAAACAAGGAAGAACTACCAGGAGCCCTAAAAGAAGTGTGAAAATAAAAGCTTCACAGGAGAAAATATTTGTAACACATATACGAAAAAAAAAAGTTATCTAACATATAAATAAGTCCTAAAAATCACTAAGGAAAAGATAGCACACAAAACACACACCACAGGGAATAGGACCATGTGGAGGAGGAAGCACACGTGGGCAAGAGCATGTGAAAACATGGTCCGCTTCAGGGAGCTCTACAAAGACCAGCCTGGCAGTCTGAACTTGTCCATCCTGAGAGAGGGGACCAGTTAACAGTCCACCCTCTTTCTCAGCCCATTACTGAGCCCTGGAATTGAACCAGACCATGTTTTAGGCAGGGAAACACATGAAGAACTATGAAATCCCAGATTTGGTGGCTTGATTGGAATTGAGTCCTGTTCAAACCAGTCATCCTGGTTTCAGGGTTCTTTTGTCTTGTGCCCTACATCTTTTTACTAACAGGAAGCTTTTTTTTTTTTTTTTTAAATCCCAAAACACTAGGACATGATCTTAGAGGTACCAGGGAGATCTGGGTATAGTAGGAGTGTTTATCAGTAAGCCTGGTCCTGCTTGTTGCATAGCCACGGAGAGAACCAGTCCCCTGGCAACAGCAGGGGCTGGGCAGGGATCCTGGGAGCCATCGAGGGGAGTCTTGCCCAGCTCCTTGCCAAGAGAGCGGTTCTGGTGGGACTCTGCAGGGTGGGAGGGAAGTGAGGGGGACTGGCTGGGATGCAGCACAGGCAGGCCTGCCAGTGCAGCTCCTAAGCCCCGGAGCCAGGATGGCAGCAAGTCCCAGACAGACCCGCCATTCATCTGGACAGTGTGTTTTTCCTTGCAGAAAATAACCGTTTGTCAGCCAGCAGCTCCTGGAATTTGGGTTGAAGAACTCGGTCCAGGGGGCCAGCCCACTTCGCCCGCTGACGCCAATGACTGTCAGGAGACCACGTCCCAGCCTAAAAATAGCATCCAACATCACCCCCGCCCCTCCCGGCCCCGAGCTTTCCAGGGACTCCCTCTCCATGCCGACTTGGTCTGGGACGGAGAGTGTGTTTCTGGAAGAACAGTGCTTCTAGTCTGAGCTGTGATTTTCTTCTGAGTAAGGCAACTTGGAAACACTGGCCTGCCCTGAAGCACTCCCTGAGAAAAGATGGGATTTCTACAAAGCCCGAGCACCCGATTTAAAATTAAATTCAAAGGCCAAGGTGCAAGGCGTTGATGGGAGACATACAAATACACACACGATTGTGTGAAATTGGGCCCTCTTGCAACCTGGTGGGCTGGTGCTGCCTGTGGGCAGCTCATTCGGGGCTGGTGAATGTGTGAGGTTCGTGGAAGGGAATGAATGACTCCATGAGGTCAAAAAGAGTGGGTACAAAAGCATCAGTAAGCCTTCAAGTGGTTTCTGAGTTTGTAAATCATACAGCACATAAGTCACGGAGCCCAAGTGTGAACTCGGGCTGAGCTGATGCTGGAGGCAGTGCGGTGTGGTAGCCCGCGATGACAACCACGGGGGCGTGTTGGAGAAATGGCTCTGCCGCCGTCTCCACCTGCTCCTCCTCACAGTCTCCCCAGCCTTATTAATTAACCTCGTTAATCATCTTCCTAGCCCGAATCCCGGCTTCCTTCCCCAGTTCCCACTAAGGGCACATCCAGTGTTTGCAGTCAAGGTTATAAAATCTTAGTCTTCTGCAATGACCCTTCCTTACAGGGCTCCCGTCTGTTGGCAAGGCAGTAATTCTTTTCTCCCTCGGAAATGACAAGCTTGCTTTAACTCTAACTCCCACCGTTCTAACAGCACTTCATGGGGACCTCTCGATTAGTCCAGCAGCCTCCCGATGAGTCTTGCCCTCTTCACCCTGCCTTTGTCCAGTTGATTTTTTTTATCAAAACATTGTTTTTGTCATATCCTAACTCAAGAAGGGATTATAGCTCCCAATCGGACCTCCACCTGTTTTCCCTTGGGTTCTCACTTTAGCACCTCCCTCCCTCCCTCCCTCCCTCTGTGTGTGTGTGTGTGTGTGTGTGTGTGTGTGGAGGGGGTTGTGCATTGTGTGCTATTTCGGTCAAGCAGAGCTCTCTGACTCTTCTGCCTTGCTCTCACTGTTCCTCCCTCCCCAGCTTTGGTCTGATTGCTCTTCCTCCTTCTTGCTGTAATATCACTCGTGTTAGGATCCGTTTTAACATTCAAAAAAGTTTTTATTTTCAACTACTTTTAATAAGGTAAAGTGAGAGTGAGGGAGAGTACACGCGCCAGAGATTGGGTTTTACACCCCCTCCCACCAGATGCCCACAGTGGGCCAGGGCTGGGCCAGGCCAGGCCAGGCGCTCCATAGGGATCTCCCATGTGGGTGGTAGAGGCACAGGCACTTGAGTGTCTGCTGCTGCCTCACGGTACTCACTGGCAGGAAGCTGGATCAGAAGCGGAGCAGCCAAGACTGGAGCTGGCCCTCTGATAGGGGATTTGGGCCTCCCAAGGAGAGGCTTAACCTGCTTCGCCACAACACCTGCCCCCTCATCCGTAACCTGGGTGTTACTACTCACCCTGTGTGTCCCTCCAGCTCTTAGCCCAGTAGCCTCAAGGGAGTAGTGGGGGAAGGGAGGGGCCCATGTCTGCCCCTGGGATGGGCTGGTCTGGTCGGAGCCACCCTGCTGTTGACCTCTCTCCCCTCATTCTCCAATAACACAGGCCTTGCACTTGCTTTCTTTGAGACGCCAATTTCCAGAGGTGCCCTCCCCAGTAGTTGCACCTTACCCACTCGCCTTCTGAGCTCCTTCTTGGGTACATGGCCCGTGGGCCCAGCTGCTGAGACTCGGATACTTTGTGGGTTAACACAGTGGTATGATTGCTCTTCTACTGGTTATGCGCAATGGTCCATGGGAAGTTAGAATGATGCACTTGAAGATTCGCTAGCAGAGAATACATCTCATACACAGCTCATGTCCTCTGGGAATCTCCTAGGCTTCCTAAATAAGCCTCTGCATGGCTAACGGATGACAGAAGGAAAGCCTTGAACTCTGCTGTCTCCTAAGCATTGGGAGGTTAACCTCACTCATTGTTTCATCATTTGCTGGGCACTTACTGTGTACCAGGTGGTACCTTTTAGTGTTTAAAGATTCTGATAAATAAGGAGCAGCCCCAGACCTCCCAAAACTGGCAGTTCAAGAAAAGTAGACCCATAGCAAGACAACCGTGGTCCAGCGTGAGTGGTGCTTTGGTGACATAGAAGTAAGTGTGGGCAGTCAGTGCAGCAGGGAGGGGTCGCAGGGTTTCTTGAAGGGGGTGACACCTTACTTGAGTCGTAAGCATGGCCAGTGCTGAGGCAGGCAAAGAAGGGAGGAAGGCGTAGGTGGGAGGGGAGGAAGGGGTAGGGGGGAAGGGGTAGGGGGTAGGGGAGGAAGGGGTAGGTGGGAAGGGGGGAAGCGGTAGGTGGGAGGGGGGAAGGGGTAGGTGGGAAGGGGGAAGAGGTAGGTGGGAGGGGAGGAAGGGGTAGGTGGGAGGGGAGGAAGGGGTGGGTGGGAAGGGGAGGAAGGGGTAGGTGGGAAGGGAGGAAGGGGTAGGTGGGAGGGGAGGAAGGGGTGGGTGGGAAGGGAGGAAGGTGGTAGGTGGGAAGGGAGGAAGGGGTAGGTGGGAAGGGAGGAAGGGGTAGGTGGGAAGGGAGGAAGGTGGTAGGTGGGAAGGGAGGAAGGGGTAGGTGGGAAGGAGGGAAGGGGTAGGTGGGAAGGGGGGAAGGGGTGGCTGGGAGGGGGGAAGGGGTGGGTGGGAAGGGGAGGAAGGGGTAGGTGGAAGGAAGGAAGGGGTAGGGGGAAGGGAGGAAGGGGTGGGTGGGAAGGGAGGAAGGGGTAGGTGGGAGGGGGGAAGGGGTGGGTGGGAAGGGAGGAAGGGGTAGGTGGGAAGGGAGGAAGGGGTAGGTGGGAAGGGAGGAAGGGGTGGGTGGGAAGGGGGGAAGGGGTAGGTGGGAAGGTGGGAAGGGGTAGGTGGGAGGGAGGAAGGGGTGGGTGGGAGGGGGGAAGGGGTGGGTGGGAAGGGGAGGAAGGGGTAGGTGGGAAGGGAGGAAGGGGTGTGTGGGAAGGGAGGAAGGGGTAGGTGGGAGGAGGGAAGGGGTGGGTGGGAGGGGGGAAGGGGTAGGTGGGAAGGGGAGGAAGGGGTAGGTGGGAAGGGAGGAAGGGGTAGGTGGGAAGGGGGGAAGAGGTAGGTGGGAAGGGGAGGAAGGGGTAGGTGGGAAGGGAGGAAGGGGTAGGTGGGAAGGGGGGAAGAGGTAGGTGGGAAGGGGGGAAGGGGTAGGTGGGAAGGTGGGAAGGGGTAGGTGGGAAGGGAGGAAGGGGTAGGTGGGAGGGGGGAAGAGGTAGGTGGGAAGGGAGGAAGGGGTGTGTGGGAAGGGAGGAAGGGGTGGGTGGGAGGAGGGAAGGGGTGGGTGGGAGGAGGGAAGGGGTAGGTGGGAAGGGGAGGAAGGGGTGTGTGGGAAGGGAGGAAGGGGTGTGTGGGAAGGGAGGAAGGGGTAGGTGGGAGGAGGGAAGGGGTGGGTGGGAGGGGGGAAGGGGTAGGTGGGGGTGGGAAGGGAGGAAGGTGGTAGGTGGGAAGGGAGGAAGGGGTAGGTGGGAAGGAGGGAAGGGGTAGGTGGGAAGGGAGGAAGGGGTAGGTGGGAGGGGAGGAAGGGGTGGGTGGGAGGGGAGGAAGGGGTGGGTGGGAAGGGGGAAGGGGTAGGTGGGAGGGGAGGAAGGGGTAGGTGGTAAGGGGGGAAGGGGTAGGTGGGAAGGGAGGAAGGGGTAGGTGGGAGGGGAGGAAGGGGTGGGTGGGAGGGGAGGAAGGGGTGGGTGGGAAGGGGGAAGGGGTAGGTGGGAGGGGGGAAGGGGTAGGTGGGAGGGGGGAAGGCGATAGGTAGGAGGGTAGGAAGGGGTAGGTGGGAGGGGAGGAAGGGGTAGGTGGGAGGGGAGGAAGGGGTGGGTGGGAAGGGAGGTGGCTGCAGGAAGATGGAAGGGACTTCCTTCATGCTGCTCTCCAGTTTTCTCTTTTGTCCTGGGCACCCGGGGACACCTGGCTGAGAATAGAGAAAATACTACAGTAGGAGGTGACACACACACACACACACACACACATTCTTCTCTCCAAGCACACTCTTGCTTGGCACACAAGTCTTGGGAGTAGGACAGATCCACAGTGGGCAGCCACAAAGGACTGAGCAGGGGCCGGCGCCATGGCTCACTTGGTTAATCCTCCGCCTGCGGCACTGGCATCCCAGATGGGCGCCGGTTCTAGTCCCAGTTGCTCCTCTTCCAGTCCAGCTCTCTGCTGTGGCCCGGGAAGGCAGTGGAGGATGGCCCAAGTGCTTGTGCCCTGCACCCACATGGGAGACCAGGAAGAGGCTTCTGGCTTCGGATCGACATAGCTCCGGCGGTAATGGCCATTTGGAGGGTGAACCAGCAGAAGAAAGACCTTTCTCTATGTCTCTCTCTCTCTCTCACTCTGTCAAATAAAAAAATAAAAAAAAAGACTGAGCAGATGCTTCTGCTTCCCCTTTTAACTCGGAGGGAGTGTCCCAGGTCAAGGGGCTTTGTTTCTCCACTGCCCTACATAGCTACAGTCACCACGGGCAGTAATTCATGGATCTGTCTATGTGGCACCTAAGCCCTGAACTAACCATAACGCTACCAGTAGTGGACTATGCAGTAGTGGAGTTCTCCTAAGGTTAAAATCTTGCTCCTGAGAGAGCCGCAGAGCACCAGCAGCGCATCTGAAATACAGTTTGGGGGAACTCGCTGAGGGAGTCAGGCACATCACATTCGTGTTCTTGTTCCCAAGGACTTTTTATAGTAAAATGCAGTGTAAGGTATTTGGTTCTGTGCTTATAATAAGCACTGAATTTGCATGAAGTCAGTAGAATTTACCATATAGATGGGAAATAAGCTTCAGTTTCCCAGAGAAAGACTTTCTTGGGTCAGGTTATTTTTTAACCAATCCAGAGGTGATTGGGGTGGGGATACAAAGCAGGGAATGTTTGCTGTCCCTTTCCTGGGGGTGACAGAGCTCATGGCTTTGGGAGTGGAATGCTGGCAGAGTAGCTGCCCATTCTCCTGCAACGTGAGGAGCCTAATTTAGTTCATGGCAGGATGTTTTGCAACAGTGACTTTTTTTTTAAAGATTTATTTATTTGAAAGGCAGAGTTACAGAGAGGCAGAGGTTGAGAGAGAGAGATAGAGGTCTTCCATCCGCTGGTTCACTCCCCAGATGGATCAATCCAAAGCTGGGAGCCAAGAGCTTCTTCCTGGTCTCCCACGCGGGTGCAGAGACCCGAGGACCTGGGCCATCTTTCACTGCTTTCCCAGGCCATAGCAGAGAGCTGGATTGGAAGTGGAGCAGCTGGGTCTCTAAGTGGCATCCATATGGGATGCTGGCACTGCAGGCGGCGGCTTTACTCGCTAAGCCACTGTGCTGGCCCCTCTTCTGCTTCTGACCTTTTAAAATCAACTAACAGTGTCTGATTTTTCCATATTAGTTTTGAAGTTTCCTTGTTCCTTTTTAGAACTATATATTTCGGGGCTGGCTGACTTGATTAATCCCCCGCCTGCAGCGCCGGCATCCCATATGGGCGCCGGTTCTGTCCCAGTTGCTCCTCTTCCAGTCCAGCTCTCTGCTGTGACCCGGGAGTGCAGTGGAGGATGGCCCAAGTGCTTGGGCCCTGCACCCACGTGGGAGAGCGGGAGGAAGCACCTGGCTCCTGGTTTCGTATCGGCGCAGTGTGCCGGCTGCAGCAGCTATTGGGGGGGTGAACCAACGGAAGGAAGACCTTTCTTTCTGTCTCTCTCTCTCTCTAACTCTGTCAAATAAAAAAAAAAAATGAGAAGTCATATCTCCTTGCTTGAAGACTGCACAAGGAGACACACCTCATCCCCAGGTTGGTAATGCTTCTTCCGGTTCAATCACAATCCTCTTGATGCCAGGGACTCCTACCGATGGCAGAGGTGGCTTATTAACTTTGAACCAGCGGCCCTTTGGCTTCTGATTTGCTTAAGCAGGACAGCTTGTGTTCCTGGCTGCCACGTGGCGAGAAGAAGCAGGCCTGCCTTTGAGTTGGCTTAAGTAATCCTGGTATTATTTTGGGAAACGTTTTTGGGAGGAAGTTCTTGAAGGAAGTAGATCTTGACTTCTTACTATCTCAGGCAGCTGGGAGCCTTGAGAGACGTTATAAGAAAGGTGTCTTTGTTGGGGGTGGGCGCTGTGGCTCACTTGGTTAATCCTCTGTGGCGCTAGAATCCCATATGGGCTCTGGGTCCTAGTCCCGGCTGCTCTTCTTCCAGTCCAGCTCTCTGCTGTGGCCTGGGAGTGCAGTGGAGGATGGCCCAAGTGCTTGGGCCCTGCACCCGCATGGGAGACCAGGAGAAGCACCTGGCTCCTGGCTTCGGATCAGCGCAGTGCCAGCTGTGGCGGCCATTTGGTGAGTGAACCAACGGAGGGAAGACCTTTCTCTCTGTCTCTCTCTCTCTCACTGTCTAACTCTGCCTGTCATAAAAAAAAAAAAAAGGTGTCTTTGGCTTTCCAGGTGTCAGAGTGGATGCATCTTGCTCTTTCTTCACTGTTTATTTTTCCATATATCTTGTTCTTGATTGCACTGGGAAGCGAGGCACTGTGCTAGATCTTGCACTATGCAGTGATGAGGTCTGATTTTCCAAAACCGCAGTTTCTCAAGAGAGGCTGAGGCCTGGTTGCTAAACCCCCGCGTTGGCTGGAAGGTGTGCAGGTAGCAGCCCTCTCACAGAGCAGACCCCGATCCCTGACTGCTCGCCAGGAAGCGCCGTGCCGCATGTGAGAATGCAGAGGGCCAGAAGACTTGCTCAGGCGTCTGCACTTCTGGGATTCATTTCCTGTGAGAATTTTCAGAGTGTTTTCAAGTCCTAGTAGCTCTTCTCCTAGCGATTCTGATCAGTGGGTCGGGGCGGGGGACCAGTGGGTGACTCAGATGTCCAGCTAGGGTTGGAAACACCCATCTAGGCTGTCCCAGTGCTCAGTGACCTTTGGCAAAAAAAAAAAAAAAAAAAAAAAAAAAAAAAAAAAAAAAAAAAAAACCAAACCAAAACAAACAAACAAAAAAAACCACTTCCCTAGGCTGTAGTTTCCTCATCTCTTAAATAAGGACTTGGGCTGAGACACTGAAACCTGGCTGCAAACTGGCAACCCAGGGTACCTTAGACACACAGAGTGGCACGTCTTTCTCTGCACCTACGGAATTCGAATCTCTGGGACAAGGGCCCAGGCATAATCATTTATACTTACAAGTTTATAAATCATTGACTTCAATTTTGAGAGAGAGGGAGAGAGATCTTCCATCTGCCGTTTCACTCCCCAGACGCCAGCATCATTCTGGGCAAAGCGGAAGCCAGGAGGCCAGAACCCACCACGAGTCACTCGTGTGGCAGCATGAACGCACTGCTCGAGCCATCACTGCTGCCTTCCAGGGAGTGCATTAGCAGGAAGCTGGAACCAACAGCACAGCCAGGATTTTTTTTTTTTTTTTGACAGGCAGAGTGGACAGTGAGAGAGAGAGACAGAGAGAAAGGTCTTCCTTTGCCGTTGGTTCACTCTCCAATGGCCGCTGCGGCCGGTGCACCACGCTGATCCGATGGCAGGAGCCAGGTACTTCTCCTGGTCTCCCATGGGGTGCAGGGCCCAAGCATTTGGGCCATCCTCCACTGCACTCCCGGGCCACAGCAGAGAGCTGGCCTGGAAGAGGGGCAACCGGGACAGAATCCGGCGCCCCAACCGGGACTAGAACCCGGAGTGCTGGTGCCGCAAGGCGGAGGATTAGCCTAGTGAGCCGTGGCGCCGGCCACAAAGCCAGGATTTGAACCCTGACACTGCTACGGGATATGGGTGTCCCAGGCAGTGGCTTAACCGCTGTGCTGAGTGCCTATATTCTTAGGAAGCTCTCCTGGAGATGGTGATGCAGCCAAGCACTGGGTAGGGACGGCTGGGTAGAGGCTCAGTGGTGACTTGGGCCCTGCTGGCTCCAACTTGTCTGACTTCATGTATAATAGTGAGCTCCAGCAGCTGAGCGTGTGCTGGGTGTCAGCAGTTGTCAGGCTTTGCCTGCCTGCTTTGTCTGAGATTCTTCCGTAGCTCTGTAGATAGGGACACTTTTTCTTCTGCTGCCGAGTTCAAGCTGCAAACATCTGCGCCTGGCGTATCACAGGTGCCTCCAGAACAGCAGGAATGAGTGAGTGAATGAGCGAATGAAGGTCTTGGGGGCGGAGAACGTGCCTTTAGCTTGTTATGAATCTTGCCCTATGCCAAGCAGAAGTGCCAGCGACACAGCAGAGACCCTGTGTCCGAGTGTGGAATGGACGCGCCCCTGTCGTTTTTGCCATTCTAGAAGGTGACAGATTGAGACGGCAGAATGAACCCAGGGAACAATGCCTGGGTTTTTCCCTAGTGTGAGTGTTTTGCAGCCAAGGAGAAGTCAGTTGGCTGCATCAGAACGCCTCGGTTCCAGGTAAATGCAGCTAGATGAACCTGTGCATTTCTCTTCCTTGTGCACAGGATCCCAGGGCCAGAGGAGATGGCACTGTGGAGCAAGAGTGACTGTCCCAGGGAAGTTGCCAGCCAGCCCTGCTTCTCAGGGTGGCTTGTGCCAGCTTTGCGTGGCACTGTCCTCAGGGCAGCGCAGCCCTTCCGGGCAGCATGGCCTGTAGGAGCAGGCGAAGGCCTGTGTTTCGTTCACTGGAAGGTAGAGCGGAGTGCCACACGTCAGCTCTGTGATGTCCTGATGTGGCTGGGGCTGTGTCCTGGTGTGTCCTGTAGCCAGGGAGAAAGCGGCCGTGCAGCCGCGTCGCCATCCCTGCCCTCACCCCGGGTGCTCCCAGCAGGGGTGGAGCTGTTTGCATCACAGCCAAGGTCACAGCCAGCCTTGTCTCTTCAGCACTCAGAAGACGGCACATCACCTCTTACCTTGGGAGCTGACAGCCTTAGGGTTTGTAGTACCTATTTCCATGCACTGTCATATTGGGTCACTTGCTGGGAGTTATTTATTAGCTTCCGAGGGTGGTGAGGTGCAAACCCATATTTCTTTAACAACCTTGGCCAGTAGCGTCGATGTCATTGGCCCCCTCAACTCATTAATTGCTGGCTCCGCTCTGCCTCTCACCTCCCTGCATGCAAGTGAGAATATTTATTTGAGCAGCAGGCTCTTCTGGCCTCCTTGACATTGGGTTTTGTCTTGGAAGTTGGCAGTGACTGAGCCCATGAACTGATTTAGAAACCAGCATGCGTCTGGGGGTAGGTCATTAGAGAGGAACATTTGCAGTCATTCCCTGGTATACTTAGGAGATTGGTTCCACTTTGCCTGCAGACACAAAACCCACAGATCCCCAAGCACCTCAGATAAAATGATGAACTATTTACCTTATCCTCTGATTCTTCTGTGTGCTTTACAGCGTCTCCAGACTACCCACAGTACCTCATGCCATGGGAATGCTGTGCCAATACTTGGCGTATGATATTGTGTAGGGATGATGGCAAGAAAAAAAGCCTGTACGTGTCTGGTACAACGGTGTTTTTTATTCTATGTATTTCCTATCTAAGGTTGAGTGAATTCAGAGTTGCAGAAAGGCGGCCATCTGTGTGTATTCATAAACTTAAAAGCAATAAATTCACAGTGATAAGTAGCCTCTACATGGTATTTACTTAGCATTAGCTGCTTGAAAAGCTCTCCGTTTCAGAAATGAGAAAATGGGGGGTCGGCGCGGTAGCGCAGTAGGTTAATCCTCCACCTGCGGCGCCGGCATCCCATATGGGCGCTGGTTTGAGTCCCGGCTGCGCCTCTTCGGATCCAGCTCTCTGCTGTGGCCCGGGAAGGCAGTGGAGGATGGCCTGAGGTTGGGTGACTCACCTGGGTCACACAGCTGCTGTCATAGTCACATTCTTCTCCGTCTCGGTCCCTCCCACAACTCCCACCCTTGCTGCTTCCTCAGAGGTCCTGGGAAAACGTCATCTTTATTCTTTCCCCTATTCTATGCTCCCAGCACTTAAAAAAAAAAATGAGGTTCAAAGTCACCTAATCATGTAAAATTTTAATTTATTTATATATTTTTGTTTTATTTGAAAGGCAGAGAGACAGAGATGGACACAGAGAGATCTCCCATTTGCTGGTTCACTCCCCAAATGCCCGCAACAGTTAGGGCTGGGCCAGCAGAAGCCGGGAGCCTGCAACTCAATCCAGGTCTCCCATGTGAGTGACAGGGACCCAGGGCGTGCAGTAGCAGGAATCAGGATTGGAAGTGGAGTAGCAGGGATTTGAACCGGGTACTCTGACAAGGGATGCAGGCATCCCAGGCAGCGACTTAAGTGCCCTAAATTACCCGTTTTAAGGTGAGCACGTTGGTGGCACTTAGGATGTTCACCTCTAGTTCCAGAACATTCTGTGGCCCTGAGATGAAATCCTGTATCGTTCCACATTCCTTCTTCCCCTGCCGTGTCCCCAGTAACCACTAGTCTGCTTCTGCTTTAGTGGATTTGCCTGTTCTGGCCGTTTCATAGAAACAGAATCCTGAAATAGGCAGACTTTTCTAGAATCAGGAGAGGTAGCAGTGTGGTCTAGAAATAGTATAACCGTTAGGTAATCGCCTTGCATTCAAACCGACCAGGACTCAAATTCCAGCGCTGCCACTGTTGTGTTTGGAGACAAGCAGCCACCTCTGAATCCTCAGGTGCCCGCCCGTAACCAAGCCTGAGGCCGGCACCTGCTTGGCTGGAAGCCTTGAAGTCTGGGCCCTGCGGCTCCTGTGTACTGAGCACAGGGGGCTGGGCTCTTGCAGGCATTAGCACACGTCACGCAGAGGAGAGAGCACCTCTTGGTGTGGAATATAGGTGATCCGCAAGGAGAATCCTTTCAGGCAGGGGCTGCACGTCTCTGTGACTGAAGAAGAGTGGAGAGGGAAGTTGGTCTGTACCCATCACCTCCATTCTCTCTCTCTCTCTCTCTCTCTCTCTCTATATATATATATATATATATATAATATATATATATGTATATGTATATGTATATATTATTTGACAGGTAGAGTTACAGACAGTGAGAGACAGACAGAGAGAAAGGTCTTCCTTCTGTTGGTTCACTCCCCAAATGGCTGCAACAGCAGGCACTGCGCCAATCTGAAGCCAGGAGCCAGGTGCTTCTCCTGGTCTCCCATGCAGGTGCAGGGCCCAAGCACTTGGGCCATCCTCCACTGCCCTCCTGGGCCACAGCAGAGAGCTGGACTGGAAGAGGAGGAGCAACCAGGACTAGAACCCGGTGCCCATATGGGATGCTGGCATCGCAGGTGGAGGATTAGCCAAGTGAGCCATGGCGCCGGCCCCATCACCTCCTTTCTAAGTCACTCCACCACCCGAGATCAGACTCCGCACCGTCTCCTGCACACCTGTGATAGTTTGATAACCAACAGCTCCGTCAGCTTCTAGAACCCCTGCCTTCCAAACCAAACTGTCCAGTTTAACTTTCCAGAGTTATTTTTTGAAAGGAAAATAGTTATTTCCTTCACTACAGACTTAATAAGTTATTCATAACTATTAACTCATTAATTGATGATTAACTGACAATTAACTTATGCAAAATCCATGAAATGCAATGTTTCATTAAGCTGAATTTATAGCCTAGTGGAGTTTCATAAATTTCTTTTAAAAAATTTCGAAGTTGGGGCTGGCGCCGTGGCTCACTTGCCTAATCCTCTGCCTGCAGCACCAGCACCCCATTTGGGCACTGGGTTATAGTCCCATTCTCTCCTCTTCCAGTCCAGCTCTCTGCTGTGGCCTGGGAGGGCAGTGGAGGATGGCCCAAGTACTTGGGCCCTATACCCGCATGGGAGACCAGGAGGAAGCACCTGGCTCCTGGCTTTGGATCGGTGCAGCGCTGGCCGTGGCAGCCATCTGGGGAGTGAACCAACAGAAGGAAGACCTTTCTCTCTGTCTGTCTCTCTCACTAACTCTATCTGTCAAAAAAAAAAAAATTACATTATAGTAAAAAGGCTTAATACTTCACCGAATAACTTTAACAAGTAAAAAGCAAAATGACTCTACTTTAGTGAGAATATAAACAATAGTTATAAACAATAACTGAATGGAAAAGTGACCATTTTACCCATTTACAGTAAATTTTGAACTAATCATGGATCATAAAACTACAGTAGTATAACATTCTTGGCCTTGACATGTTGGCCTATTGCAGTATGGTTGCAAGGTGTCTGTTATAGCTCCAGGCATCATGTCCAAGTTCAAGGTAGGAAGAAGGGCAAGGGTGTCACCATGGATGTGTTTGCCTTTCTTCCAATAGTAAAGCTTTTTCAGAAGCTCCGTTAATCTCCCTCTTAGGTGCTGTGTGCCGCATAGTGTCATGGGGCCACCCCCCAGTGACCAGGGAGGCAGGGAAAGTGATTATGCATTTGGTTAGTGAGCAAGAGGGAAAGGAGGTAGGAAAGGCGATTGGTTGGCCCGTATCCGTGTCTGCTACACTCTCCCTTCCTGTCCTCCATGAAGCTCTGTTCTCTTATCCAGCTGCAAGGAACCGTTCCCCGTCCTCCCAGTGTACACCTCGGGTCTTGGTTTCGGTGCGTGTAGGAGTACATACCCTAAGTGGCACTTACCAGTTATTTCTGTGTTTATCTCTTCTCTTCTCTCCTAGACTAAAGCTCCTTAGGGGCAGAGACCATGTCTAGTTTATTTTGCACCCCCTGTAGCATCCAGTTTCTCCAACAAAGATATCACAAAAATGTTTTGTTAAAATTTCATGAGTAGTGACTTGAGTTTAAAAATTATACTTTTGTGCTGCTTGGTTAACATTCTTCATACTCTGTGTGCTTTGTGAGTATCTCAGAATACTGGCAGTTAGTATACTGAGTGTTTGCGTTTTTACCATTTGCAAGGCGTGTGCTAGGGAGCACAGCGCCATGTGAGGACACAACGCACGTTAGCCACTGTGCCCTCGAAGCCGGTTAACATCCAAGGAAGCAGGTGCCATTGTCAGGCTTGGTTTACAGATGGGGAAGCCGAGGAGTCAGAGATTAGTGTCTTGTCTTCACAAAGCAGCTAGTTGCAGAGCTGGGATTTGAACCCTGGTCTCTCTGAATCTGAAGTCCACAGTTTCACCTATTAGCTAAACTATTTCCAGACCATGGTCCATTTCCTTCCTTACCTCCTCCAAGATTGGCAACTTCATGGAGGTTGCGTTCTTGGGTGTTGATTGACTTTTTGATGCTCCCTTCGTCTACTAGGCCAGGAGTTTGGTGCATTGGCCTAGGTGACACCAAACTGTCCTTGTTAGGCTGAAACTGACCTGAAGTTGTGTTGCCAGCTCTAATGCTCAGTGACCAAGTCAGTACCACTGAAAAAGCTGTTCCTGCCCAGATCTAGAAACCCAGACCTTGCAAGATGATCCCCCCACACCCTGACATGCACCCTCAGACCAGCACTTACCTGAGTCCGATCAAAACAAGGCTCATTATTTTGCAGAAACAATCTTGGGCTTCTTGCCTCATTCTTTTCATCTCTGAACGATTGTTATTTGATTCCTTATCTCTCTGGCTTTGTTTTGGACAGAAGAATTTGGCTTGTCCAGCCTGGTCTGCAAAACTCTACAGAATGTGGTTTTATTTGTTCTGTGGTCTTCCTGTTCCTGGTTGCATCAGGTAACTCGAGTTCAACTCAGCGCCAGCATCTGTGAAGTCAATCTGGCCACGTGGCTGGGCCTGCATTGGCTCTCTGTGATGGGGGAACTCACAAGTAGACCAAGTAGGGCTTCAACTCAATAAAAGTGTTCACCCACAAAAAGGCATTTTTCAAAGGATGAAATATAAATAGTCAACAGACACATGTGAAAATGCTCAGGGTCACTAGCCGTCAGGGAAATGCAAATCAAAACCACAGTGAGGTTCCATCTCACCCCGGTTAGAATGCCAATCATCCAAAAATCAAAAAACAATAAATGCTTGTGAGAATATGGGGAGAAAGGTACCCTAGTGCACTGTTGGTGGGAATGTAAACTCGTACAACCATTAAGACAGTATGAAGATTTCTCAGAAATTTTAAAATAGATCTATCATATGACAGCCATCCCACTCCTGTGCATTTTCTCAAACAAAATGAAATCAGCATATGAAAGAGTTATCTGTACCCCCATGTTTATTGCAGCTCAACTCAAAATAGCTAAGATATAGACTCAACCCAGATGCCCATCAACTGATGACAGGATAAAGAAAATGTGGTACATATACACTATGGAGTGCTAGTCAGCCATTAAAAAGAATTAAATCCTGCCTTTTGCAACTGGAAACCATCATGCTTAGTGAAATAAGCCAGTTCCCAAAAGATAAATATCATATGTTTTGTCTGCTATGTGGTAGTTAATATAGAATAAAAAAAAATAGGAGTGAAATGGACAAGTTGTGATACGATTGTTTTTAGCCTTTGTGCTCTGTGGGGCCGTGGTCTTTCTACTTTTTACTTGTTGAATATTATGGTTGGTGGTGAATTGGGCCTGTGATTATAGAATGGATTGAAAGTATGTTTTTGCAGAAGTTGGAGGAAAAAAAAAAAAGGAAGGAGCGGGATTGACGTGGCGGGGAGAAGGAGAAGTGTGGTTATCTTCTTGGAACTGTACCTGTGAAATACATGCAATCTGTTCTCTTTGTAGTAACAGAAAAGTAAAAAAAAAAAAGTTTACTAGGTTTAAAACTATTCATTGATTTAGATGTGGCACCATTCCCTCCTGCCACCAGCTGGCCCTATCCATTCTTAGACTTCGTTATTAAAACTTAATCGTCTTTACACGATGCCAAATATCAGAATGAAAAGTCGACCGTGGATAGTCTCAATGTTTTGCAATCCAAATATTTGCCTCTGAGAGAGCCCTGGCATCTGTGTGCGTCAAACATGCAGCACCCAAACATTTGGACTGGGAATGAAAAACTCAGCAAGTACAGGGAAAATTGGCGTTGGCGGCGAGAAGAACTCAGTGGCTGACTGATCTCAAGCTGTTTCGGGCTGGTGTAGACAGTCTCAGCGTTTCTCAGGTCAGCACTGACTTTGATTAACGACCAATGCTAGTCCAGGGGAATGAATGCCAGGGCAGGGTCCAACTCCCACCTCCCTGGCTCACCCCTGTGCTCACTTGCTTCCAGCTTCTGGGCTCAGGGGCATGTATCAACTTGCAAAGTCTCCATAATCTGCTTTCTTGGCTCTGACTTGTCTTAGAAAGCAAAACAAGTCTTTTGTCTGGACATACCACAGCTACTTAGAGGTGGGTACTTAACCTTCTTAAGGTCAAAAATCCCATTACCCATTCTGTTCATTACTCTGTTGGAAAGAGTATAGCCTAAGAGTTAGATTGCTATAAGTAGGCTAGGTAAAAACATGACATCCATATTGCATCTCTTCTAAGAAAAATGAGACCTCGGGGCCAACATTGCGGTGCAGTGGGCTTAGCCACTGCCTGCAGTGCCAGCATTCCATAATGGAATGCCAGTTTGGGTCCTGGCTGCTCTGCTTCTGATCCAACTCCCTGCTAGTGAGCCTGGGGAAGCAGTGGAAGATGCTCTAAGTACTTGAGCCCCTGCTACCCACATGAGAGTCCCTGATGGAGCTCTGGGCTTCTGGCTTCAGCCTGGATGAGCCCCTGCAGTTGTGGCCATCTGAGAGCAGATGAGAGGGCTCCCCTCTCCCCTCTCCCCTCTCCCCTCTCCCTTCACCCCCTTCCCCTCTTCTCTCTCTGTCTATGTCTCTCTCTCTTTCAAATTAGTAAATAAATCTCTTTAAGCAAAGCTGTCTCTAAAGCTGACGACTTCCAGGAGCAAGCACATTTGTACTGGAGCAGGTGCACAGGAAAGCCTGCATGAGGCAAGGCTGGTTTGTGTTTTCAGTCTTCACTGTTTTGCAGAGGCTTGTGACTTTTCTCCTTGGATCTGTTTTTGTTTTGTTTTGTTTTTCTTTGGTTATATGTGCGTGTGCATTTCAGAATTTTTCTTGTACCAAAATAAACTTCTCTTTTAATTCCATTTTTCCAGAACTCTTTGATGTACCCTCATGTGTGCCTGTTGTGAGAATAAAATGAGATAAGGGGCGGGGGGAGTTCGTTCTTTTCTCCATCAAGCATGCTGGTTCCTCACGTGGCCATCCCTTCTCCTTACCTTGTGCAACGTTCCTTGTCCACATCAGCTGTGTTTGTGTTGTCCACCGCCTAGGAGGTAAAAGATAGCGGATACAGCAGGCAGCATGGCACGTCCAGGCTGACGTAGCATTACACGAAACGCCTGCTTCCCGCAATCCCGCTATTCTACCCGTTTGGCTTCTGCCTGTCCCCTCTTTCCCTTGTCGTCCCACCGCCAGAGGAATTCGATCACCCAGAAAGCACATTCTTTACTCAAAACATCAATACGCCCTACTGCCTTTGAACAGCAGAATCAAAGCAAAGCAAACAAGCAAACCGAAGGCGGCCATCCGCGTGGACCGGGCCGAGCTTGGCTGCATCTGGGAAGCTTTGTTCTGAGCCCTCCGTTCAGCAGGTTAGAGAAGCTCCTAGGGCCCTGCCCTGCCTCGGTCCTGCGGGATCGTGCCTCCTGCCGTGGCCTGTAGAGTCTGTTACTTTCACGCTTCCCAAGGTCGTGATCTCTGACCCGCTCAGCTGCTGGGGGAGTCCCTGTCGTCCTCCACAGATGTTGGTGTGTGCCCGCTGTGTGCCATCCTTGCAATCAGGCACCCGTATGGAGTTGCATTTCTGGGTGAATGGATCCAACACCACCACAGTGATTTTTGTTAGCCTTGGGCAGAGTAATGTACTTACATTGAGACATTGCCTAAATAGCTCAATTATTCCAATAGGTCCCCGAGCCTTCAGCTTTCAAATAAAAGTTTTTCCAGCCACTTGTAAGGGAGGAGAACAAACAGCCCTTTGTCCCTTTGCAACAGGGAAGGTCTTGGCTGGGACTCTTTCTCCTGCACCCCGCATTTCTCCCTCGGCTCTCGTGCTTTTAGGATTGGAGAGGAGCCTGCCATTGTCTCCCACAGCGGGCTCCGCAGGCGGAGGACCGCAGCACCTCCTTGGCCAAGCACAAACGTTACATCGGCACGCATTGCTCTAGGCGGCGTCCTCTGAGCCCTCCTTGAATGGACTCCGGTCTGCTCCCTTCCCGATTGACCTCAGAGAAACCAGGGAACAGCAGGAGCCTCCCACGGTCATCCTAAATCCTTAACCTGGACTCGAACCTCCAGTTTCTTCAAACTCCAGGGGTGATGTAGCCGGGGTCCCTGCAGGCCTTGTATGCGGTCTTGCCTCCACCACTGCTGCCGTGACGTGGTCACAGCTGCTTCTGCAGCCACGAGTCCCCTTCACGACCAGCCCCCGCGGTTTCCTAGGGGAGAGGGGACCCGACTTCCCATACTCTTCGCGGTGTTCATGGAGAAAGCGGAATTAAAAGATCAGTTATTTTGGTGTGATTTTTTTTTTGAAATCTGAATGTCATTTTTTCATAAGCATTTTTCATGTACTTTTTGAAGACCCCTGGTATGAGGTGCGCAATAAATGCCGTTTACTCCACAGGGTTCTGGTTGAAGGAGTATTTCCCATCTCACTGTAGCCTCTTTGCACGTGCAGATGTCTAGGCCCTTCCAGGGGGGGCTGGGGGAACATTTGAGGCAGCGGAAGAAGACACAGTGCTGCTTTTTGGAGCTTGGTTGGATAATGCATTTATCAAGCTTTGGGGCCTGTTGATGGATCTCAGAAAGGCGGAGTCTTAGCGACACTCCCAGCTCCCGGAGCACAGATTGCACGCTGGGTGTGGTGTTAAGCACCGTCCTTGTGTTGCGACTGCCCTGTTGAAGATGAACTTTTTCAGAACACGGTAGCCACGATTCTGGGATCACGTGTCTTTGTAAAAGGCTGCGAAGATCTTTGTCTCCCGACCCATTTCCTGGCATCGCCAGGCACTGCTGGTATCTTTGGGTCCCCAATGTGGCCTGTTGCTGTCATCCCTGCTGTCCCCTTTGGCCAGTTTACTTAGAAGGACACAAGAAGTGGTCTCCTGGGGTGTGCTGGAGCCAGGGCCCAGGGCAGGCGTCTCCTCCCAGGTCAGCAGTGGTGATGTCCACTGGTCCTTGGTATCAGCATCAGCATCAGAGAAACTGGCACATGCTGCAACTCGGGACCACCGCCCTCCTGGGAACAACGTGACCTCAGCCTTGGATGGAAGAGCTTGTAGATGCCTTTACTTCTTTTCTTTTTTATTTATTTGCATGCATTTCATAAATACATTTCAGGAACATAGTAATCCTTCCCACTGTGCCTGCCTTCCCACCCACACTCCTACCCCTCTTCCTCTTCCCTCTCCTGTTCTCATCTTGTTTTTTTACTAAGATCTATTTTCATTTAACTTAAACACAGACGATTAACTTTGTATGAGGGAGAAAAAGAAAAGAAAAACAAATCAAAATAAAC
Source organism: Oryctolagus cuniculus (assembly GCF_964237555.1). NCBI lineage: Eukaryota > Metazoa > Chordata > Mammalia > Lagomorpha > Leporidae > Oryctolagus > Oryctolagus cuniculus. The sequence continues at coordinate 171,603,196 of NC_091434.1, forward strand.
AAAAAACCCACTAAAAAAAAAATAAAAACAACAAAAGCTGTTCAATAGTCCAGACAAGGGCTTTTCAAGGTCATTGTATCTTGATGATAATTTCACTTTTTTTTTTTCCCTTTTGGAACCTTGATTATCTTTAAAGAGGAACCCACGAATGATACATCTTTTGTGAGCACTTAGACATAACTATAATTTGTGTGACACAAAAATATCCTCCATTTATACACTAAAATGAGAACAAGTTTTACTATTAAGTCTCATAATGTAACTCTTTGTGGATAGGGTTCCTGCATGGGGAGTTAGTGCACAGTGACTCCTGTTGTTAACTTAGTGCACAGTGACTCCTGTTGTTCATTTAGCAATTAACACTCTTATGTATGACGTCAGTGATTACCCAAGGCTCTTGACATGAGCTGCCAAGGCTAAGGAAGCCTTTTGACTCCTCAGTCTCCACCAGTGTTTCAACAAGGCCATAAGCAAAGTGGAAGCTCTCTCCTCCCTTCAGAGGAAAGTACGTCCTCCTTTGGTGGCTGCTGCTTTCCACTGGGGTCTCGCCCACAGAGGTCTTCCATGTAGAACATTTTTTTGCCACAGTGTCTTGGCTCTCCATAGAACGCCTTTATTTCATAGAAATGCTTTTAATGGAGCTTTGAGGTTGGCAGATTTCCCCCTACTGCTATGCCTCAGGCTGAGGAAGAGAAGTGAAAACAGGTCTTCAAATACTTTGCTGAAAGGTATCCTCTGGGGAAGAGGAGCATCTTTAGGTCATACCCTGTACCTGACAAAAGCACAGGGCCATCTCACTGTTTGTTCTCGCTGTTTGTTAGCATGCGACAGCTCTGGGATTTTTTTTTAGAAGATCTATTTTTTTTTAAGGATCTTTTTATCCATTTGAAAGATTTACAGAGAGGCATAGACAGAGGTCTTCCATTATATGGTTCACTCCCCAAATAGCTGCAACAATGGCTGAGCTGGGCTGATTGGAAGCCAGGAACCAGGAGCTTCTTCTGGGTCTCCCACATGTGTGCAGGGGCCCAAGGACTTGAGCCATCTTCTTCTTCTTCTTCTTTTTTTTTTTTTTTTTTTTTTTTTTTTTTGACAGGCAAAGTGGACAGTGAGAGAGACAGAGAGAAAGGTCTTCCTTTGCCGTTGGTTCACCCTCCAATGGCCGACGTGGCTGGTGCGCTGCAGCCGGCGTACCGCGCTGATCCAATAGCAGGAGCCAGGTGCTTCTCCTGGTCTCCCATGCAGGTGCAGGGCCAAAGTACTTGGGCCATCCTCCACTGCACTCCCTGGCCACAGCAGAGAGCTGGCCTGGAAGAGGGGCAACCGGGACAGAATCCAGCACCCTGACCGGGACTAGAACCCGGGGTGCCGGCACCGCAAGGCGGAGGATTAGCCTAGTGAGCCGTGGTGCCGGCTGAGCCATCTTCTAATGCCTTCTCAGGACATAGCAGAGAGCTGGATGGGAAGTGGAGCAGCCAGGACCCGAACCAGTGCCCGTATGGGAAGTCAGCACTGCAGGCGGCAGCTGTATCCACTATGCCACAGCCTTGGCCCCTAGCTCTAGGAATTAAGCTGGTGAATTAGAAAAAAGTGGATCAGTGTGTGTTGAACTTCAGTGCTTCTACACAAGATGGCGCTCTCTTCTTAGGAGAAGGGGACCATAGAAAGGCTCACTGCTGAACCAGCGGCCAAAGGGTTGGATTCTCTTTGCATGTTGTGGTCTATTGCATTAGTGCCGTTGGTTTGAGCTGAGCAATATTTAGGTCAAAATCACTGGCCCACTGCTGTAGAAATGTGTCTTTGTGATCATTTGTGTCAGCACTAATTGTCTCCACTCCTGAAGAAAGGGGAATAGAAGAAACCCAGTCAATCGCACCCATTGTTGCTGGCAAAACTCTTTATGAACAAAAAAGAATTTAGAACTAATCTGGGTTCAGCTTCCTACCAGAGTAGTAGACCCTGGGAGGCAGCAGTAATGGCTCAAGTAATTGGGGTCCTGCCACTCACCTGGGAGACCTGGATTGCATTCCTGACTTCAACCTGGCACAGCTCCATCTACTGTGGGCTTTGGGGAGTGAACCAGCCAATGGGAGCTCTATTTGAAGATCTGTTTCTCAAATAATTAAAAAAATTAAAAGGAAAAAGATAGAGGAAGATGTCTGAGATTTAGTTCTAGACCCTGAATTCTTGGTCTTCCCCCACACTGGTCCCTGCCAGTGGCTCTCCTGCACCTGACCGGTTCTCATCCACAGGTAAAGCCTGTTGCAGGCCGGCGCCCCGGCTCACTAGGCTAATCCTCCGCCTTGCGGCGCCGGCACACCGGGTTCTAGTCCCGGTCGGGGCGCCGGATTCTGTCCCGGTTGCTCCTCTTCCAGGCCAGCTCTTTGCTGTGGCCAGGGAGTGCAGTGGAGGATGGCCCAGGTGCTTGGGCCCTGCACCCCATGGGAGACCAGGAGAAGCACCTGGCTCCTGCCATCGGATCAGTGCGGTGCGCCGGCCGCAGCGCGCCGGCCGCGTCGGCCATTGGAGGGTGAACCAACGGCAAAAGGAAGACCTTTCTCTCTGTCTCTCTCTCTCACTGTCCACTCTGCCTGTAAAAAGAAAAAAAAAACCTGTTGCAAGTTCCAGGGACTATAGAGAGGTGCTGCTCACACAGGGCGAATCACAGCTCGGGTCCTGTGTCCCTCTCCCACGTGGCACAGAGTTAGGCATTGACCGGTCCGCTCTTGTGCTTTCTGTTTCGCATAACCCAGCCCTGGCTTACGTGCAGTCGTGGAATTCCCGCTGCATCTGCATGCCCCAGCCCACGCTCCTGGAGCTCCTGGAGGCCGCTTGCCTGCCTGGCCTGGCCAGCGGTCTCTGGCCATCACTTGCAGTTTTGTTTGCAGGGCTTTCTGCTGATTGTGGCCCTGCTTTGGCAGTGCTCCCTGGAGGCCATGCCCACGGCCTTGGCTCCCACTTTCCCGATGTGCCAGGGGACACTGCTTATGCTGATGTGCTGGTCCTTTGTCCCTGATCGAGTAGCCAGGTTGTTGCTCTGCCCTCCTGAGAGATGAAGAGCCCGTCCCAACTTCACACTCTGCCCTCAGCAGCCCTGTTCATGAGGAACTGTTCTTGGGAGGTGGTCTCCTGGCGGGTTCAGGAAATGGTCCTCCTATGCCTGTTAAGTTTTGAGAAGGCAGCAGACATCCTGTGCCTACAGAATTATTCCAGATCTTGGAATCTAGAGTAGCTACATGTGCAAGGCCTCATAGTCTAGATATTCTAGCCTTCTCTGACTTCGCTGATGACACAAGTAGGTCAAGATTCTGTAGTTTTTTTCTTTTTAAAGATTTACTTATTTATTTGAAAGTCAGAGTTACACAGAAAGGGAGAAAGGTCTTCCATCCCCTGGTTCACTCTCCAATTGGCTGTAACAGCAGGAGCTGCACTGATCTGAAGCCAGGATCCTGGAACTGCTTCTGGCTGTCCCTCATGGGTGCAGGGCCCAAGGACTTGGGCCATCTTCTGCTTTCCCAGGCCATAGCAGAGAGCTGGATGGGAAGTGAAGCAGCCAGGACTCAAACGGGTGCCCATATGGGATGCCGGCACTGCAGGTGGTAGCTTTACCCATTACGCCACAGTGCCGGCCCCAAGAGTCTGTCTTACCTCCTCACAACCTGTCATGACCAAGTCCTTCTGCTCTCAGTCTGTCTCCTCAAGCTAGTTTGAAGAGAACAACTCTTGAAGGATCCCAGGGTTTCTTAGTTCCCATCTGTTCCTTCGAAGCCTTGCATTTTAAGAATGATAGTAGCTGGAGGGGCATATGAACTCAAAGAAGAGTTTAAGATGAGCAGGTCATATCTACATGCTGATGGGAAAGATTCTATCAGTAAGAAAAGCAAAAGGATTTGTGATCACCTGCAGGGGAGAACCACATAGTCAGGCTATTCAGCCACCTGTTACCCCAGCTTTCAGTGTTCACAGGCATGCATAAGGTGAGAATTAGCCAAGGGGCCAATCTGTGACTCACCGTTCTTCCTACGGCTGAAGACTAGCTTCTCCAGTGACCAGTTCTGTCATTCTCTTCCTAACATTTTCCTGGTCTGAATTCTGATCTCCAGCCTTTTCTTTCCTGGTTGCTGTGACCGGTCGATGTTATTAAGGGCTCCCATTAATGGCCTCTCTGTATTGATGCCCTTTGCCTTGTAAATTTGTAGTCTCCACCCACTCAGACTCTTGGACAGGAGACTGTGGTCAAGGGGTCAGCAGCAAAGTGGATGCAAATTTGCAAAAGGACTTGTTTGCTTCTCTCCTTGTCATTGACTCCTGCCACATATGAAAACAAGCTTGAACTAGCCCCCTGGAGAGGGGGAGGCCACCTGGAGCCTGGTTGAGCTGCCCTAGCTGGTGCCAGCTTAGAGAAGCTGGCTGTCATGAACACGCCTATTCAGATTAGCAGGACAGCCCAGCCAATCCATGGACTCACGAGCAAAACCAGAAGTTTATTCTCTTCCCGAGATGTTTTATGGTTGGTTGTTATATAACATTGTAGTAACAGGTACTATCCTGACATGAAACGTGAGTACCACCAAAGATACTCTTCTCCTGAGATTCTGGGAGTGATGAAACTCCTCCCTCCTCTCTCTCTCGCTCTCTCGCTCTCTCTCCCTCTCTCGCTCGCTCACTCTCTCAGCTAGAGTGGATTGAGAAAGTGTGGAAAGAGTCTGGTGACCTGTTTTGGTGGGAAAGGGCACAGGAGATGATGGCAGGCGTGTGGGAGTGGGGTTGTGTGACTTAGCCAAGGGGCCCTCGTTGGGGCTCCATTGCCAGCTCTTTCCTGTGACTAAGCTTCATTTCATTTGTTGGAGGGAGTGAGCATCTCCTGTAGGTAAGGCGCCCTGTAGACTCTGTGTTTCTCAGGTGTGACACAGCACCTGCCCACACGGGACTGTAGTCAAACAGGGCTACACCTGAGTTACCTAAAGTTCATGGATAATATGAGACAATTCCTTCAGTTGTTCCTAGGTCAGTCCATCCTGCCCCCCACTGCCACATTTGTCCACCCCAAATATGAGTTTACTTTCAGACTTTTCTCTTCTTTGCTCAAGGATGCATAGTGGTCCCTATGGCCTTTTGGGCCAAGCCTGACCACTGACACATCAGTGGCCCTGTGACCTCCCTGGCCTTGTCCTTTTGTCCATCTCGCCCTATCCTGTGCCCAGGTCCTCACACATCCTGGCCCATGTTTGGCTCTGCGCCCTTCCTGTGCCTCAGCCCACACCTCACAGCACCTGTGTGGAGATGGCTCACCTTTCAACTTCCCCTCAGTCCTCAGCTTGTCCACAGCGCCTCCTTGGTGACACCAAGTGTTGACATTTGTCCTCCTTGGGAACCTGTACTTGTAACAAGAAGTGGTCTCTCAGCCTCCCCTCTCCTCAGTGGCCATTCTCTGCTGAGTGAAAGCGTGGGTGGAGAATGGAGACGAGTCACCAACAGAATGGCCAAAGCCTTTCCTGTACCTCAGGAACAGTCACTAAGGAGGGTGTAGCCGTGCCCATTCTGTGAGCCCAAAGGGGCATAGAAATGCAAGTGAACTCTATCAGTCTTAATAATGTGACTGTCTCACGTCCTGGGTGAAGTTGGCACCTTGGAGATGAGAAGACGGGGGATATTTCCTTCCCAGTAAAAGCCACTGTCTGTGAGAATTAGAGTGTGTGTGTGTGTGTGTGTGTGTGTGTACGCGTGTGTATCTATGTTGCAACAAGTCCAACAGCTAAGGAACAGTCATGCTTCTCCTTTAGGTGGGTCATACCAGCAACCTGCCCAAGGAGACCCTTGCAGGCCCCTGAGGAAGCAGGAGTTGTGGAACTGGACTGCTCTGTGGGATTTGGTGTGTTAACAGCTGGCTGTCGCACGTAGCTGGTGTGGCTGTAGGAACACACTGCAGACTGGCACTGCGTAGCATGGATGGAACTCTGGGATTTGGTGTGTTAACAGCTGGCTGTCGCATGCAGCTGGTGTGGCTGTAGGAAGGCACTGCAGACTGGCACTGCGTAGCATGGATGGAACTCTGGGATTTGGTGTGTTAACGGCTGGCTGTCTCACACAGCTGGTGTGGCTGTAGGAAGGCACTGCAGACTGGCACTGCATAGAATGGATGGAACTCTGTTTCTCAGTTCTGAAGGCTGAGGAGCCCAAGATCGAGGTGCTGGCAAGTTGAGTGTCTGGTGAGGGCCTCATCTGTTTCCAAGATGGCACCTATCCGCTCAGTCTACCAGAGGGGCCAAACATTGTGTCCTTCCCTGGCATAAGGGACTCATTGCCTCCATCCCTCTCATGGGGCACAAACACATTCATGAAGGTGGAACCCTCATGGCCTAATCACCTCCTACAGGCCTCCCTTCTTAGTACTGTCGCACTGGGGGTTTGGTGTCAACATGAATTTTGGAGGGGATACAAACATTCAAACCAAAGCAATGGCCCTCGGTGGTCAGCAGGTGAAATCCCAGGACTCTCCCGCAGGCTTGAGGTCTAGACTTGAGAAATGAACCCATGGGCAGCAAGGAGACGGTGGTGGGGACCTCAATACCCTTTCACCTTTCAGTTAAATCTATTCTCAGATTTTTTTGATAGCTATTGGAAATGAAATTGATTTTTAAAAAAGATTTATTTATTTGAGAGAGTTACACATAGAGAGAAGGAGAGGCAGAGAGAGAGAGAGAGAGAGAGAGAGAGAGAGAGAGGTCTTCCATCTGCTGGTTCACTCCCCAACTGGCCATTTCTGCTGGAGCTGCGCCAATCGGGAGCCAGGAGTGTCTTCCAGGTCTCCATGTGGGTCCAGGGGCCCAAAGACTTGGGCCATCTTCTACTGCTTTGCCAGGCCATAGCAGAGAGCTGGATCAAAAGTGAAGCAGCCAGGACTTGAACTGGTGCTCATATGGGATGCTGGCACTGCAGGTGGCAGCTTTACCCACTATAGCACCAGCACCCTTGATTTCTTTCTTAGACAATTTGTTATTGGTATATGACAGTAGTGCTAATTTTTGTACACTGACATTGTATCCTGCAAATTTGGGGAGTTTGTTTATTCTAATAGCTTTTTATTTTTTTATTTTATTATTTTTTAAAATTTTTTTGACAGGCAGAGTGGACAGTGAGAGAGAGAGACAGAGAGAAAAGTCTTCCTTTTTCTGTTGGTTCACCCCCTAATGGCCGCTGCGGTTGGTGCACCACGCTGATCCGAAGGCAGGAGCCAAGTGCTTCTCCTGGTCTCCCATGGGGTGCAGGGCCCAAGCACTTGGGCCATCCTCCACTGCACTCCCTGGCCACAGCAGAGAGCTGGCCTGGAAGAGGGGCAACCGGGACAGAATCTGGCACCCCGACCGGGACTAGAACCCTGTGTGCCGGCGCCGTAGGCAGAGGATTAGCCTAGTGAGCTGCGTAGCTTTTTGGTAGAATCTTTGTCATCTGCATATTGACACTTTGACTTCCTTCGTTCCAGCTTGGATGTCCTTTATTTCATTTTCTTGCCTAATTGTTCTTGATAGGATTCCTAGTACTGTGTTGAGTAAGGGTGGTGGATGTGGGCATCCTTGTCTTGTTCTGGATTTGAGAGAGCTTTCATCTCTCCCCATTCAACATGGTGTTAACTGCTGGCCTGTTACATAGGCCCTTCGTTATGTTGAGACATGTTCCCTCTACTTAATTGGATCAGAGTTCTTTATCATGATGGGATATTGAATTTATCAAACGCCTGTTCTGCATCTATTGAGATGATCATATGATTTTTGTTACTTATTCTGTTAGGCTGTTTCAACTTTACTGATTTGTGTTTGTTAAATTTTTCTTGCATCCTTGGGATAAATCTCAATTGGTCATGGTGAATGATCTCTTAAATATTTTTTTGATTTTGATTTTTTTTGTTGAAGTATTTTTTGCACCTATGTTTATTAAAGATATTGTCCAGTGGCTTTCTTTTATTATTGTGTCTTTGGTTTGTTATCAAGGCAATGCTAGCCTCATTGAATATGTTTGGAAGAATTCTCTCCTTTCCAGTTTTATGAACTAAATTAAGAAGGATTTATGCTAATTCTTCTTTAAATGTTTGGTAGAATTTAGTAGTGAAGTCTTTTGGTCCTGGGCTTTTCTTTGATGGGAGATTTTGTTTCTATCATTGATTAAATATCACTACTATTGCTGGTCTGTTTAAGTAGTCTCTTTGTCATGATTCAATCTTTAATGCATGTGTCCAAGAATTTTTCCATTTCTTTTAGGTTATCAGATTTGTTGCCATATAATTTTTCATAGTAATTTCTAACAATATTTGTATTTCTAAAGTGCCAGTAGTAATGTTTCCATGTTCATCTCTGATTCTATGTATTTGATAGTAATTTCTATGTATTTCATAGTAATTTCTAACAATATTTGTATTTCTGTATTATTATTATTATTTTTGACAGGCAGAGTGGACAGTGAGAGAGAGAGACAGAGAGAAAGGTCTTCTTTTTGCCATTGGTTCACCCTCCAAAAAACAATATTTGTATTTCTAAAGTGCCAGTAGTAATGTTTCCATGTTCATCTCTGATTCTATGTATTTGATAGTAATTTCTATGTATTTCATAGTAATTTCTAACAATATTTGTATTTCTTTATTATTATTATTATTATTATTATTATTTTTGACAGGCAGAGTGGACAGTGAGAGAGAGAGACAGAGAGAAAGGTCTTCTTTTTGCCGTTGGTTTACCCTCCAAAAAACAATATTTGTATTTCTAAAGTGCCAGTAGTAATGTTTCCATGTTCACCTCTGATTCTATGTATTTTTTTTTTTGGCTAGTCTAGTTAAAGGAGGTCTTTATTTCATTGATTTGTGTGTGTGTGTGTGTGTGTATGTCATATATATATATATATAGTCACTATTTAGTCACTAAGTCATTTATTTGTGCACTGAGGTTTTTAAGATTTTATTTGTTTATCCAAAAGGTAGAGTTAGAGAAAAAGAGAGAGAGAGAGAGAGACAGACAGACAGACAGAAATGTCCTCCATCATTGGCTCTCTCCCTAAATGGCCAAAACATCTGAAGGTAGGCTGGTCTGAAGCCAGGAGCCAGGCGCTTCCTCCTGGTCTCCCATGCAGGTGCAGGGGCCCAAGGAGTTGGGCCATCCTCCACTGCATTCCCAGGCCAGAGCAGAGAGCTGGATCGGAAGAGGAATATGCGGGACTAGAACCGGCATCCATATGGGATGCTGGCACTGCAGGCATAGGCTTAGCCCACTATGCCACAACGCTGGCCCCTGAGCACTGAGTTGTATTTTTTCTTTCTTTCTACCAATTTTGGATGTGATTTTTTGTTCTTTTTTTTTTTTTTATAAATCTTTTGAGGTGCATTGTTGAGTTTATTTATTTGAGGTTTTTTTTTAATAGAAAGGCATTGGTTGCTTTAAACTTCCCAGTTAGTACTGCTTTTTCTGTATTCTACAGATTTTGTTATGTTTATTTCTATTTCCATTCATTTCACAAAATTTTAAAGATTTCCTCCTTGATCCATTTTTTACCTTTATGTTTACTTGACTCTTTGAGATGTGGTGACTTTGATAAAAATCTAAAAATGCTTATCTAAGATCTTCTGAATGGCCCTTCTGGAACCAAAGCTTGTTATAATATTTTCATGCTTGCATTTACACTTTTGGACCCAGTCCCGTTTGCACAGAGTGAAAGCCACATGCAGTCAGCAGTTGTAAGAGCAGAGCTTTGAAGCTTCAGATACGGGGACGAGGTGGAGGACTTTGTCATCTTGTGGCTCAGAAGAGAGGAGGCAAGCTGAGCACCAAAGAGCCTGCACCGCCACAGTGTCACGAATGAGCAGATGCACCGTGTGTGTCGGAGCTGTGTTTTGCAACTTGCAGTTCTGAAAAATAAGTATGGTAGTACATTTACAATAAGGCATTTTTCTTCTCCTGATACAGACAATAATGGGATTAAATTTAATAAGGCCTCAAGAGTGTCACAATGTTAGTCTTATCTTCAACTGAATTAGACAGCTTTACAGTGTCACTGGGCAATGTATCATTGAAATAGGCACTTGAGGATTGCATGCCAGCAAGTTTTGGTTACATGTAAGGTCTAATTATTCAGAACTAGCAGGCAAAGACTGGAAGCCATTAATATAAGTCTGAACAGCACTCGGAAGTAAACAGTCCCTCCCTGCACCAGTAGCACAAAAGCCTACCTACAATGCTGATTAAAGAGAACCAATACCTGAGGCTGCTTCTATTCTCCAACCCAGCCGAGATAATTTGTTTGCAAGAAAATGGTATTATTAAATTGATGTTGTTAATTTGAATATTACTGGTTTTTGGATGTTTTTAAAAATATGTAATTTACAAACTTGCTTTGGTATTTTTTTAAAGATTTCTTTTATTTATTTAAAAGGCAGAATTACAGAGAAGCATAGGCAGAGAGAGAGGGGGGAGAGAGTCTTCCATCCGCTGGTTCACTGCCCAAATGGCTGCAACAGCTGGAGCTGAGCCGATCCAAAGCCATGAGCTTCCTCTGGATCTCCCGCATGGGCCCAAGGATCTGGACCATCTTCCAGTGCTTTCCCAGGCCATAGCAGAGAGCTGGATCGGAAGTGGAGCAGCTGGCACTCGAACTGGCACCCATATAGGATGCTGGCACTGCAGGCGGCGGCTTTACCTGCTATGCCACAGCACCGGCCCCTGCTTTGGTATTTGTTTATAAGTTTAAAAAAATGAGAGCTGGCATTGCAGGCGACAGCTTAACCCACTAGGCTGTAATGCTGGCCCCTGGAGGGAGTCTTAAGCCTAGCCCAGCCCCAGCTTTCTGGAAAATGGCCCAGTGGGTGGAAAATCTCTGTCTTTCCCTCTCTGTCACTCTGCCTTTCAAATAAATAACATAACTCCTTTAAAAATGATAAGCATTTTTCATATTTTTTCTTATTGAAAGTAATACAGTAAAACAATTTCAAGTCAAACTGGAAGGTTCCCAGAAATTTTTCCTTTGAGGGAACTATTTGTTATCAAATTTGAGAAAACCTGTGGTAGGGAAGAAAAGCCCTTGGGTTCCAGTGTATTATTGGCCTCATAAACATGTCTCAGATTATTTTCCTATTGGCTTTATCCACAATAAACTTGGCTCACCAACTATTCATTTTGCTTGGTATCACCTCCGTGCGAGGCGTAATACTAGGCACATAACTGGTCAATAGGTACTAGCTGAATGGGCGTGGTCTGGGCTCCATGTGCTTGGAACCGGAGTGAAATAGGCTGAAAATGGATCAAAAGTAAATAAAGCAAAATGTATTCCTAGCTTGCAAAATTCTCTAGGTAGGCTGTAGGTTCTGAGAGTATGAGGCCTTGTACCTCTCCCTTTCTCCTTAATACAGAGGAGGGGCTCGGCCAACACTTGCAAAGTAAAAAGGAGACGAAAGGGAACCGTAACTCCAAGTACAGCATGTGCACATCCACTGGGATCCATTGTGCTGTATTCCCCCCGTGCGTGCCCTTGAGTGCACACACACACGCATGCCCACACGATCACATACATAGACACATACGCTCTCTCGTTGCAGGGCAGACTGATGGGCCACAGCAGAACACTACCAATGTTGGGGTAGGCCTTGTCCCCAGATGCCTCCTCTGCATCTGGGAATCTGACCTGACCAGCTCAAAGCGGGTAATCCAATCCTGCTCAGAGTCTCAGTGAGTTCTCAGGTATCCACGACCAGGGCTGAATTTCCCCATGGGCGCTAGCCTAGGCCGGCCAACCATTGCTGAACAAGAACACAGCTCCTGCCAGTGTGGGCTTAACTACAAGCTAAGTTTCTGGGGCAGCTTGGCCCGGCTGGGGATCCACTGTCTCACTGTGAGTTAAAGGCCACACGCGCCTTGGCTGACATGGCTGCTGGGAGGCTGAGAGGCAGGCCCTGTGCCCTTCTCTAACAACAAGAACGGAGCAGAAGGGAGAATCCAGCTTCTCCCACCCATGGAAACTGCAGGCTGTGAACCAAGACTGGCAGAGGGCAAAAGCTTCCTTGGGTGGCACTCAGGACCCTGAATATTGAACCAGATTCTGATGCACGCTGAAACTGGACAACAACGGCTGTCTGTGCCGTTGGCCCTTCCCACACGGCCCAAGTTCATGTAGTTCATGTGGGCCAGGCCTGGAGGCTCCTAACCGCCCTTCCCCAGCAGAACACTCCCTGTCTACTGCTGCAGATTCTCAGGCCATCAGGAGGCGAGCCGCTCCGACATTTCCGTCTCACTCTCGGGGTTTGAAACAACTTCATCACCACCAAAGACTTCCGTGCCGGCCTTGGCAGCTGGCGGCGGCTGAATTTCCATCTTCTTTGTGCAGCCGTCACCTGGCTGTCATGGAGAGAGAAAAGAGCTAATGTGGCTGAGATAGCGTGTCTCTCACTTGTGTTAGGAACCGCGTGCCTTGTCCAGGTCAAGGGGGCTATTATCAGTACCAGCAGACCAAGGGCAGAGCTCCGCGAGGACTCTCTGGTGTAGACTCAGGGAAGACAAGAGGTCAGAAAAATCGACCTAGAGTTCTCTCGATGCGTTTCTCTTTTCCTCCTGCTCTGCCTTCCAGCCCTCGGCCCCCCTGCCCCCATCACATCACTGCATTCAGGACTGGACACAACCTTGACAACACGGACGGACAACGGGGAAGAATTGAGTGGACCCAGGGCACATGTTGCTGCATCTTCCTAGCCTTAGGCTGGTCTTATATCCCTAACAGCCGAGTCCCCTTGAACTGGGGGAAGGATTTGGAAGGATCACGATCTTAATTTAGTGTACTCATCATGCCATAAATAATCATTTTTATCCTGAAGGCAAAGCACAGTCATTCTAGTAGAACCAAACCAATAACGAGGAAGACAGGAAGACGGTCGATGAGGCTTTGCTCCCGTGGGCTGAGCAGGTTGATAGCTCTCTACTCGTAGCACGCACAGAGCTTCCATTTCTGTCTTGTTTCCTAACTCGGCCCACTAGGCGGCTGGATTTCAACGTACAGTTGGCACATTGGGTACTTTATGAGACCAGGGCTTCCTGAAGCTGGTAAACAATAGAATCCCTGGAGGAAATGTTGAAAAATATAGATTTCTAGTCCTTGAGAGTGAGTCTGGTAGTCTGGATGGGCCCCTGGCATCTGGATTTTCCACTGTGGGGTTCGGGAACCACAACCCCACACTGTGGTCCGTGCTGTGGGATGCAGAGGTATGGCTCCTGCTACCTTGGAAGAGTTTGCTGTCTACTGTAGGATGGCCTGATTGGATTCCCTGCAGCATTAGGGCCATGTTAGAAAAAAGGGATTAGGCTAGGGAAGAGGGCCTTTTCACGGTGAGGGGGAAAACGCCAGGGCCACTGGGCTGGAGGAGCCTTATCTCATCCAAAGCCTGCCTTTTAGAGTTGAACAAACTGAGTTCCAGAGAGATGACGTGGCTGGCCAGAGGTTACCAGGTCATAAGGTCACAAAGCAAGGTCCTGGCAGAGAGGCTGAGGGCCTTGAGCTCCTGCCGGGTTCACAGCACCTAGCGCCTCCTGGGAGACAAACTCAGCACACCACAGAATGACCTGGTCTCAGAAGAAAGCTCTGGACGCCCCCAGCCTGCTTGGTTGGGTCCCACAGGACTCTGGTGCTTAGAGTGCATTTCTCAAGCTGAGAGAAGTCGCAAGAGAAGCTGTTGGATGAGGGCAATCAGTGTCCTACCTGCCCACTGAAATGGATGCTAAGTGCGTCTTGTGCTGGGGTTCTGAGGGCCACCGAGGACACTGGGGCCCAGAGCACCCCACACTGTTAGGGTGTCCCCCTGACTGTAATACTCCTGTTCTGACAAAAGCTAGCTGAAACAAACACCCACAGAGACCATCATGTTTGAAGCAGAGTCAACACGTGGATCAGTGTGGCTGCAGGGCTTTCCAGAGAAGCAGAGCCAAGAGGATGTAGGAATATCAGTGTAGACAGATATGAAGAGACTTACGGGCGAATGGCTCGTGTGACTGGGAAACCCGGCAGCCCACGGTCTGTGTGCAAGCTGGAGCCTCAGGAAAGTGGTGATGCAGATCTCGGAATCAGAGCAGCGGGCAGTGTGAACCCCAGCCCGAGGGTGGGAGGAGATGGATGTCTCAGCTCAGGCAGGCAAGAGGCCAAAGGGCCCATTCTTCTTTCCTCCACTTCTCTGTTCTGTTCAGCCCCTCACCAGATCGGATAGTGCCCTCCTGCACCGGGGAGGGTGACCCACTTCACTGAGAACAGACATTCAATGTGGATCTTAGCAAGAGGTGCCCCGCTGACACGTCCAGTTACATTTGGGTACCCCGTGGCATACTCAAGTTGACACATCAGATGAACCCCTGCAGCCAGCCAGCAGCAGGAGTGCCGAGGCAGGAGAGAGAAGCCAGAGGCAAAGCAGCTTCGGGGGTGGCGAAGGAGGAGGAAGGAATCAGCACTATCGTTCCGAGAAAGCAAAACAATGGTTTCCCCTCTGATGACAGAGGACAAAGCACTAAGCGAGGAGATTTCTCCTTCGTCTCTTTCTGTGCACCCTGTGGGAGGCTTCCCGTCCTCTCAGTGGCTGCCTCCTCCTGCTGTCTTGAGTGATCTGACCCAAAAGGATTCCGCCACAATGACAGGCTTCAGGTAGGGCTCTGTTGCCGCTTCTGTAACAGAAGCGCTTCTATAACAGGCTCATGGTGCCTGTTATAAAAGTGCTTTACAGGAACAGGGCTACGAGGACTTACCTAGCTCTTCCCCCTCACAATACAAATGTGTTCAACTGGAGGCATGCAAAGGCAACTTACTGGTTCAGGCCACCGTGTTGTCAGTCAAGCGAGGCCAAGGACGACTAATTCAGAAGCCCCGTAGACCCAGCATCTCGCCCATCTTGCTCTAGACTGTGTTGAGCTTGTGGGCAGTCAGCGGGTTTCTGCTTTGTGGCATGAACCATGCACCTGCCCGGTGCTCATTCCAGGAGCAGGCTTCCTGTCCATCCAGTCGCCCTGGGTGAGTTTCTGCCTGGTTCACTTACCTTCTGGTCCTGTGTCTCTCAGACCCTGGGACTCTCAGCTCTTCTCAGTTTTTCTCAGCTCTTCCTGGACTTTAGGGAGCAATCCCTCAATCCAAACCCTCTGGTTCAGACTGCTGACTTACATCCTGTCCGTCATGTAGATTGTCCTACCATGGAGCAGGGCAGCCCGCGAGCAGAGAGATCGGGCTGAGTAATGTCCCCCAAAGATGTCCATACCCAAAATGCCTGGGCCCTCTCAGCGACTAGGCTGGGTTACGTGGCAAAGGGAACTTTGCAGATGTAATCAATACTAAAGACATTAAAATAGGGAGATTATAATGGATTAGCCGAGTGCCTCAAAAGCAGAGAATTTTCCTGGCTGAAGTCAGAGAGACTCCTGGTGTGAGGAGGACTTGATGCCCTGTTGCTGCGTGTGAGATGCAGGTGCCCATGCACGAGGACCAGAGAAGGCCTTTCAGGACTAAAGGAGGTCCGTCCTCCCGGTGAGCAAGGAAGAAGAGGCCTTAGTCTTTTTTTTTTTTTGTAAGATTTTATTTATTTATTTGAGAGATAGAGTTACAGACAGTGAGAGGGAGAAACAGAGAGAAAGTTCTTCCACCTGCTGGTTCACTCCCCAAATGGCCGCAATGGCCGGAGCTGTGCTGATCCGAAGCCAGGAGCTTCTTCCGGGTCTCCCATGCGGGTGCAGGGGCCCAAGTGCTTGGGCCATCCTCCACTGCTTTCCCAGGCCACAGCAGAGAGCTGGATCAGAAGAGGGGCAGCCAGGAATAGAACCGTTGCCCATATGGGATGCTGGCGCTTCAGGCCAGGGCGTTAACCCGCTGTACCACAGCGCGGGCCTGAGGCCTTAGTCTTTTAACTGCAAGCAGCTGAGTGAGTTTGTTCAATAACCTGCATGCATGTGACATCAGATTCTTCCTCAGAGCCTCCAGTAATGAATGCAGCCCTCTGGCATTCACCTTGAGTTTAGTTCAGTTTGAGCAGGTTGGACTTCTGACCGTCAGGAACTGTGGGGTAATACATGTGCTGAGCTTGTGGTCATTTGTCCCAGCAACCCTAGCAAAACTATGCTATCTAAATGAAACATATTTTATAAACTGTGAAATTTAAATATTAAACATAATAACCATGATAAAATAAAAGCAAAGAATCAATGAAAATGACATTGGACCTTCTTGCCTTTACAGCTACAATTGCCACCACCAACAAAAATTAAGGTGCCTACTCATCAAATGCCTGATTCTCTGGGTTCATTGTTCTCTCAAATTTGTCAGTATTTCTTTGGGTGTCTCACATGCCCCTAATCCAGTGACTGCCTATTGTTAGAAACACATTAGGATGATGGTGAGATGAGCTGTATGTAATAATGACCATTTCATGCCACTTATTCTGGTCCATTAGTTTTACAAACATCATTGCATTTGCTGCGTTTGATAGCCACACAAGGACATTATTATTACTATTATCTTACAAAGGAGGACATGGATGTTAAAGCTCAGAGCAGTCAAGGGACTTGCCCAAGGTCATGCATTCTTTCAGGGATTGCAAACTGGGATTCAAACCTAAGGGCGTTGGCTTGCATAATCACTGGGCACACTTGTTCCCACAGTTCGGGATATTTGTTCCTTGGGTTTGCCTTTGCTTGCTGTCTTCCGCTTGGAATGGGGTGTATGGTGGTTTTAAAGAGATGATGCAAATTCTTTGATCTGCTTCCTTCAAGAAGTGGAGCCAAATTCTCCACCTTTCGAGTGTGTGACTCACCTCTGATGAGCAGAATAAGGCGCAAGTGGCTAAGTGAGAAAAGGTCCTGGGGCTTATCACTTTTTCTCTCTCTTTGGCTCCCCACTCTGGGGAAAGCAAGCTGCCCTGGGGCTCCACGCAGGGCATGGAACTGAGACTTCCAGCCTCTAGCCAATGAGGAGCCGAGGCTGGCCAACAGCCCCGGCTCCAGATCGCTGCAGCCCCCCCTGACGCCTTCAGTTCCGACTTCCTGTGAGGCCCTGAGCCAGAAGTACTGCCCAGGGAGCTGCTTCCAGATTCCTGACCCACAGAAGACGTGAGATAATTAACGCGTGTTGTTTTAATGGTGAAGTTTTTGGAGTAACTCCTTGTGCACCTGTGAGAGAACTCACTCAGGAAAACAGTCTTGCCACCTCTGTTGCTGAGCCTCAGAAGTAAGCTTTTTTTCATGAAATTATGGAACTGGAAAACTCTTCGAGATTAAGTAGTTCTACTCAGTTATCTACAGTCAGATGGACACGTGAATATTTATTTCACGGCTTCTGTGAGGACTAGTCGCACAGTAAAGTGTCCAGTGTATCGAACCGGATAGACATTCAACAGGGCCTGGCCTCCATCCTCTGGGTGAGGAGACCAGGGGCTCAGGAGGTCCGTGACCTGTGCAAGACCCCAGAGCAGATGGCTGCAGACTCTTAGCAGCCTCGCTTGGGGCACCAAGTCCAATGTTTCCTCTGCTTCCTGCCACCCTCCAGCAACTCTGCCTTTTACTCCACCACCAGGTGGAGGAGAGGTCCGGAGAGGTGCAGACAAAGTGGGTGGAGCTATAGCGCAGGAAGCTCCCAGGGACGAAGGCACTGTGCTGGGGTCACGTTGGTCTAAGGGAGCCAGAGGGAGTCCCTGCAGCGTCTCCAGCCAGTTGAGATGGGATAGGCCTGAGGGGAGATTGAAAAGGTGAGCAGTCCCCGAGAAGTGGAGCGGTAGGGAGAAGTAGGACCGCGAGAGACGTCCGCAGCTCCAGGTGGGTGCGGTGCCTGGCCCTCCCCTGCCTTCACCCTCAGCATCGAGCACAGCCTCCTTGCCCGGAGCAGACTCTCAGTCCATGTTCACCACCCCTGCAGTCGGTTAGTCCCTTTCCTCTCTTGTCCCATGTAATTATCCTATCTGGCCTTCCAAATGCAGCTCAGACACGGCCTCCCCTCCCCCAGGCATCAGCAAACGGTTTTTCAGAATCACAATGCGTTTCACCCCGGACTTGGTCTGTGAGAGCTGATTCATCGTATATCTTCCAGTCTCAAGATAGGCAGGGACTCTCAGTCTTGGACAGACCCAGAGGCCCCCGTGGGTCTTATCTGCACCCCGCAGAGAATGCTCGTCTGCTCTCATTCCACGCAGGTTGCTGATGCGCGCTCTGTGGTTGGAACCAGCGACGTGGCTGCGGTGGAGGGGAGGCAGACAGAGGGCTGGCCTGTGCTCCTCCACATGACGTCACATTCCTGTTCTAGAAGACTTCCATATCAGATTTCTCAGTGTCTGCTGTGAAGTCAGATTCTTGAACCTGTTTTTTTTTTTTTTTTATATGTATCTCATAAACACAACATTAGGAACATAGTAAATCTTCCCACCCTACCCACCCTCCCACCCACTCCTCCCTCTCCTGTTTAGTCTGAGAAAGAAAAAGAAAGAAAAAAGAATGGAGGGCCTGCGCCGCAGCTCACTAGGCTAATCCTCCGCCTGCGGCGCCGGCACCCCGGGTTCTAGTCCCGGTTGGGGCGCTGGTTCTGTCCCGGTTGCTCCTCTTCCAGTCCAGCTCTCTGCTGTGGCCTGGGAAGGCAGTGGACGATGGCCCAAGTTCTAGGGCCCTGTACCCGCATGGGAGACCAGAGGGAAGCACCTGGCTCCTGGCTTCGGATCGGTGCAGTGCCAGCCATGGAGGCCATTTGGGGGGGCGAACCAACGGAGGGAAAACCTTTCTCTCTGTCTCTCTCTCTCTCACTGTCTAACTCTGCCTGTCCAAAAAAAAAAAAAAAAAAAAAAAAAAAAAAAAAAAAAAAAGAATGGAATAAAAAAACCCAAGAAATCTTTTGAAGCTGTTTTAAAACATGAGGAACTACACACAGAGGGGAGCAGTGATGTGTCCAGAGCCTCCCAGGGGGTTGGCACTCCAGGTGAGCTCCTGCTCACCAGCGGCTCGGCTGGCAAGGCAGTCAGCCCGGAGAGCCAGGAACGGTCTGGACCTCGCCACTCATAGCTTGGATCATGTGTGGCTTCCTACAAAGTGGCCGTCTTCTATGACTGGAGATTTTACTCTGAGCTTTGGGCTCTTGGTGGCCAGGTCCCCCTGCAGGGGTGTGCATCTTATGTGGGCTTCAGAGACATCAGATAAGGTACAGCCCTCGGATTTAAGACTGTCTTGGAAAAGGTTGATGCCATAAGACTCTAATGTGTATAAAATCCCATGCTGGGGCTGGCGCGGGGGCTTACTTGGTTAATCCTCCACCGGTGGCGCTGGCATCCCATATGGGTGTCAGGTTCTAGTCCTGGTTGCTCCTCTTCCAGTCCAGCTCTCTGCTGTGGCCCGGGAAGGCAGTGGAGGATGGCCCAAGTGCTTGGGCCCTGTACCCGCATGGGAGACCAGGAAGAAGCACCTGGCTCCAGGCTTTGGATGAGCACAGCGCCAGCCATACCGGCCATTTGGGGGGTGAACTAAGGGAAGGAAGACCTTTCTCTCAGTCTCTCTCTCACTGTCCAACTCTATCTGTCAAATAAAAAAAAATCCCATGCCAAGTTATGTTGCATGGATGTCTTACGCTGAAAGTAATGCCCAGTGTATAATCTGTAGGGGTGAGGTCATAGACTGGTGTCATTCCATAGTATTTTACATACAGAAAAGAGAAGGATCTTCACACACAGGAACCACACTGTCAGGGTGACAACTGCCTCCTTTCCTGAAACTGTCCTGGTTTTAGCTCTGCATCCTGGGAGACGCACAGTCCCTGGCAAACCAGGCCGGCTGGTGGCTTTAAGGCAGCATAGGAGCCACTCACGTGGTGGGCAGCCTGGAGGTACTGAGGCTGGCAGCAAGGGTTGTGCTTCCCTAGCAGACCGGAGCGTCAGTTAGCCTTCAGCTCCTCTGGCTCCCTCTCCATCTCCTACCTTCTGTGCGTACAATCAGATCCACAGTATCGCCATAAGACATCTTCACGTACATCCCCAATTCAACTGGAGAAGCAGTCGAAACCCCAGGTTTTCTAATACGGACTCCTTGATATTATCGGCATGTAGTGCATCCATGCTCGTGTCTGGGTTTGTTATTGTGTGTGTGTGTGTGTGTGTGTGTAGGTGTGGAAAGGAAAAGTGTGGTATCCCAAGAGCAGCTCCTACCCGGTCTCATGGATTGCTTGGCTTCCACACGTCATTCTGCTCATTGCTTCTGCAGGGAGTTGCCGCTTCTGGCTGGGGTTGCTCCTTGAGACGGGGTGGCCTTCAGCAGCAGCTGGCCAGTGCCGGGGGCACATCTTCCTGTCTTGTCTTGCGTGGGAAAGAGAAGAGGTGACTGTCTATTGATCACAGAGTTTGGTTGGCATTTGCACTCTTAGGGTGGCTTTGAAGTCAGCAGTCTCTCATTAAGCCGGTGCCTTTTGCTTTGCGTCAGTGTTGCCTGGATCAGTCCCCCTCATTCCCAGTGTGGAGCTGTCGAGAGAAAACTGGCTGATGGTCAGAGGGTTGCGACAGGGGACAGCATCCAGCTCTACGAAACAGCATTGACAGTGTAGGGTGAACATGAAGAGGGGAAGAGGGGGGAATGGATTCATGCGTAGTTCCTGTTCTGACAGCCCAAACACTGGTGAGGGCGGTGTAAGTAGAGCAAGCAACAGGGAGTGTTCTCCAGGACTCTAGAAGGGGTTGAGGTGCATTGTTTCCTAAGCCTGGGACACGCTCTGCCTGTTGGCATGGATGACCCGTGTTCATGCTGCATGACTTACTGTACCTGTCGCTCAGACTTTTCTCTTCCTCTCTGCTCCGTCATTTCACTTTGTTTCTCCTGAGCACCTCTCATGGTGCATTTCAGTTACACACCTATCAATCCGCTTATAGAACCCATCTGCTCTCCCCGCGGAAGCTGTGTGTAGGGAGGAGGATGTTAGTTTCTCCCAGCATTGTAACTATGGCCCTAGCATGATGTTATGTAAACATTTAATAAATAAAATAAACAGTGTTTCCAAAGAGGTTCTATTTTGTCTTTTCAAATGGAGGCTAGCACAGTGTGCTCAAGGCTCATGCCCAGGTGTGAGAGAATACTACAGCAAGCACAAGATTTAAAAAGTACCGATTTTACTTCTGGGAAGTCTGTTTTGTATTTGGCCGTCCCCCCCCCCCCAGTTCCTCTTTGTCTCCGTTAATGAGCTCAGAATATGAGATGGAAGAGGTTAGAAGCCGCTGGTCTTTCAGATCCTTTAAATGAGGCAGAGAAGGAGTTGATGCTGGGGACAGAGAAGAAAGGAAACTGTAGAGTGGGCTGCTGGCAGGTGGAGAGCAGATGGAGCCAGACTTGCTGCCTCTGCCCCGTCCCCTCCAAAGGTGACAGTGGCTGGCAGCTGGAGAATTCAGCCCCCACCCCCTGCCTTCCTGGCAGACTAACGAGCAACCTGCTCGGCTCCCTCTTCACGGAGGCAAATGAGTGGCTCCAGGCTGTAAGGGAGAGGCCAGCAGAGGTGATAACCGCCTCCTTCCTCCTCCCTGTTCACTTGCCAATTAAACCCACACCAGACAGTCCGATCGCAGGAGATGGGACCACGTCATTGACCTCCTTGAATCCCAGCCGCAGATAGAACTCGCTGTTAGCAGCTGTGGGCGTCTCTGTTGTTGGCTCCCTGGAGTCCGAGTGTCAGTAAACTGTGTTGAAGAATGTGATTCTGCACTGTCTGAGGGTGACTGTAGGAGGCCAGTCTAGCAGTGGAATAATAGGGGCATCCCAAAGCAGCCCTTCCATCCCATATGGGCGCCAGTTCTAGTCCCGGCTGCTCCTCTTCCAATCCAGCTCTCTGCTATGGCCTGGGAAAGCAGTAAAAGATGGCCCAAGTCCTTGGGCCCCTGCACCCACATGGGAGACCCGGAAGAAGCTCCTAGCTTCGGATTGGCACAGCTCTGGTCGTTGCGGCTATCTGGGGAGTGAACCAGCAGATGGAAGACCTCTCTCTCTGTGTCTACCTCTCTCTGTAACTCTGTCTTTCAAATAAATAAGATAAATCTTAAAAAAAAAAAAACGGCCAGGCTCAGACCTGTGTCCAGCAGCATGGGGCCTCTGATCACTGCTGTTCCGATGGCCAGTGTCTAACACCGGCACCTGGGGAGGTGCGGATGGGAACAGTGGTCTTGGCAAGGGCTTGTTTAACAGAGCAGTGGGAAGCTGTAGGGGGCAGGTGTTCTGTTTCTGCCTCTGGGAGGACACTCTCTTCTCTGGCCACAAACATTTCCACATCCTCGTCTCATAAACTGACCCTACTGGCCAGAAGCCATTGTCAAGGGCATCGGCTCAGCTCCTCCATGTCTCATGTATGATGAGGGCATCACCAGAGTCTCCGCCTAGAAGCAGGAGGCCAGGCTGTGTGTTCAGCACCAGGCCTGGCCCACCAAGCTCTCCATGACAGGAGTTTCCTCTCCCTTTGAACTTCTGGCCCAAAACAGGTTTTCGCTGCTGGTGGGCAGGGTGGCCGTGAGATGCCTGGGGGACTGGGTCTGAACAGGATCATGGCAGATACCAGTAGGCAGCAGATTTCAATTACTACCTTGACCCTGGGCAGCCTCACAGGGCTACAAGGACTGCACGTGAGGCTTAGCTTCTGACAACATTTGTCCCAGGGAAAACCCATGGCTTTGCCTTTGCATAGCTGGAGAAGCTACAGGGATTGAACCTAGACACTTGAAATAAAAACCAAAGGCCAAGGCAGGCCTACCCCTGCCAGGACTCTCCCTGCCTCACCTCTGCCTTCAGCGCATGCTTCTACTGCTTCCTTGGTTTTACTGGGGTGGCAGGTGGCAGGGAGGAGGGAACACAAGTCAGAGGCACAACAGGCGGTCTCCAACTGGACACACTGGCCACTTCCCATATCCTTATCTCTGCACTCCCTGAAGGGCCATGGAGGGACCATGTGATCCCACAGCCTGGGGTGAAAGGGCACTGGGGACAGACGGACGTGGGCCCTGCTCCACCTTTGAACATCTCCCTGCTCCAGGCGGTCACAGTCCTCCATTCATCGAGCCCCCCGGGGCCTCCTCTCTGGTTCTATTTCTGAATTTCCCTTAGAAATGAACTTTCAGGCCGGCGCTGCGGCTCACTAGGCTAATCCTCCACCTGCGGCGCCGGCACACTGGGTTCTAGTCCCGGTCGGGGCGCCGGATTCTGTCCTGGTTGCCCCTCTTCCAGGCCAGCTCTCTGCTGTGGCCCGGGAGTGCAGTGGAGGATGGCCCAAGTGCTTGGGCCCTGCACCCCATGGGAGACCAGGAGAAGCACCTGGCTCCTGCCTTCGGATCAGCGCAGTGCGCCGGCTGCAGCGCGCCGGCTGTGGCGGCCATCGGAGAGTGAACCAACGGCAAAGGAAGACCTTTCTCTCTGTCTCTCTCTCTCACTGTCCACTCTGCCTGTAAAAACAAACAAACAAACAAAAGAAATGGACTTTCATTTATCTCTATCCTTCAGGCCCTGTTGTGCAATCTCTTTTTAAGGTTTATTTTATTTATTTGAAAGAGTTACAGAGAGAGAGGGAGGGATGGAGGGAGGTAGGTAGGTCTTCTATCTGCTGGTTTACTCCCCAAATGGCCACAATAGCTGAAGCTGTGCAGCTCTAGAGCCAGGAGCCAGAGCTTCTTCTGGGTCTCCCACATGGATACAGGGGCCCAGGGACTTGGGCCATCCTCTGCTATTTTCCCAGGCACAGTAGCAGGGAACTGGATCTGGAGTGGACCAGCCGGGACTTGAACCTGTGCCCATATGAGATGCCTGTGCTGCAGGCCGGGGCTTTCACCCGCTGTGCCACAGCGCCGGCCCCTCTGCAATCTTCTAATTCATGCATGTATTCAACAGTAGTTACTGAGTGCTTGCTCTGTGTCAAACACTGAGCCAGGGACTAGGCCACCTGCAAACAAACCAATGTGGTGAACAAAGGCTGTGAGTGTCCAGTCCATGCAGCACATAGTTGGTGGTGACAAAAGGGAGTCTCTGGTTTTCATGCGTCTCCATGTCTCTAGGGCCCTGGAGGGAGTGGTCTGGGGGCTCAGCCTAGATGCCACAGCACAGAAGGGTAGGGCAGGGCACCTGCCGTCTCCTCCCATAAGAGGGAGGAACAGGCAGGCAGTGTCTGTGGCAAAGCAGGAAAAGCCGCATCACATTCGCAGAGGCTTGAAGATGAGCTGCTCTCCCTGCCTCCTTTTAAAATATTTATTTATTAAAGAAGATAGATAGATGATAGGTAACATCTTTTTTTCACTTTTATTTAATAAATATAAATTTCCAAAGTACAGCTTATGGATTACAATGGCTTTTTCCCCCCATAACTTCCCTCCCACCCGCAACCCTCCCCTCTCCTGCTCCCTCTCCCTTTCCATTCACATCAAGAGTCATTTTCAATTATCTTTATATACAGAAGATCAGTTTAGTATATATTAAGTAAAGATTTCATCAGTTTGCACCCACACAGAAACACCAAGTGTAAAGTACTGTTTGAGTACTAGTTATAGCATTAATTCACATTGAACAACACATTAAGGACAGATCCTGCATGAGGAGTAAGTGCACAGTGACTCCTGTTGTTGGCTTAACAAATTGACACTCTTGTTTATGGCATCAGTAATCACCCTAGGCTCTTGTCATGAGTTTCCAAGGCTATGGAAGCCTTTCAGTTTGCCAACTCCGATCTTATTTAGACAAGGTCGTAGTCAAAGTGGAAGTTCACTCCTGCCTTCAGAGAAAGGTACCTCCTTCTTTGATGGTCCGTTCTTTCCACTGGGATCTCACTTGCAGAGATCTTTCATTTAGGGTTTTTTTTTTTTTTTTTCCTCACTCACAGAGATCTTTTTGCCAGAGTGTCTTGGCTTTCCATGCCTATCATACTCTCATGGGCTCTTCAGCCAGATTTGAATGCCTTAAGGGCTGATTCTGAGGCCAGAGTGCTGTTCAGGACATCTGCCCTTCTATGAGTCTGCTGTGTATCCCGCTTCCCATGTTGGATCATTCTCTCCCTTTTTAATTCTATCAGTTAGTATTAGCAGACACTAGTCTTGTTTGTGTGATCCCTTTGACTCTTAGACCTATCATTATGATCAATTGTGAACTGAAACTTATCACTTGGACTAGTGAGATGGCATTGGTACATGCCACCTTGATGGGATTGAATTGGAATCCCCAGGCACGTTTCTAACTCTACCATTTGGGGCAAGTCAGCTTGAGCATGTCCCAAATTGTACATCTTCTCCCTCTCTTATTCCCACTGTTATATTTAACAGCAATCACTTTTCAGTTAACTTTAAACACCCCTAAGAATAATTGTGTGTTAATTACAGAGTTCAACCAATAGTATTAAGTAGAACAAAAAAATACTAAAAGGGATAAAGTATTAAGTTGTGCATCAACAGTCAGGACAAGGGCTGATCAAGATGTTTAAGATAACATCTTAAGAGTCCTCAATGGTCAGAGTTGGGCTTGGACTGAAGCTGGGAGCTGGGCACTCAAATTGGATCTCCCACACTGGTGGCAGGAACCCAAGTACTTGAGCCATCACCTGCTGCCTCCAAGGGTCTGCACTAGCAGGAAGCTGGAGTCAGGAGTTGGGAGCCAGGCGTTACACTCAGGCACTCCGATAAGGGAAACAGGTGTCTTAACCTGGGGTTTAACCACCAGGCCAAACACCCGCCCTCCTGGCTTCTCTTTCAGCTTTGCACATTTGAATGGGAGACTTGTTTCCCTGAACACAAAAATTACCTTAGCCAGTCTCCATGCATCGAATGGCAAACACCCAGTGCTGTGAGCGAGTCTCCCTGTGTGTGCATGAACGTGAAGGAGCCACAGACTTTGCAGCCTGGGAGAGCAGCACACTCCTTCCCCAGTGGCTCTGCAGAGCTCTGCCGGCTTAGTGCAAATCTGGCTCAGAGCCTCAGCGGAGAGCTAGCAAGTGCTTTCTTTTAGTCCCTTCACAAAGGGTCAGCGTGGACATTCTTCAGGCTGCGGGGTCTTGGGTGCGTTACTAAACCTGGGACCTCATTGATTTTAGTTTGCCCCTCTTGCCCTCTGACATTACTAAGAGAATCATTTTGTGCAATGAGATGTTCACAGGGACGTGTTGTGCTTGTGAATTCTGTGAGGACAGAGGCACCGTCGAGAATCACTACGCACATTCATTCATGCACTCCAGGTCACTAGTAAGCCCCTGCAATGCATCAGGCGTTTTCCTGGGCGCTGGGGGTATTGGATGATGGGGGTATTGGATGATAATGGGGAGGAGCCATGGGATGACAAGTAGCACTTGCTGACATCCCTGGGGAGCTTGCCATAAGTCAAGCCTAGGCCAACCCGGCTGGATAGAAAGGGAGACCAATAACAACCCCTCTGTTAACGCTGAAGGCCATCACACCTGGGATCTCACCCTACATAAAATGTGTGGCAGTCAGGGGTGTTTAAGGTGCCTCCATCAGAATTGGGTTGAGTAGCATTGGGTGTCCAGAAATGTGGTTTAAACAGGTAACTGAGCAAAGAGGGAGAAGCATCCATAGCCAGACGTCTGGCAAACTGCGCCCCTGGTTCTGGGACATGAGGTTCAGGGTAGCCCAATGTGTAGCACATTCCTGAGAAGCAATCAACTGAATCGGGAGTTACAGATGTGAGCTGAAGGTCTGGAGTGGGGTGTCCTCGGGGACCTCCCTGCGGTCTGGGGTCTGTCCCTTCCCTCATATGGTCCAAGCCCGATTTGGCCAGAGCCAAAAGAGGAGATCCAGTGTTTCAGGAATGCTTCTCTTGTGTTGAATCAACAGGCCTGCGTCTTGATTTATACTGAAAAGACACACATGCCCTGCGGATAACACATATCGCCATGGCCTTCACCTGTCTCTTCCTACAAAACACTCTTAAAGCCAACAGTCAGTTGCTTGGTGAGCTTGAAATCAGAACAAAGTACACTAGCTGGGTGGTTGGATGGCTTCAAGTTTTAAAAGCCTGATGGACTGTAGCCAAGTAAGGAGTATATTGACTACAAGCTCTGATGAACTTGAAGGAGGCCAGGGGTCATTCTTTTTTTTTGACAGGCAGAGTTAGACAGAGAAAGGTCCTCCCTCTGTTGGTTCACCCCCCAAATGGCCACTACGGCTAGCATGCTGCGCCGATCCAAAGCCAGGAGCCAGGTGCTTCCTCCTGGTCTCCCATGCGGGTGCAGGGCCCAAGCACTTGGGCCATCCTCCACTGCCTTCCCGGGCCATAGCAGAGAGCTGGCCTGGAAGAGGAGCAACCGGGACAGAATCTGGCGCCCAGACCGGGACTAGAACCTGAGGTGCCGGTGCCACAGGCGGAGGTTTAGCCTAGTGAGCCGCGGCGCCAGCTGGGTCACTCTTTTTTAAAAGATTTATTCATTTGAAAATCAAAGAGTTACACATACACACACACAGAGAGAGAGAGAGAGAGAGAGAGAGACAGAGAAAGAAATCTTCCATCTGCTGGTTCACTCCCCAGGTGGCCACAATGGCTGGAGCTGGGCCGATCTGGAGCCAGGAGCCAGGAGCTTCTCCCTGGTCTCCACGTGGGTGCAGGGGCCCAAGGACTTGGACCATCTGCTGCTGCTTTCCCAGGCCATAGCAGAGAGCTGGATCAGAAGTGGAGCAGCCAGGACTCAGGTGGTGGCCTGATTTGTGACGCTGCAGTGCCAACCCCCATGGATCACTCTTGAACACTCCTTGGGAACCACACTGGGAGTGATCCGGCAGCAGCTACTGGGGCTGCCAAGTTTGTTTGTTTGTTTGTTTCAGAGTCAAGGAGAGAAAAAAAGAGGGAGAGAAAGAGAAAGCTCTCATTTGTTGGTTCATTCCCCAGATGCCCACCATGACTAGGACTGGGCCAAGCCAAAACCAGCAGCCAGGAACTCAATCCAGGTCTCCCATGTGGGTAGCAGGGACTCAACCACTTGGTCCATCAATTGCCATCTCCCAGAGAACACATTAGCAGGAAGTTGGAATCAGAAGCAGAGCCAGAACTCAAATCCGAACACTCCAGTACGGATTGTGGGTGTCTTAACTGGCCAGCCTAAACGCTTGCCTCTGCCAACTCCTTTCCTGATGGCCTGTTCTTGCTTCAGCTGCGCTCACGCCTCCAGTCGAGTGTCCCTGGTGTGGGAGTTATTGTGGCTCTTCTGGGACACTTTGCCCTTCTCTCTGGTGGGCCTTCTTGCATTCACCTTGTTTGTTGACAGGACAACCTTACGTCCCTTGGAACGTGTTGTTGTCCCTGTGTGCTCCTTAACAAGGGAAAATTATGAGCCTTCTTCAAGCTCAAAGACCAGCGCTTTGATCACTGATTTCAAATTTTTTTCCTCTGAAGATGATAGTAGAGTGACGTATCCTGAAGCATTTAACTAGAGAGGTTCATATTTCCCTGTCACTGTGGAGAATTCAGATGGGTGCTGAGTGAAATGAGATTATCTTTCTTTGTTGTTTAAAAACATTTTAAGTTAATTGGTTCATTGATTGATTGATTTAATAAAGAGAACCAGAGTTAACCACTGGTTAACTCCCTAAATGCTCACAAAAGCTGAGCTGGGTCAGGCCCAAGCTAGGAGCTGCAATCGCAATCCAAGTCTCCCATGTGGGTGGCGGGAACCCAGTTGCTTGAGCCATCACCAATGTGTGCATTAGTAGGAAGCTGGAATGAGAAGTGGAGCCAGGGCTTGAACCCAGGCACTCTGATATGAGATGTAGACTTTTTTTTTTCTTTTTGAGATTTATTATTTATTTGAAGGTCAGAGCAATAGAGAGAGAGAGAGAGGGAGATCAATTTTTCATTTGCTGGTTGACTTCCCAGTGCAATGGCTAGGGCCAAAGCCAGGAGCCTGGAACTCTATCCTGGTCCTCCAAGTGGGTGGCAGGGTCCAAGCACTTGGGCCATCATCTTCTGCTTTCCCACGTGCATTAGCCAGAAGCTGGATTGGGAGCAGAGCATCCGGGGCTTGAACTGGCACTTTGATATGGGCTGCCCTCATTGTGGGCAGAGACATAGACAACTGCTAGGCAAATGCCTGACCTATCTTTGTTGTTGTTATACCAGGAAAAGGCTGGGTAGCCATCTCAGAGGTGGACAAAGAGGCATTTCTGGGTTAGAGTACCTCACCTGGTCTAAATTTGTTTTACCTTTATCTGATCAAGAAGTAATTTATCCCTTGTCTGGCTCCTTTGTAGCTGATGTCCTGCCAATCACATCAGTTTCATATAAATTTTTCCATTCACACACTTCTTAGCCATGGCTGTCTTGTCTTCCCATGACCAGTTTCAGCTCTTTCCCGGGGGTGATGTGCAGCTTACTTCACTGGAACCATGCCTTGCTGAGGCCGTGGCTTCCACAGGTGGCCACAGGAGTCTGGCACTGGGGGAGCACCTGTCTGACAACCACTGCCTCTGGGAACCAGAAGGGCACTGAGGACCTGCTAGGGTCTGAGCTGCTTTGGCCAGGGGGACCTGTAGGCCTCAGGGAAGGGTGCGGGAGCCATGGTGAAATGGCCAGACATTTGGTGAGCTGGCAGGTGCCGGGGGTTCCCAACAGTGTCTGTCAGGGTTTCAGGACTGGGGAAGCTGGGTTTGTGGTGTGGAAGTTACTAGGGAGGCTCGTGGCAGTGGTAATTCACCCAACGACTTCATCCGCCATTTCCCCCCGTTTGTAGCTTTCAGTTTTCTAGCATTTTCTAACAGGTTCTCAAACTAAACTGCAGGATGTACACGGAGGAACTATCCTCCTTCCTGTTCCCTTCTCCTTAGAGTTTTCCTACTTTTGGAAAATACAAAAGGAACATAATAGTTGCCTTCTACTGATAATGTATTTGGTGAAGAAAATGTTATTAGTGAACAACACTATATACCATACTATACTGTACTATATACTACATTATATATAGTGCATATGTGTGTATGTATGTATTTCAATTTAAATAGATGTATGTTACAACCATCCTCAATATTAACCTTTACTGGACCTGGCGATCTGGACTCAGATGTGATCCCAAAGCCCGACAGTCCCCTCCTTTCCTTCCCTGGCCTCCAACCCCAGGTCGTTACTGTGGGGAGCAACTCGGACTAGACTGTTACTGGAATTAAGACTTATTCTATGCATCTGCTCTCCCACAATATGGCACTGGGAGAGGAGGAAACAGCTTCTACACAGCTGCCTCCAGTTCAACCAATAAACAGCAGGACCTGCTCCTGATTGGAGGAGAGCAGCGTACTCAGCTTGTGGGTAGCAGAGTTGGGATTGGTGGAAGAGGACTATAAAGTTGGAGAGAGACAACATGCACCAGGAACATCTAAGAGGAACACCTGAGGAACACCTGTGCAGCCCCCGAGAGAGCCGGCCGGCGGTGTGCTGCTCCCCTGCGGAAGTGGGGAAAGTGGCAGGGGGAACCGCCCTTCCACGGAGTGGAAGGGACGGTAGCCAACCCGGGAAGAACCAGCAGCAAACCCGGGGAGGGCCGAGCAGACGAAAGAACAGCGCAGGGTCCTGTGTCGTTCCTCCACGAAGAGGGGGAGCGACATAATGGTGCTGTGACTCAGATAGGAAACCTAGGCAGGGTTCAGTGTCATTCCTCCATGAAGAGGGGGAGCGACAGTTACAGACCCTTCTCCCACTTGCCTGTGAGACACCTGTTCAGAGTCTCTGTGTGCCAGCTGTGTGTTTGTTGGGAGCAGCCACCTGACTCATTTCCACTGGGCACACCCTGTGCTTAGAGCTCCACCAGTCTCCAG
The DNA here is from genome assembly GCF_964237555.1 of Oryctolagus cuniculus. Lineage (NCBI taxonomy): Eukaryota > Metazoa > Chordata > Mammalia > Lagomorpha > Leporidae > Oryctolagus > Oryctolagus cuniculus. The sequence continues at coordinate 171,633,953 of NC_091434.1, forward strand.
CCCAATTGGCGGTGGTTGGCTCCTCACTTGTCGTCTTAGGCTGTGTCCTCTCTCTCAGAGAGGAGCAGTAGCAGCGGTGTGGGCAAATGGGCTCACTTCTTCACTGGCATCTTTGGAAGCTGGCACACAACGTGGAAGTCCACTTGGGACACAGTCATCATGTGCCGCGTGTCTCCTTTTTTCTGTCTCAGTTAAGCACTGGGACAGAATCACAGAGGATGGGGCTGACCTGCCCTGTGGCGACACCGCTAATGATGGGCTTTTTTTAATATATATATTTTGGCTGGTGGGAATTCACTTTCATAGAGGAAATCTCTCCAACTGGTGGTCACGGATTCCCTTCTAACATTGGCGAGACAATCCTCAAACTTCCCCAGCCCCCACATGCTTAAAATAGAGAGCGGTACCAACTGGCAGAACCTTGCTCTGGGTCCTGGAAAACGTATCTAGGAAGTGTGTCCGCTGGGTGGAAAGTCTCTCCCGTAGCTGCTGGATGATGTTTCACAGCAGAAAGACAATGAGGGCTGCTAGTCAGTAGGAGAACAGCACACTTGGCTCTTGTCCATTCTCATCTCTTGATTTTACTTGTCTTTTCCAGGGCAGGGATTACAGGCTGGTTGCCAGGATGCTGGAGCTGGTCTCTGGCTCCTGTGTTTGGCTTGGCCAGCAGCTTTTGAACTTGAATTCGATGATCACAGGTGGCAGGTGTCTCCAGTTGGGCCATGACACACATGTGCTACCTTCTATGCCCCAGAAGGCATTTGGGTTTGGAAGCCCTTTAAGCTCCATGCCAGGTATAGGAGCATCTGCCCACCTCCATCTGTTCCATCACAATGCATTCTCGTGAGTCCTTCAGGGCACCTTTCAAAGTCAAGGCAAACGTCTTTCAATCTCGTAGGACCACTGGTTCTTAGAGTGCATGGCCTAAGAAGGCCGTACAACTTGTCCCTGGGCTGACATGGGTTTCCATGGTGTGACCCAACCCCAGGGCACTGAGAGAGGTGTTCATGAGCTCCTGGGGCCAGGTGGCCCCTGATCCGTAAGGACACTTGTGTCTCTAGCCCGTTGGTCTGTTATTATTCTGCCCTAGTTATGCTGAAAGCTTATGTGCCCTTTGGGGTAGGGTGTGGACAGGTAACCATGAAGAGGGGAACATGAAGCCACCCAGGCAGGACTCCCTGCTGTGGACTGGCCCTGTGGCCACTCCCTACCCCAGCGGCAGGGGTGAGGGTGGCGCTGAGGGTGCAGAGAGCCTCACTGGCAGTGCTGCACCCCTGCTGCTTTCCCAGACTGGGGCCTTGCAGAACACACGGTCTTTCCCACATCTTGCGTCTCTCCAAGACCTTTCCCATGTGACTGGGGGGGATGCGAGCTTGACTTACGCCTGGCCTCCTACCCTCCATTTTTTCCCCCAGAGAAGGGAGGCTTAGTGGAGAAGAGCAATTTATTTAGAAAATCCCCACTCCCCTGTGTTCACCTTTGCGACCCCGAGACCATTCTGATCTTGTAACCAGTAATGATGTGTGTGGGGGCATCTTGCTCTTTACTGAAGCAGTTGAGTGATGATTGCAGAGACAGGAGAAAGCAGGAGGCTTTGGCCACACACCGTGTTTCCTGCTGCTGTTCTCTATGCTTACGTAGGCTCCAGGGTACGAATCAAGATGACAGATCTGGAAAAGGAACACAGTGGGGACAGGGGACAGGTGGAGGTGAGTGCGAGGAGAGGCCCCGGGCCCCTTCCCGGCAGAAGTGTGTGGAATGCGACAGACCCAAGTAGAGGACGTGTTGTGCAAAGAGCGCTCTGCCCACAAGATGGGGTGCTGGGTCTGCAGGAGGCTCCTGAAATACAGCTGGGGTGCGGCTCCTTCCGCGTCAGGTTTCCATGCGTCTTGCTGCCATATGAAAAGGCTGAAGAGAGACCAAATGAAACAGATAAAAAATGATTTGATTTTATTACACCTTCTTAGGTTAATCCGTTTGTCCATTTCTGTGTGACTACAGTTCATTAAAAATTCATCATGCTTGAAATACCAACACATATTTCTCTTCAATAATGTATATCCCTTAAATTAGCCTCCTGGGCTTGCCAGATAGAGAACTTACTTGTTTATTTTCAATTTATTTTTTGTTGTTGTTGTTGCATACAGGAGAGTTCTTAAAAAAATTCCTGGGTAAATGGGATTAAAAGATAATGAACTTTCTTTGAATTTCTCAAAGGCGTGTTGTAACAAGCACAGTCATTCCTTGGTACCCATGGGGTTTGGTTCCTGGACACTGGTGGGACCAAAGCCTGTAGGTGCTCAAGTCTCTTATATGAAATGGTGTAGGGTTTGCCTACAACCTACACACACCCGCCTGAGTACTTGAACTCATTTCTAGATTACATATGACACCTAATATGATGTAATGCCATGTAGATAGTTGCCAAACTGCATTGTCTATACATGTTCAGTACAGATGCAGCTATCATGGGCTTAACCACGTGGTGCACAAACAAGATGTGAGGCGACCAGAGCTCAAACAATGAGTGCTGGAGAGACAGAGGGCCTGGGAGGAGCCGGAGCCTGTAGCAGGGTGGGCCTGCACATCCGTTCAATCGCAGGCATCCAGTGAATTGAAAGTTGTTTTTTGTTTATGGAATTTTCTGGAACTTTTAACAACAAGATTTATTTATTTATTTATTTCAAGGACACAGTTACAGAGAGGCAGAGGCAGAGGTAAAGGTAGATCTTGTATCCGCTGGTGCACTCCCCAAATGGTCATAACAGCCAGGGCTGGGCCAGGCTGAAGCCAGGAGCCAGGAGCTTCATCTGTGTCTCCCAATGTGGGTACAGGGTCTCAAGCACTTGGGCCATCCTCTGCTGATTTCCCAGGTCATTAGCAGGGAGCTGGATCGGAAGTAGAGCAGCCTGAACGTGGTTTGGTGCCTGTGTGGGAATCCGGCATTGCAGCTGGTGGCTTTACATGCTACGCCACAATTCAGGTCTTTGGATTTTTCTTTTCTTCTTACCACTTTCTATTGCTATTGGTTGAATCCATAGAGGTAGAACCCACAGATATGGAGGGGTGACTGTGTTTAGTAAAATTACTATAGTCATACATATTTACATATTCATCACCTTCCATAGTTGCGTGTGTGCATGTGTGTGTAAAAGCAACTAAAATCCATTCTCTTTGCTAGTTTTCATATGATGTATATATATTTGAAAGACTTATTTGAAAGGCAGACTGACAGACACAAGAGGCAGGGAGAGAGAGAGAGAGAGAATGAATGAGAGAGAGACTGATCTTCCATCTGCTGGTTCACTCCTCAGATGGCCACAGCAGGGCTGGGCCAGCTCAGAGCCCCCAGCCTGGAAGTCCATTAGGATCTCTTGTGTGTGATAGGGGCCCGAGAACTTGGGTCACCCGCTGCTGCCTCCCTAGGTGCATTCGCAGGGAGCTAGGTTGCAAGCGGAGCAGCTAGGTCTCGAACTGGTGCTCTGATATGGGCTGCCACAGCATCAGCGCAGGACACCGTGTCAGTAACGGAAGTCCTCGTGCTGCACGGCCACTGTCTCCATGCATCCATCGCACAGTGCTGCAGCTCCGCGCTCTTTGACCTACTGCCCCCCCATTTCCCCCCCTCCCTGTGCCCGGCAACCACCGTTTGACTCTATTTCCATTTCTTTCTTGAACATAAGGTGGAATACATACTCTATTTCTATTTCTTTCTTTAAGGTAGAATACACACTCTGTTTCTATTTCTTTCTTGAAGGTGGACTGCACGTTCTTTTTCTTTCTGTGTCTGGATTATTTCATTGAGCACAGTGCCCGCCAGTGTCACCCGTGTTGTAGCAAATGGCAACATCTCCTTTTTAAAGATGGAATGATACTCCACCAGATACAGACTGCGTCTGTGGGAGCCTGTGTATACATTGGGGTCAGAAGTCAGGGTTCAGTTCAGTTTTGTTGGGTGGAGAGAGAACACATGTTCTGTAATTGCAAGATGCTTTAAATGCAGTATAGTGAACATGGAGGAGTTATAGATGGTGTCACGACTTGCTTGGGCTGTGAGAAGTGAGGTAGGTGGGGAACTCGGGGAAGGAACCCAGAGCCGTGTGGGACTTGGCTCAAGAGCTTGGATCACTGATGTAGGGGTAGACAAGACGGGTTCCCAAAGCTCTTCCATTGAAACCCCTGTGCCTGGGGATGAGTGGATGGGGCAGGCAGTTTGATCAGAATCTGAGTGGTGGAAATATGACTTCTCATTTTAAAAAATACTTTCATTTACTTGAAAGGCAGAGCAAGAGAGAAAGAGATGGAGAGAATCTTGTATCTGTTGGTTCACTTCCTAAATGCTTGTAACATCCATGACTGGGCCAGGCTGAAGCCAAGAACCAGGAACTCCACCCACGGCTCTCAGGTGGGAGGCAGGGGCTCCAGCATCTGAGCCGTCATCTGCTGCCTCCCTGGGTGCATTAGCAGAAAGCTGGATTAGAAGTGGAGTAGCTGGGACTTGAACCAGCAGCCTGGTAGGGGATATGGGCACACCACGTGGCATTGTAACCCACTGCACCACACTACCCATCCCCAGACTTCTTGCCTTTTTTTTTTTTTAGATTTATTCATTTTTTTACTTGAGAGTCAGAGTTACACAGAGAGAGGAGAGGAAGAGAGAGAGAGAGAGAGAGAGAGTCTTCCATCCACTGGTTCACTCCCCAATTGGCTGCAACAGCCGGAACTGCGCTGATCCGAAGCCAGGAGCCAGGAGCTTCTTCTGGTCCCCCACGCAGCTGCAGGGGCCCAAGGACCTGGGCCATCCTTCACTGCTATCCCAGGCCATAGTAGAGAGCTGGATCGGAAGTGGAGCAGCCAGGACCAGAACCGGCGCCCATATGGGATGCCAGTGCTTCAGGCCAGGGCGTTAACCCGCTGCGCCACAGCGTCGGCCCCCAGACTTCTCATTTTTAGCGGCAGGCTTCCAGTATTCTTCTGTCCATCAATATGGAAACTCCTAAACTGTCGAGTTCTTTGGGGTGATGCTATGGGTATAGCTGCCCGTGGGGCCTGTGGGGAGGATGGGGACACCAGGCAGCAGGTGGTAGTTTTGGGGTCTAGATGAAATTCCCAATTAAAAAGTCAGTGGCCAGACCCTGACTAGGGGCATGGATTTAGCTCCTTCTTCCCAGAGGAGACATTCTGGAGGAAACCCAGCTGTGGAACAGAGGTCGACACAAGGTCACGACCTCGTAGATACCGACACATTCGGGCATCACAGCAAGCGCAAAGGGTCAGCGGCAGCACACCCTGCTCCAGACCCGCCTGTTGGTGGCCCCGAGTCTCCTTCCTGCCTTGGTCAGCGCTGGCTCTGGGACCTGATGAAGCTGAGGTTGCAGGTCTGGGTAGGACTGAGGGGCGGGGCCTGGGGAAGCCAGAGGCCAGCAGGATAAGGGTGACCTTGGAACTGAAGGTAGCGGAGATGTTTAAACACTAGCTTTCTAGGGCAGCTCTGGAAGAACCCACAGGATGACTTTTTTGCTAGAGATACTGTTCTGGAGCACCCTGCTCTTCCTTGGGCTGGCCTGCCCGGAGTCCCGAGGCGTCCAGAAGCCTAGGACCTCTGAGGGGGCAGGACCATCTGCGGGAGATCTTGGCAGCAACAGGGTCGCACCCGACAGAAGGAAGGCACGGGGGGCTTCCCCTGATCCCGGTGGAGGGGGCACCTCTCAGCCCTTTGCTCCATTCTTCTGGAATTCAGCACTGGCTTTAAGAAAACCTCTCCATCTCAGAGTCGCTTATTTGGCCTACTCCAGTCGTACATCAAAACCCGCAGGCTTTTTCTTATTTTAACTTCTTTTGGGTACATTTTCCCTTTCAACTAACTCCTCCCCAGTGCAATTCCTCCAAGAGGTCTGTCCAATTAGAAGGTATCTTACTCTCACCCTCGCTTCACCTTAAAAGCCAGGTCTCTGTTACTCACAGCCTCTTGTTTGTTCTGTCTTTTCAAATAACTCCCAAGTCAGAATAAAGGGCAATTTTCTGGGACAAAACAAACCACGTGCAAGAAAGACTCCATCTTCCCCTTTGTGTTGCTCACAAAGCACCCACAGTCACCGCCCTGGAGGTGAAGTGTTCTCCTTTTATTGTACCCAGCACACTTAGCCAAGGCCAGCAATCCGGTCTGCACGCCGCCACTGTTCTCTGAAGTGGGAGGAGTGCCAGGAGCTAGCGGCACTTTCTGCATTTGAAGTTGGACTCTGAAAACACCGTTTCTTTCAGTCACTGAGCTTATGAATTCCCTCATTCACCGACTTAAAAAAGCCACTTGGCCATCCTCACTGTCTCAGAACCTGGAGATCTTTTCCTTCGGAACTCGCCGCCCTTGCGCCGTCCTCAGGTGTGTTCTGCTCCTGGGGCATTTGAGTGAGAGGTGAGGCATAGGGGTTTGGGCCCGGCTAGCCCTCTCCCATTCCCATCCGTTTCTTCATTTGCAAAGAGCTCACAGTTCTCTTGAATTCTGCTAAAGGAAGGGTGCCTATTGCAGTCCTTGGGATTATTACTTTGAGTACCCCACTAAACCCATCAGAAACTACCTATGTTTTGCATCTCCCATGTGGGAAAGCATCATTACAATGCTTGACCTTTCATTGTCATTGATGGTACACACACACACACACACACAGTTTCTTTTTTTTAACTTTTATTTAATGAATATAAATTTCCAAAGTACAGCTGTACTCCACCTGCAACCCTCCCCTTTCCTGCTCCCTCTCCCCTTCCATTCACATCAAGATTTATTTTCAATTCTATTTATATATAGAAGATCAGTTTAGCATACATTAAGTAAAGATTTCAACATTTTGCACCCACATAGAAACACAAAGCAAAAAATACTGTTTGAGTACTAGTTAATATCGCAATGTACAGCACATTAAGGACAGAGATCCTACATGAGGAGTAAGTGTACAGTGATTCCTGTTGTTGACTTAACAAATTGACACTCTTGTTTATGGCATCAGTAATCACCCTAGGCTCTTGTCATGAGTTGCCAAGGCTATGGAAGCCTTTTGAGTTCACCGACTCTGATCATATTTAGACAAGGCCATGGTCAAAGTGGAAGTTCTCTCCTCCCTTCAGAGAAAGGTACCTTCTTCTTTGATGACCTGTTCTTTCCACTGGGATCTCACTTGCAGAGATTTTTTTTTTTTTTTGCCAGAGTGTCTTGGCTTTCCATGCCTGAAATACTCTCATGGGCTTTTCAGCCGGATCCGCATACCTTAAGAGCTGATTCTGAGGCCAGAGTGCTGCTTAGGACATCTGCCATTCTATGAGTCTGCTGTGTATCCCACTTCCCATGTTGGATGTTCTCTCCTTTTTTTTTTTCTTTCTATCAGTTAGTATTTGCAGACACTAGTCTGTTTATGTGGTCCTTTTGACTCTTAGTCCTATCATTATGATCAATTGTGAACAGAAATTGATCACTGGGACTAGTGAGATGGCATTGGTACATGCCACTTTGATGGGATTGAATTGGAATCCCCTGGTATGTTTCTAACTCTACTGTTTGGGGCAAGTCAGCTTGAGCATGTCCCAAACTGTACATCTTCTCCCTCTCTTATTCCCACTCTTATATTTAACAGTGATCACTTTTCAGTTAAGTTTCAACACTGAAGAATAACTGTGTATTGATTACAGTATTCAACCAAAAGTATTAAGTAGAACAAACAAAAAATATACTAAGAGGGATAACGTATTAAGTTGTTCATCAAAAGTCAGGGCAAGGGCTGATCAAGTCACCGTTTCTCATAGTGTTCATTTCACTTTAACAGGTTTTCTTTTTGGTGCTCGGTTAGTTGTCACCTATCAGGGAGAACATGTGGTATTTGTCCCTTTGGGATTGGCTTATTTCACTCAGCATAATGTTTTCCAAATTCCTAACAGGGATCACTTTTCAGTTAAAATTTAAACACCAAAGAATAATTGTGTGTTAATTACAGAGTTCAACCAATAGTACTAGAACAAAAAAAAATACTAAAAGGGATAAAGTATTACATTGTACATCAACAGGCAGGACAAGAGCTGATCAAGTCACTGTTACTCAGAGTGTCCATTTCACTTCAACAGGTTTCCCCTTTGGTGCTCAGTTAGTTGTCACCGATCAGGGAGAACATATGATATTTGTCCCTTTGGGACTGGCTTAATTCACTTAGCATAATATTTCCAGATTTCTCCATCTTGTTGCAAATGACCAGTTTTCATTGTTTTTGACTGCTGTATAGTATTGTATAGAGTACATGTCCCATAATGTCTTTATCCAGTCTACTGTTGATGGGCATTTGGGTTGGTTCCAGGTCTTAGCTATTGTGAATTGAGCTGCAATAAACATTAATGTGCAGACAGCTTTTTTGTTTGCCAATTTAATTTCCTTTGGGTAAATTCCAAGGAGTGGTATGGCTGGGTTGTATGGTAGGGTTATATTCAGGTTTCTGAGGAATCTCCAGACTGACTTCCATAGTGGCTTAACCAGTTTGCATTCCCACCAACAGTGGGTTAGTGTCCATTTTCCCCCACCTCCTCTCCAGCATCTATTGTTGGTAGATTTCTGAATGTGAGCCATTTTAACTGGGGTGAGGTGGAACCTCATTGTGGTTTTGATTTGCATTTCCCTGATTGCTAGTGATCTTGAACATTTTTTCATGTGTCTGTTGGCCATTTGGATTTCCTCTTTTGAAAAATGTCTATTGAGGTCCTTGGCCCATCTCTTAAGTGGGTTGTTGGTTTTGATGTTGTGGAGTTTCTTGATCTCTTTGTAGATTCTGGTTATTAACCCTTTATCTGTTGCATAGTTTGCAAATATTTTTCCCCTTCTGTCGGTTGCCTCTTCACTTTCCTGACTGTTTCTTTTGCAGTACAGAAACTTCTCAATTTGATGCAATCCCAAATGTTAATTTTGGCTTTGACTGCCTGTGCTTCTGGGGTGTTTTCCAAGAAGTCTTTGCCAGTACCTACATCTTTCAGGGTTTCTCCAATGCTCTCTAATAATTTGATGGTGTCAGGTCATAGATTTAAGTCTTTAATCCATGTTGAGTGAATTTTTGTGTAAGGTGAAAGGTAGGGGTCTTGCTTTATGATTCTGCATGTGGAAATCCAATTTTCCCAGCACCATTTATTGAATAGACTGTCCTTACTCCAGGGATTGGTTTTGGATCCTTGATCAAATATAAGTTGGCTATAGGTGTTTGGGTTGATTTCTGGTGTTTCTATTCTGTTCCATTGGTCTATCCATCTGTTTCTGTACCAGTACCATGCTGTTTTGATAACAACTGCCCTGTAGTATGTCCTGAAATCTGGTATTGTGATGCCTCCGGCTTTGTTTTTGTTGTACAAGATTGCTTTAGCTATTCGAGGTCTTCTGTGTCTCCATATGAATTTCAGCATCATTTTTTCTAGATCTGAGAAGAAGGTCTTTGGTATCTTGATTGGTATTGCATTGAATATATAAATTGCTTTTGAGAGAATGGACATTTTGATGATATTGATTCTCCCAATCCATGAGCATAGAAGATTTTTCCATTTTTTGGTATCCTCTTCTATTTCTTTCTTTAAGGTTTTGTAATTTTCATCGTAGAGATCTTTAATGTCCTTGGTTGTTTATTCCAAGGTATTTGATTGTTTTTGTAGCTATTGTGAATGGGATTGATCTTAGAAGTTCTTCCTCAGCCATGGCATTGCCTGTGTATACAATGGCTGTTGATTTTTTTTTTTTTGACAGGCAGAGTGGACAGTGAGGGAGAGAGACAGAGAGAAAGGTCTTCCTATTGCCGTTGGTTCACCCTCCAATGGCCGCCATGGCCAGCGCGCTGTGGCCGGCGCACAGCGCTGATCCGATGGCAGGAGCCAGGTGCTTCTCCTAGTCTCCCATGGGGTGCAGGGCACAAGTACTTGGGCCATCCTCCACTGCACTCCCGGGCCACAGCAGAGAGTTGGCCTGGAAGAGGGGCAACCAGGACAGAATCCGGTGCCCCAACTGGGACTAGAACCCAGTGTGCCGGTGCCGCAAGGCGGAGGATTAGCCTAGTGAGCCGCGGTGCTGGCCTAGGCTGTTGATTTTTGTGCATTGATTTTATATCCTGCTACTTTGCCAAACTCTTCTATAAGTTCCAATAGTCTCTTAGTAGAGTTCTTTGGGTCCCCTAAATAAAGAATCATATTATCTGCAAAGAGGGATAGTTTGAATTCTTCCTTCCCAATTTGTATCCCTTTAATTTCTTTTTCTTGCCTAATAGCTCTGGCTAACACTTCCAGAACTATATTGAATAGCAGTGGTGAGAGTGGGCATCCCTGTCTGGTACCAGATCTCAGTGGAAATGCTTCCAATTTTTCCCCATTCAATAGGATGTTGGCCGTGGGTTTTTCATAAATTGCTTTGTTTGTATTGAGGAATGTTCCTTCCATACCCAGTTTGCTTAGAGTTTTCATCATGAAAGGGTGTTGTATTTTATCAAATGCTTTCTCGGTGTCTATTGAGATAATCATATGGTTTTTCTTCTGCAGTCTGTTAATGTGGTGTATCACATTGATTGTTTTGCGCACATTAAACCATCCCTGCATACCAGGGATAAATCCCACTTGGTCTGGGTGGATGATCTTTCTGATGTGTTGTTGCATTCTATTGGCCAGAATTTTATTGAGGATTTTTGCATCTATGTTCATCAGGGATATTGGTCTGTAATTCTCTTTCAATGCTGCATCTTTTTCCGGCTTAGGAATTAAGGTGATGCTGGCTTCATAGAAAGAATTTGGGAGGATTCCTTCTTTTTCGATTGTTCTGAATAGTTTGAGAAGAATTGGAGTTAGCTCCTCTTTAAATGTCTGGTAGAATTCAGCAGTGAATCCATCTGGTCCTGGGCTTTTCTTTGTTGGGAGGGCCTTTATTACTGTTTCAATTTCTGTCTCAGTTATGGGTCTGTTTAGGTTTTCTATGTCTTCCTGGTTCAATTTAGGTAGGTTGCATGTGTCCAGGAATCTGTCCATTTCTGATAGGTTTCCCCGTTTGCTGGCATACAAGTCCTTGTAGTAATTTCTGATGATTCTTTTTATTTCTGTGGTGTCTGTTGTTACGTTTCCTTTTTCATCTCTGATTTTATTGATTTGGGTCTTTTCTCTTCTTTTTTTAGTTAGTTGGGCCAATGGGGTGTCAATTTTGTTTATTTTTCAAAAAACCAGCTCCTCGTTTGGCTGATTTTTTGTAATGTTTTTTTGGATTCAATCCTGTTGATTTCTTTTCTGATTTTAATTATTTCTCTTCTCCTACTAGATTTGGGTCTGGTTTGCTGCAGATTTTCTAGATCCTTGAGATGCATTGAAAGCTCATCTATTTGGTGCCTTTCCAATTTCTTGATGTAGGCACCTATTGATATAAACTTTCCTCTTAACAGTGCTTTTGCTGTATCCCGTAAGTTTTGGTATGTTGTGCTGTTATCCTCATTTACTTCCAGAAAATTTTTGATTTCTCTTTTAATTTCTTCTATGACCCATTGTTCATTCAGGAGCATGTTGTTCAACCTCCATGTGTTTACATATGCTCTAGGGATTCCTGAGTTGCTAATATCCACCTTCATTCCTTTATGGTCTGAGAAGCTACATCGTATGATTCTAATTCTTTTGAATTTGCTGAGACTTGCTTTATGGCCTAGTATGTGGTCAATCCTAGAGAAGGTTCCATGTACTGCTAAGAATGTAAAATCTTTAGCTGTAGGATTGAAAGTTCTGTAGATATCTGTTATATCCATTTGGGCTATAGTGTCATTTAAATCTACTGTCTCCTTGTTGATCTTCTGTCCTGTTGATCTGTCTATTTCTGAGAGTGGAGTATTGAAGTCCCCCAGTACTTCCTTGTTCTTGTTACCTCGGTTTCTGCGTTTGTTGTTTGGCATATTGGAGATATTCTTTGGTTTCTTTGGACACACACAGTTTCACAAGCAGACAGGGCAAAGTGAAGAGGTGGGGGAAGATGGTTTTGAGGCTTTGGAGAAAGTGGTAACACCCGAGTGTCTCAGCCAGCTGGGCCAACCATGAAGGGCAGTGGGACTCAGTGAGAGGTGGTGAACACGTTTCATGGCACACGGCCAAACAGAGAGGTGCCTGGTTCACAGACTCTTGCGGTGATATCTGGAAAATGATGATATGCAGTGCTTCTACCCAGCCATCCTGCCAGCAAGATAACTAGGGAGAGAAACAAAGAGGGCTTGCAGGTTTCCTGCTTGCCTGTCAGGCACATGTGCAGGTGCAGAGCAGGAACCAGGCATCCATGCAGCTCTGTGCTTACCTTCCCTGTGTTCAAGACTGCATAATGATTTCTATGGGTCTTTGGCAACATTTGAATTTTGTGGACCTCCAACTACCAAAGAATATACTAAAGCTAATATCTTGAGACTGCATTCTGTTTTTTGTTGTTACTGATTGTTAGGAGGTTCCTTCCAAAGCCCTGGGAACCTGTTTCCCTGTGGCTTCCTTGGTCACACTCATGTATGGACTGGCTTCTGAAGGACCCTAGGGCAGAGCTGTGAGAGACCGGGCACAAAGTCACACTGATAGAATCCCCTGTCCCCGAGACCAGAGGAATGGGATTGCTGGGATGCTTGGCTCTGCGTTTCCCAAGCTGATTCAGAAAGCTGATTAGGTAGGCCCCTGGAGCTCCCTATTGGGATGGGGAGTCTGTGCCCACACGGTCGCTGTTAGCACAAGCTGTCACTAACCTACAGGATGAACTCCCTGCCCATTTCCTTTGAGCTGGAGATAGGCTGGCAGGGCTGTTGTCTGGCTACGGCTTCACAATTGTCACCTGCTGCTGCTCTTTGCCTGGGTCTTTTTAGGTAGGGAAAACAGAATGTTCCATGGACAACATCCAAAGGTGCTGGTCGGCTCCCAAGGTCTCTCTGTCCAGCCCACTGGTGACATTTAGGGTAAGGTAAGAGGAATCCGATCCTTTCAGGGCTGTGTTGTTTGTAAATGCCTCGGAGGCTGACCTGATTGGGAGCTGTGCAGACTGACAGGCTGAGATCTGATTTTCGTTTAGAGGGACTCTGAATCCACGCTGGTGTAGCCAAGGGCACAGCCACGAAGTATGTTGGGCTGACGCCAAGGCACTGACAGGAATGTGACAGTCAAACTGGAGATGAACTGAAGAGGCCAGCGACATCTCCGGAGCAGAGAGCAGTTCTCTGTTCCTTTTGTGTATTTGTTTAATACGTAACTCATTACTTCCTATTTTGTCTATAACTGTGTTTTCGTCATTTATTCACGATCATCTATTGTGTTATCTCTGAATGCTGTATACTCTGAAGGTTGGCGAATGATTAGTCACTATTACTAGAAGTGCCCAGTTGTGGCAAAATGCAAATCTTGGGTGAAATTCTTGGTTGGGAGAGGCCAACTGTAGTTATTAATTAGCACAGGCCCTTGAAGACGTTGGAGAAGGGGTCTGGGAAGTAGGACGGGTAGGGTAGAAATCTCCATGAGTCATTGCAGAGGTAGCTTGAGTTGTGGAGCAAAGACTCAGTGGGGACAGGCAATGCAGGAAAGAGTATACAAGCCTGAAAGGAGGTCAAAGCCTTAGGAGACCTGGATCAAAGGAACAATGGCTCAGCCATGAACAGGGGTAATGGAAATATCAAGAATGTTCCCCTACCCATCCATTTGGATTTTGCAAAAATTGTGTGAGTCCAGGCAGATAGGGGTAGAGGCAAGGGTTTTTAAGGCAGGGAAAGACACACATCTGTGGTCCCTGAGATGAGGGAAAATGTGGTTTAGCCTGGTTGGCAGGTGGCAAAGATGGAACATGGAGGGCCCAGGGATGCCTGGGGAGGAATTTGGACCTTATTTTATGTTTTTATTTTACTTGAAATGTAGAATTACAGAGAGGGAGAGACACAGAGAGATCTTCCATCCACTGGTTCACTCCCCTAATGGCCACAAAGGCGGGGACTGGGCCAAGCCAAAGTCAGGAGCCAGGAGCTGCTTCTGGGTCTCCCATTTAAGTGCAGGGGCCCAAGCACTTGGCCATCTTCCACTGCTTTCCCAGGCAGATTAGTAGGGAGCTGGATCAGAAGTGGAGCAGATGGCACTCCAACCAGTGCCCATATTGGAAGCCGGCATCACAGATGGCGGCTTACCCGCCACGCCACAAAGCCAGCCCCGAATTTAGATTTAGAACAGTTGGGAGCCATTGAGAGTTTCCGGTGGAAGAGTGAGGGGTACATGTAATAGAGAGCAGAGATGTGGAACAGAGACTGTCGGGAGGGAATTGTAGCAACCCAGTGGAGGAATCCACTGTAGACAGAGAAGTCTGTGGAGGAGGAGGCTGAGCCATGTCAGATGAGCAGGTGTATTAGAGTTCTTGAGAGAAACAGAACCTAAATGTATGAGACGACTTGAAGAAGGTCATGGAAAAGTCACACTCTCTTTTAATTTTTCTATGAATATTTTGAAGCTCCCTAGTATATTTTCATACAGAGAGATTTAATATGAGCAACTGACTCATTTGAGTACAGAGGCTAAGTATATCCCGCCATCTGCCATCTGCAAATGGGTGACCCAGGAAAACTGGGATATAATTCAGTCCCAGCCCAAAGGCCTGAAAACCAGGGGAGCTGATGGTGTGAGTCTCAGTCTAAGGCAGAAGGTGGATGTTGGGGCTCAAGCAGGCAGTCAAGAAGCAAAATCAGTGGATTCCTCCGTCCTTTGCCTTCTGTTCTAATCAATGGGTTGGATGATGCCCACTCTCATGGAGGAGGTGGGAAAGGTACTGCGTTCACTACTGCAGATGTAGAGCTCCAGAAACACCCTCAGAGACGCACCCAGAAGCAGTGTTGAATCTGGGCACACTGCGGCACAGTCTGGCGTGTGAAATTAACCATCCCAGGGAGGTCGTTGACGATGTGGCTTGGGGTTGATAGAAGTCATGGGTCTGTGGCCACATCCCGGTGGTCATCTGCATCTGGGGTAAGCGCATCAATTTGGGGGATGGTGACTGATGGAGCCTGGGAGCAGCTGAGGTCACCTTCCTGGTTGATGTGGGATTGGAAGCAGCACTAGGATGGTACTTTCTGAAGGGTGGCGTGTGGGGGATGGGCTGAGGAAGAGGATCTCTGCACGAAAACTGGAAAGGGGATAAACTAGGGGAGCACGGGATCGTGGAAGCCAAGGGGAGGGAGAACCTCAAGAGAGAACAGGCCGTCGGGAGGGTCATACGGCAGAGAGAATTAAAACAAGAACCTGAAGTAGCCACTGGACTTGGCGAACAAGGGAGACCGCCAGTCTGCACTTCAGGGATTTCATTTTTTTTTCTTCAATCAACAAGATTTCTTGAAGTTTTGCCAAGTGCTAGTCTTGGCTTGCAGCTGATAGTCTAGTAGGAGCGACAAGCAACAGCCAAATAACCACTAACTGGACAGGGTCACTCCAAAGGGTGATAAGGGCTGAAAGGAAGGCAGACGGCGTGGTGATGTGAGAGTGAGTGGTGATGGTGGGGCTTATTTAGACTGGATGGATGAGGGCTCTCTGAGGAGGAGACGTTTGATATGAATCCTGAATACAAGAAAAAGAAATTGGAGGAAGAGCCATCTGGCCAAACTTTCCAGGTTGAGGGTGGAGCTGGTGCAAAAGCCTTAAATCAATGGATCTCAACCAGGGGTAACTTTGTTCTCCATGGGACATTTAGTAATGTCTTGAGTTTGTTTTATAATAAATGTGAAAGTTGTTTAAAAGTATATTTATTTTTTATTTATTTGAAAGACAGAGTTACAGAGGGAGGATGAGAGACAGACACACAGAGAGGTCTTTCACCTGCTGGTTCACTCCCCAAATGACCACAATGGCTGGGGCTGGGCCAGGCCTGGAGCTTATTTTGGGTCTCCCATGTGGGTGCAGAGGTCCAAGGACTTGGACCATTTTGCATGGTTTTCCCAGGTGCATTAGCAGGGAACTAGATCAGAGTGGAACAGCTGGGACTCAAACTGGCACCCACGTGGGATACCGGCATCTCAGGTGCAGGCTTAACCTGCGACACCACAATGCAAGCCACAGTTGAGACATTTTTGGTTGTCACACAGGGGAGGTGGTATTGCTGGCATCTAGCGAGGCCAGGGAGGCTGGTAGACATCCTGCAATGCATGATTCAGTACTCCACAACAAAATGCCGTTGGTGGCAGGAGTGAGAAGTCCTGCTCTAACCCAGGAGCAAGTTTGGTCCATTTAAAGGAATAGGGAGGAGACTGGTGTCTGGGAATGAGTGAGCAAGGGGACAGGCGGTGGGACATGAGTCAGGGAGGTGGGCAGGGGCCAGGCGTCGGAGGCCTTCAAGAATTTAGTGAGAGTTTTTCATATTTAGCAGAAAGGTGCGATGGGAAGTCATCAGAGGGATGCAAGCGGTGAAGTGACTTGATCTGACTTACACTCAGTGATTTCCCAGTTATCTGAGACTGGGTTGTTGTGGGCAAGAGTTAGAATGGGGAGGCTATCACAGTTGTCTAGTGCGAAAGGAAGTGACTTGCAGTGGTGGTAACAGACTAGGAGATAAGAGGATATAAGCAGATAATCAGGTCGGACTGATTTTGATGGGTTGAAGTTTGAGAGAAAGTAAGAAATCAGGTTATTTCTCTTATTAAAAATATTAAAATTTATTTTGATTTTATTTGAAAGGCAGAGATAGAGTGAGATCTTCCTCTTGCTGGTTTGTTCCCCAAAAGGCTGCAGTAGCCAGGGCTGGGCCAGGGCGAAGCCAGGAGCCCAGAACTCCATCTGGGTCTATCACATGGACTCAAGTACCTGAGTCGTCATCTCTGCTTCCCGGAATGTGCATTAGCAGGAAGCTGTATCAGAAGTGGAGTCGCCAGAAATTGAACCAGGCACTCTGATGTGGGATGCGGGCATCCCGAGGGAAGACTTAAGCTGCTGAGCCAAACACCTGCCTCTCAGAGGTTATTTCTAGGTTTTCGGTTTAATCAAAAGGATGGGTGGAGGCACAGTTCACTGTGATGAGAAGACTGGGCAAGATCTGGACGTTAGAGAGGATATGATAGAGCTTTAGATGCATACAAGGCTATCATTTAGGCAGTGGATGAGGGTTTAGCTACCGTCATGTTTATCAAAGTCCTGTTCAAAGTAGTTGCAAAGTAATTAACCAATAATGGGATTAGTTAAATAAATTATGGAAACAGCATGCAGTAATATTATAGAGGTGAATCTATTAACATGGAAATGCGGTCATAATGCATACATAAAAATGATTGTTACATAGCATGTAGAGTATGATCCTACTAGATTCTTATTTTACCTTTTCCACCAAAATATACTCCATAAAGTAACAATTTAAGTGTAGAAATGAAATTTTAAAAATCTTACAAGAAAATAAGAAAACAAGTGGGGTGCTGTGAGCCTTGCATAGCATGGTCTTGAAAGTAGACACCATGAGCAAAAGGTGTATATAGATGACTGTGGAAAAAGGTAAACCTCTTGTAGGGGAGAGATCCACAAATTAAATAAAAAAGACATAAGAAAACCTGGGAGAATTATTTTCAACCAGTATTACGGAGTTGATGTTGTTATCCAAAGAAATCCGATAAATGGATAGATAAGACAAATAATCTACCATAAAAGTGAATTAAGACAGGAATACAAAAATTCTAGATGTTAAAATGGTCAAACAGCTTATGAGAACTTTGGTCTCCTTGACTGTGGAAATATGCTAATTGAAATGAGTTCATTTTAAAAACATCAGATTAGCAAAAATTAAAAGATTGATAATATGCACTGTGGGAGAGGAGAGACAGTGAACGGGCACACCCTTTCTAGAGTGCAATTTGGAACCCTCAGAAGACAGACATGCTTACTCTGACCAAGAAGGACTACTTTTGACAGTTTCACCTACGTGAATAATTATATAACTCTTCAAAGAAATAGGTGCAAGAGGTGCAAAACTGCATTATTAGCGATCAAAAACTTGAAATTTTAACCTCAAATTTTTTCATAGGAAAGCTTAAGTATAATGTGGGCCATAACATGCAAAAAACCACCATGTAACTGTGCAAAGGAATGAGGTCGTCTGTATGTACTGATTTGGAAAGTCGTGACATTGTTCAGAAAAAGAAACAGGGTGTAGAACAGTCTGTATAATATGATCTCAGTTTGTAAAGACAACTAAAAAAAATTGTCTTGGTAGATATAGTTATATGTTTAGAAAAAGTGGCTTCCACAAAATCATTCAGTATTATCTTCTCCAGGATGTGAAACCATGGGAAATTATTAGTTCCTAATTTTTTTTAAAGATTTATTTATTTGAAAGTCAGAGTTACACAGAGAAGGAGAGGCAGAGAAAGAGAGGTCTTCCATCCACTGGTTCACTCCTCCCCTCCCCTAATTGGCCACAATGGACGGGGCCTTGCTGATCCAAAGCCAGGAGCCAGGAACTTCTTCTGGGTCTCCCAAGCAGGTGCAGGGGCCCAAGGACTTGGGCCATCTTCCACTGCTTTTCCAGGCCATAGCAGAGAGCAGGATCGGAAGTGGGTCCCTGCCACCCATCATTTGTTGCCTTGCAGTGTGTGCACTAGCAGGAAGCTGACCAGAAGTGGAGTAGCTGGGACTTGAACCAGACACTCTGATATGGACTGTGGGCGTCCTAAGTGGTGACTTTGCTGCACCCAACGCCTGCTCCTTTTTTCTTATCCTTTCCCGTCTCCTTGCTCTCCTCCTCCTCCTCCCTCTAACACAGTAGCACATTTCTTTTCTTTTTTTTTTTTTTTTTGACAGGCAGAGTGGACAGTGAGAGAGAGAGACAGAGAGAAAGGTCTTCCTTTGCTGTTGGTTCACCCTCCAATGGCCGCCGCGGCCGGCGCGCTGCGGCCGGCGCACCATGCTGATCCGATGGCAGGAGCCAGGAGCCAGGTGCTTCTCCTGGTCTCCCATGGGGTGCAGGGCCCAAGCACCTGGGCCATCCTCCACTGCACTCCCTGGCCACAGCAGAGAGCTGGCCTGGAAGAGGGGCAACCGGGACAGAATCCGGCGCCCCGACCGGGACTAGAACCCGGTGTGCCGGCGCCGCTAGGCGGAGGATTAGCCTAGTGAGCCGCGGCGCCGGCCACAGTAGCACATTTCTAAATAGGGTTGGCCATATAAATTGATATTGCCATTTCAAAGAGAGACTTAAGATGAGTGCAAAATATATTCCCTATGGCAAAATCATCTGCCAGAGTTTCTACTATTGCCTTTTCATGTCTTGACATCTCAGTATATTTAACTAGAAGAAGACTGAAGTGATGTCCTACTATTTGATAGTGTTGAGGAGATGCCACAGGCTTCAGCTCCTACTGTTTGCGACATCCCAGTGGACATGCAGTTGAAGAAGAGCTCCCTCACCCTTTGCCCCTCGAATAGAAGCCAACATGTTTCTAAGTCTTTGCATGACGCAGAAGCAGCAGAGCACGTAAGACAGCTCTGGTTTATGTAAATAAGCAGAGAAAACAAAACAGTGAGTGAGTGAGTGAAGGAAGGGAAGCAGCTATGGGCTAGAATAATTTACAGGTTCACTACACAAGAAAGGGAAAAAGGCAGTACTGGATAAGGAATATACTTATGTAAATAAATCAGTTGCATCTCTTATATTTTTTTGGGGGTTGATATATCTATTTAAATACACTAAATACTCATGAAAAATGTATAGAAATTTATGTATATATATGGACCTATTTAAAGCAGAATTACAGTTTATTGTAATAATGAAAATTTTGTACTCAAATGTGTGTATGTTCTCCGTGCATACGTCTATTGCTATCTATCCACACAGACATGCACAGTAAGCAATCTAGGACCTGTATCAACTTGCAAACAGTGATTGGTTTGGTAAAGATTGGTTAATGGACTTTATTTTTTAATGTTCTTTTTTATTTTTAAAAGATTCATTTATTTACTTGAGAGGCAATGTTACAGACAGAGAGAGGGAGACACAAAGAGAAAGGTCTTCATCTACTGGTTCACTCCTCAAATGGCCCCAACAGCTGGAGCTGAGCTGATCTGAAGCCAGGATCCAGGAGCTTCCTCTGGGTTCCCAACATGGATGCAGGGGCCCACACACTTGGGACATTTTCCACCACGTTCCCAGGCTATAACCAGAGAGCTGGATCGGAAGAGGAGCAGCCGGGACAAGAACCGGTGCACCCTTATGGGATACTGGCAACACAGGTGGAGTTTAGCCTAGTACACCTCAGCGTCGGACTGTAGCTTCTAATTTTATGTTGTGTTATCTACAAATGGGCATGAGCCAGAATGAAGAAAGATGGAGGAATGGCAGACTCAGGAGGGAGGGGCTGAAGGAGCTGAAATCCTAACTTGGTGAGGAATTGGCCTAGAAAGGAGGGGCTCTCTCCTATGACAGGAAGAAAGGAGGCAGGGGAAGGATGGGTGGGGCTTCCATAAAACAAGAGAGTAAAGATCAACCGAATGCGCAGTGAGGAGGACATGTCTTGATTGAGTTGCTCTGAGTCTTGGGCAGCGTGGAATTCTGAGGGACTTTCCTGGAACCCTGGAACCCATGGCAGTGGCGTAGGTTCTGAAAGGGCTGGTGAGTTCCCTCTGCGTAGGGAGAAGTCTAGGTTAACTCCTCCTGGACTGCTGGGAGGGAAAGATGAGAGCTTGCCTGTATCCAAAGAAAGAAGGTGTTACACAACCAAGGAGGATCAGAGACCCCAAAGATAGCCAGACTCCCTGGCTTGGAGAGGAAATGTTTTATCTCTGCAAATAGACTTGAACCTCAGGTTTCAGTGACCTGAGATACAAAAGTCCTAACTAGGAACTAGCCAGCACCCGGCCGACTCCCACGTTCTGTACTTACTGAGGGGCTTCGGGGGCTGGTGGAGGGGAGGATGGAGTGGCTCGCTCAGCCTCAGTACCCACCGTCTCAGGCTCTCTGACTGGTTCAGATCGGTTAGACGCTTTCGATTCCGTTTCAGAGGAGTACAGTGATAGCCACAACCGAGAATGAAGCTTTTCGATTTGACGACCACTTCTCTCTATTGAATGGCAAAGGCGAATGAGACTCTGTTTAGTTGGCATCACAGATGAACAAATGCTGCAAAAGTCCCTCTAACAGTAGGAAATAAGACTATAAGAACTGAAACTGATACTTTGGTGGTAATCCAAGCCTGGGGGTGGGGTGTGCGGGGAAGAGAAATAGTGATGCCAAAGAGATCTTCTTAAAGCTAAACTGCTGTTCAAAATCAAGGGGAATTAATAAAAAGGAACAGGTACAGTTTTAAGCAGGGACTTCTCGGCATTCACTAAAATAAATGACATGGGTTAACCCTAATAAACCTCAGTGGTGGGTCAGACCTATCAGTACTGGCTCTTACAAAGCGGACTATGGAGCAGGTGTATTTAGTGCAGTGGTTATGCTGTTGCTTGGGCTGCCTGCACCCCAAACCAGACTGCCTGGGTTTGCATCCCTGCTCCATGTCCGATCAGGTTTCCTGCTAATATGCACCCGGGTGGGGGGAGGCAGGTGATGGCTCAATTACTTGGGTCCCTGTTACCCACATGGGAGCCTTGGATTGAGTTCTGGGCTCCTGGCTTTGGCTTGGCCCAGCCTTGGCTGTTGAAAGTATTTGTGGAGTGAACCAGTGGATGGAAGATCTCTCTCTGAATTTCAGTCTGCTTTTCAAATTAAAAATTAATAAGTTAAAATGTTAAAAAGCACTTTTATTGAGGATGATCATCTTAAACTGTCCCCAGACCTTTTACTGATTTTCATGGGATTATGTTGGATTGGTTATTGGGCCCCTGAGAAGTCTTTTGAATGTTTGGGAGAAGGAAAAGTAATTTCTAAAGTGGAAGTTTGGTTTCCCTTTTTCTTCTGTTTTTTAAAAAAACATGTATTTATTTGAAAGGCACAGCAATACAGAGAGAAGAAAACACACACATACAACCTTTTATTCATTGGTTTACTCCCAAATGGCTACAATAGTAAGATTTGGGCCAGGATGAATCTAGGAGCCTAGAACTCCATCCAGGTATCACACATGGCTGGCAGAGGCCCAAGCCCTTGGGCCACCTTCTGCTGGTTTCCCAGGCAATTAGCAGAAAGCTGGAATGGAAGTGGAATAGCAGAGACTTGAACTGGCACTCTTCCATGGGATGCTGGTGCTAGAAGGGGCAGCTTAACCTGTTCCATCACAATGCCAGTCTTGGTTTTTCTTCAGAACTCCCCTGCCTAGTCTTGTCACATCGGAAAGACAGGTGGGTCCCTGGCTTTGTGGCACTGAATGAATGTATGTGACTTGGACATGGTTTTCTCTAAAGGGATCAAAATCTCCAGCCTGAAAAACATGAAACATGTCCTAGTGGTTTATCAGAGTCAGCATTCATAAGGGCGACACCTTAAAGGGAGTGGGAATAAAGAAACAAGACAGATTTCTTCAGTAAGATCCAGAGCTATGAAACTGGCGTCCAGCGAGATCTCCTGTGCTAATTAATGACTGGATTTATGCAGCCAAGCAGCTTTGGAAGTCAGTCTGCTTGAAAGCGAGGCACTCCATTTTAATGTCGCGAAACTCCTAAATAACTGCAAAGCAACTGTTTATCTCCAGCTTCACTTAAAACACCTGCTGACTGATACTTGATTATGTATTTTGAGGCTTGTGATTGAGAGTCTAACACCTGGCTGATGAGGCCGGTGTTTGATCATGTTTTGAAAGGCGATTTTACTACTTAGCAAGTAGTCCCATGCTGCAACACGGTAAGTGGATTGGATGGCTCAAAACTCTTATCGCTGTTTTTAATAATAACCATTACAGAATAATAGCTTGTTTTCATTAAGAAGGAACGGAGCTAAAAATTTTGTACACCGTGATGCAACATTGTCTTTGAGTTTCAAAGTGTGGTCCACATAGAACTTGCTTGGAATTCCTACCTGGGATATCCTGGACCAGAATCTCAGGTGGTGGGACCCATGGTAGGTGTAAGGAACTAATTCCCTAGGAGGCGAGTGAGATGGGCACCTGATGATTTTACAAATAAAGACTGAGGCCCAGGAAAGCAAAGGGATGGGTGGAAGGTGGCACAATACAGAGCTGGGGCCGGAGCCTGGGTCCTCTCCATTCACTGGGTCCCTGACCTGAGAGCTCTTTGAGAGGTGGAACCTCAGGATGTCTTCTTTGGGCCCTTTCAAGACGACTTCCTGCTCTTCTCCCCAGCTCCAGATCCGGGACGCTGACCCACCTGAAAGAGCCAAGAGCTCCCTGCCTGTGGTTTCTGGGCGGGTGTGGCCAGCGGGCGACAGGGTGGAGGCCATGGTGAGCTCCCCTAAGGTACCACATGGGCTTGGTGAGGGCAATAAACAGCATGACTAGTTATATTGGTCAAGGATCTCCAGAGAAACAGAGCCAATAGGATATGTAAGTACATATGTGGGACGAGATTTTATTCCCCCCAGAAACTTTTTATTTAAGGTATACAAACTTCATGCTTTTCATAAATACAACTTTAGCAACATAGTGATTCTTCCCACCCTGCCATCCCTTCCAACCACACTCCCACCCTTCTTCCCCCTCCCTTTCCTATTCCCATTCTTATTTTTATAAAATCTATGTTCAGTTAACTTGATACACAGAAGATTAACTCTATACAAAGTAGAGCTCAACAAATAGTAAAAAAATGTTCCTCAACAGTTTTTTTGATTTCTCTTTGATTTCTTCTGTGACCCGCTGTTCATTCAGGAGCACGTTGCTAAGTCTCCCTGCGATTACGTATGTTCCAGGGATTCTTGAGTTGTTGATTTCCAGCTTTGTTCCACTGTGATCAGAGAATATGCATGGTACAATTTTGATTTTTTTTTGAATTTGCTGAGACTTGCTTTGTGGCCTAGCATGTGGTTTATCCTAGAGAAAGTTCTATGCACTGTTGAGAAGAATGTGTGTTCTGCAACTGTGGGATGAAAAGTTCTATAGATATCCGTTAGGTCCGTGTGGTCTATAATGTCAATTAACTGTTGTTTCTTTGCTGATTCTCTGTCTGGTTGATGTGTCCATTGCTGAAAGTGGGGTATTGAATGTCCTCATTATTATTACATGGGATTCCATGTCTCCCTTTAGACCTATTAACATTTCTTATAAATAGCCAGGTGCCCTGTAATTAGGTGTATATACATTTATACACCTAATTAGGTGTATATACATTTATTATAGCCACATTTTCCTGTTGAACTGATCCCTTAATCATTACATAGAGTCCTTTTTTGTCTCTTTTAACAGTTTTTGTGTTAAAGT